>NW_028270150.1:35628078-35999864 GCF_037043375.1 Chiloscyllium plagiosum
TCAAAAAACTTCCATTGTTCTTGAACTGTCCTACCCTTTTGTAGATTTGTCCAATCCACTTGGGCCAACTCCTTCCTCAGGCCTGTATAAATACCTTTGTCTACCATTAAAACTCTTCTATGCGACTCTGTCTTCAATCAGAAAGACCCTGTCTTTCGATCTGCATTTTAACCTCTAGCATGTTGTGGTCACTCCTTCCAAGACGATCCTTGAATGCAAGACCATTAAACAATTCTTCCTTGTTACATAAGGCCATTCTAAAGTAGCCAGGTCTCTGGTTGGCTCTATGACATGATACTCTATGAAACAGTCACTCTAGGAATGGTTCTTCAAGGCTATCCTTTGTAAATTGATTAATCCAGTCATAATGCATGTTCAAATCATCCATTATTAGCGTTGTGCCCATCTCACAAGCCCTCAGTATTTCTTGGTTTATACTATGCCCTACCTCAGAAGTACTGTTCAGGGGATTGTAAATTACACCTGCCAAGTGGTTTCTTTTTATTTATATCCAGTCTAATTCAACGTTTGGTCCCTAGTGCCAATATTGTTTCTTAATGTAGTCTTGAAGTCTTCCTTAACAAATAAAGCAATCCACCTTCTGCTCCTTCTTATCTATCATTTTGGAATATCAAGTACCCTTGGACATTTAACTTCCAGTCCGGATTTCCTATGACTATGTTTCAATAATCCCCACTAGGCCGTACCCATTTATTTGAGCCATCAGCTATTTAACTTTATTCCGAATACTGTGTGTACTTAGATATGAGGCGTTCAAATAGGTTCTCATAATTTGTCTTGCTCTTTAATATTTTCTTGTGCACCATGTTTTCCACGCTCTCTATATTTATTTATTTATCACTGGTAACACTGAGCCTCACTGCTATCATTTACTCAACTCCTATTTTGATTCTGAGCATCCCAGCAGAGAAAGAATGGCCTATTCTGGTAAGATGGTCTTTTTACATTAGTGGGACACTTAATATTCTCAGTAATGTTATGAAAAATAAACTGCTGGGGTTGTCAATCTTAATGGTTATCTTGTAGCTCCTGTAAGTTTACATATACGACCATAAGACAATAACACAAAAAATAGGAACAACAGTGGGTAATTCAGGCCCTCAAGCTTGCTGCACTATTCAGCAAGATCAAAGTTGTTATAATTGTAGCCTTAACTCCAGTTTGCTGACTGAACATTATAACATTTGGCTCCCTTATCAATCAAAAATATGTCTAAATCAGCCTTTAATTAGTCAATGATCCAGCTTCTCTGCTCTCTAGTGAAGAGGATGCAAAGACTAACTTTCTTTCGAGAGACAAAATTCCTTCTCCTCTCTATCTTTAATGAGAACTCTCTTATTTTAAACTATTCCCCCTAGTTCTAGATTCCTCTGCTTGATAAACATCCTCGCAGCATCAATGGGTAGTGATGGTCGAGGCTCCAACTTCTTTTTCATTATATGATTGACCTGATATCTCTTATGCACTTAACAACAGGTATTGGCGTTTGTTGAAAGAATTTACAAATTGTTCCACTTATCAACTCATCATCATAGGCCATCAGGTGCTGGGGTGAGACTCGAACCTGGAGCAGGGATGCTACCAACTAACCTATGTGTTGATTGGCTGGGACACAAGGAATAGATTCCTTGCTCCTCTTCGCAATAGAGTCCATTCTGCACACCTGAGAGGGATGATGGAGCTTAGGTTTAATACCTCATCTCTTAAGGTGCTGAGGTAGTTGAACTGGGAGGCTTAGGTTCAAGTCCCACCTGCTCCAGAGATATGTAATAACATCTCTGAATAGATTGATTAGGAAAATAGGTTGAACGAAAACAAACATTAACATGTTATCTGAATTTTGTTGTGGTGCAATGGTGGTATCCTACCTCTGAGTGAGGAAGCCTGGGTTCAAATCCTATCTGTTCCAGGGGTGTTTAGTAACATCTCTGCAAAGGTTGTTTAGAAAATATATAATCTTCTACATCGAAGTGTTAACCTTGATTTTTACCCTCAAACTCTGGTGTAGATTTTGAACCCACAACCTGCAACTTTGGGAGCCAGAAAGTTTGGCAGCTGAACTACACTTGCAGGTGGGTAGATAAGAAAAGCAACACCAAAGGTGTGCTGGAATGCTAATACACTGTGCCAAGTACTTGTGCGATGTAATATGTCTCCTCAGGAATAGAGGGAAAAGAGAATAGAGATGGAGTACTTCTCTACTTTCTGAATGGCATAAACTGAGAAGATGCTGGGTGAGGTCATAACAGTGGATTTCCCTACAATGAACTAACCTGGTGACATTTACTGGCAAGACACATAATTAATGATAAGCAACTTGAATGAAGTCATGGGTCTTCCAATAAAGCTTTAGCTTTGTAAGGAGCAAAAAAAAACATCCAGCCTATCAATTCCTAAACCACAAGGAAGATTAAGTAAGGGGTTAAAACATCCTACTTAAAATAAAAGTTTGAGTTAGGTCTGTCAAGGTTATGCCAATGATGTCATATTGGAAAGCCCAATCAGTGCAATTTTAAACTTCTCTTCAAACAGTTCAACCACATTTTTGTACTGGAAATCATTTGTGAGTGTGTTTATTCTAGACTGTCTAAACATATCACAGTACTGGGAACGAAGTATGACTGACTTAATAGTGACGTCAAGGAGAGTAGAACAGAAGGGTGGATAACTTCATTTAGTCAAGATTGATCGTTCATATCTAGAAACTTATGGAAAAAGTACTTTTATAAATTAGTATAAAATTATCAAGCTGGATTCTCAGCAGTCGTGTTACTGTTTTACATTTATAAGTGGATCATTACTTAAGACAATGAAAGTTAGTGTTTATTTTAGTAACCCGAGGAATGGCCTTGATGGCAAGCCACAGCTTCCTTTTTAGCTGGTTCTGAAGTACAAGCACTGATTTCATGCCAAATACCATTCAGTCCTTAAAGAACATCAACATGTAATACTTTTTTCCTGTGAGTATCTAAAGTTGCTTGTGGCACAAAGCTTTTTAATTGTGTTTTTTTTTTCTTTTCAAGAATGGACGACGTAAGGAAGAAGCAGTGAATTTTGTCTTGAAAGTCATTTTTTCCCCCATTCAGTCATGGGATGTGAATATTCCTGAAAATTGCAACATTTATTGTTCATCTTTAATTGTCCGTGAGAGGGTGGTTACTTAGTTACTTTTGTAGCGAGCTTGGCCGTTTCAGAGAGCAATTAAGAATCACATGTAAGCCAGAATAACAAGCTTCTTCCCTGAAGGATTTGTGCAAATCAGTTCTTACAACAACTCAATTTCTAATAGTGGCTTGTGATTCCAAATTTATTGACTTAACTGAATTTAAATCACAAACTGCCAAAGTGGGATTTACAGTCATTTCCCCAGAGTTTGTGCCTCTGGGTTACGAGGTAAGATTACCACCACCTGAATTGGTTCTTAATGTGGTGTTTTTACTGCTGGGAATGCAGGATAAAGAGACTAATGCATGTCAGTTATTTGCTAAAGATATTTTGAGAAATGGTATCTTCTTAAAACTTTAGGACAATCCTTCCTTCAATCCTACACTGAAGGTTGACATATTGAAATATTGAAAATCGTGTGCACTTCCTACAAGTGCACTAATTGCCTCCTGTGAATTTTTTTAACACTGCTGACAGCTCATGAAGATTTAACTTAAAGGAAACATCAAACTGAAGATGGTTCTGCTTGAAAGACTGTTGTCTCTGCTTTGGTTTCAACTTTTTATTTTGTTTGAAATCCTCTGACTTTGACTTTGCCTGTCTCTTTGTTGATCCCTCAATGGCCAAAGTATTTTCTACTGAAGAAACATCTTTACTGATAGGCTGTGCTGGAGTGTGTGTTAAGTTTTGTGTCTTTTATTCCAGTTAGTTTTCTTTGTGTAACATCTCATGGATGAATCTTTACTGTCTCTGACCTGGAATATACTCCACTTCATTATGGCTTAGCCAAAAGCTGCCAAAGAAATCTATTAGACAGGAATGAAAAAGGCAAATTTACAGCAGCAATTGTGTCCTTTTCCGAGAATCAAATATAACACATTGTCGTGCCTGTTGTGCTAAACTTCACCTGGTGCATATTTCTGAACATTAAAGTAAAAGTTTCTGATATGTGAAATGAAACGAAAATGCTTAAAGCTGTTAGGTCACTGCACAGAGGACTCTATAAATGTTCACATGTAAAAAGCACTCATTTATCACTATATTGAGATATGAAGGCTGCCTCTGCAAACTCAGTGGATACTCAGTCAAATGAGTGATCATGATGTATGTGAGCCTTTATTTGTTTAGGGCTTGGACAAAGGTGCCCTCAAGTAGCTGCTCGTTCTCCTCTTCTTACAAGCACTTAGTTTCAAGTTATCAAAAGTTTCCAGATAGTTTCTTTGTGTAACATCTCATAGATGAATCTTTATTGTCTCTGACCTGGAATATACTCCACTTCATTATGGCTTAGCCAAAAGCTGCCAAAGAAAACTATTAGACAGGAATGAAAAAGGCAAATTTACAGCAGCCATTGTGTCCTTTTCCGAGAATCAAATATAACACATTGTCGTGCCTGTTGTGCTAAACTTCACCTGGTCCATATTTCTGAACATTAAAGTAAAAGTTTCTGATATGTGAAATGAAATGAAAATGCTTAAAGCTGTTAGGTCACTGCACAGAGGAAATTTGTAAAATGTGACTGTTCTTTAATAACTTCTTTTGAGGAGGGACTGAGGGGGACAATAATTGGTAAGGGGGTGTTAATAACTTTGAGGAACATGCATTCATGCCAAAATCCCGCAGTTACAGTTCCCTTTTTCAACTATATTCAGTGGCTGAATGCTGCTTTTTTTCCCTTGAGAAACTTTACTGGATAACAATGAGTTATACTGCTTTTCCAGTACACAAGTAAAAGATGTTTGATGCTCTGTGCCTTTCTTTCGTCTGTTTAATTTAATGTAATTTTGTAAACTCTGTACCTCCAAAATTACAAAATGGATTTCCTGCCGACATGACCTGGGACCCTATTTGTAGAACATACGACATTAGAAACCACATCATACATCTTCAGGACTAACCATCTATTACTTTCACTTAATGACAGACCAGCATCCCTCATTTGCAAAAAACGGCACCAGTTAGTCTGTGTTAGCTCATATATTTTGGATAACATTTCAATGAACTCAGAAACTTGTAAAATTCAACCATGACTTGTAGACTTCTCACCACATTACTAATGTGAACAACTGGCAAGTTCCCTACCTTGTGACAGGCTCTTCTCTGCCCTACCCATCTTCATGTTAGCAAACTGCATGTACACTTTCAAACACGTCCATCATTTTTTGTTTTATATTTTCTTACTATTGTTTAGTATTATTAAACTAGCGAAGTAAAATGTGGAGTGTGAAAATTGAATTCAGATTATTTTCAACTCAGGAAAAGAATTTGATTTTTTTTATGTTGTGTGACTGGGGTTTAGCTGAACACTGATGTGATCCAGTTAAAACATTGCTTTTTCTCTCTCTTTTCAGTGATGGTCTTTGAAAGTTTGTATGCATGCTGCTGTACTGAAAGAGGTTTGTTTCTTTCTCACACTGGCAATGCACATTACTCTCCAGTGCCCCACAAAAATAATTTTCGTCATAGAGACAGAGAAAGCTTACATTACAGAAGGAAGCCATTCAGCCCATCATGTTTGTGCTAGATGGAAAACTTGACAACCTAGTCCCTCTTTCTGACTCTTCATCTGAGAAGCTCTGCAGGTTGTGGTTGTTCAAGTGCACAACCAAGTAATTTTTAAAGATGACGATTTCTATCTCTACCATCCTCTCAGGTAGGAGAAAGTGAGGACTGCAGATGCTGGGAATCAGAGCTTAAAAATATGTTGCTGGTAAAGCGCAGCAGGTCAAGCAGCATCAAAGGAGAAGGAGAATCGTCGTTTCGGGCATAAGCCCTCTGAAGAAGGGCTTATGCCCGAAACGTTCATCCTCTCAGGTGGTGAGTTCCAGATCCTCACCATGTGGGTGAAAAGAAATTCTCCTCAATTTCCTTTTAATCCTTCTAGCATTGACTTGAAATTTGTGCCCCTTAGTATTGACCCACCAGCTAAGGGGACTAGCTTCCTCTCTCGCCAAGCCTCTTGTAATCTTACACACTTCACCTCATGTGCACCAAAGAAAATAGTACCAGCATACCCCAGTCTTTCCTGACAGCTGAAATTCTCCTTTTTTGTCAATAACTTATAGATTGGGAAAGAGATACACCAACCATTGTTACCCAGCGAAGTTAAGGGCAGTATAAAATTGAAAGAAAAAAACATACCTATGTGGTAAAGATAAATGGGGAATCAGAAGATTGGAAAGGTTTTGAAAGGGAACAAAAAATTACTAAGAAGAAAAGAGAGAGGAAATAAACAATGAAGGTAAATGGGCAAGTAACATAAAAACTGATGATACGAGTTTCTTTAAATATATGAAAAGGAGGAGAAAGGCAATAGTGAACACCTCTGAGAACAAGGCTGGGGAGCTAATTATAGGGAACTAGGAAATGCCAGAAGAGTTGAACAAGTTCTTTGCATCAGTCTTCATGGTAGCACTTCCAAAAGTGCTAATTAAAAAGGGGCTAAAGTGGAGGTGAGGGGAGGGAAATAAGTACTAAGTAACAAGGGAAAAGTACTAAAGAAATTATTGAGGCCAAAGGCCCGGACCTGATGGCTTGCCTTCTAGGAATTTAAAGGAAGTAACTATAGAGCTCATGAAGCACTGGTAGGAATCTTGCAAGAATCCTTAGATTATGGAAAAGTCCCAGAGTTTTGGAAAACTGCCAATGTACTGTCCCTACTCAAAAAGGGAGGCTGACAAAAAAAGAGGTAAGCAATAGACGAGCTAACTTAAATTCTGTCATTCGGAAAGTGTTCAAATCTATTATAAAATATGTAATAGCAAAGCATTCAGAAATGCTAAATATAATCAAGCAGAAGTTAGCATGGCTTCATGAAGGGGAACGCGTGCCTAGAAAGTTAATTATAATTCTTTGAAGAGGTAATAAGCAGGATAGATAAAGGGGAACTGGTAGATGTAATACATTTGGATTTCCAAAAGACATTCAAGAAAGCATTGAACATAAGGCTGCCTAACAACATAAGAGCCCATAGTGTTAGAGTTAGTATATTAGCATGGATAGAGGACTGGTTAATAAAGAGAAAACAAAGTTGGGATAAAGGAAGCATTTTCAGGATATCAACTTTAAGTAGTAGAGTGCCACAGAGATCGTTACTGGGCCACAAGAATTTATAATAAATATTAATGACTGGGAGGATGAAAGTGAAAGTGCTATCACTAAGTTTGGGGATGACACAAAAATAAGTGGAAAGGCAAGTGATGAGAATGACAAGGAGTCTACAGAGGAATGTAAACAGGTATTTGAATGAGCAGAAACTTTGTAGATGAAGGATACTGCGAGAAAATGTGAGGTTATGCACTTTGGCAGAAAGAGTAGAAGAGCTGACTTTACATGGGGAAAGACTGCAGAAAGCTGTAGCACAGATATTCAGGCTGCTGGTACATGAATTGCAAAAAACTAGCACCCAGGTTCAGTAGCTAATAGGGAAGGCAAATGGAAAATTGGCCTTTATTTTAAAACGAATGGAGAACAAAAATAGGGAGGTCTTGCTAAAACTAAAATTGTGAGACAACTGCTGAAATACTGTGAGCAGTTATAGCCTCTTTATTCAAGCAATGATCTGGTGTCCTTGGAAGCAGTCCAGAGAAGGTTCAGTGTATTGATTCCTGGTATGGAAGAACTTTCCTTTGAGTAAAGGTTTGAGAGGTTTTGCAGCAGAGAGCTTTTTTTAGCTTTTTGCAGCAGAGAGCGGTGGGAGCTGGGCGGAAGTGAAGTCGGAGCGCAGAGCTAGTTGGGAAGGTAAGTGATTGTTATTTGAGTGGAGAACGACTCAGTCGGCTGAACAGGTAAGCTACTTAGTGTTCTTGTTTTGGAGACTAAGTGTAGAGTTATGGCAGCGCAGGCAGTGGAATGTTTTTCCTGCAGGATGTTTGAGGTAGGGGTGACCACCGATGCTCCTGCCGACTTCATCTGCAGGAAGTGCGGCCAGCTCAAGCTCCTCACAGACCGCATTAGGGAACTGGAGCTGGAGTTGGATGAACTGAGGATTATTCGAGAGGCTGAGAAGGCGACAGATAGAAGCTACAGGGACATAGTTACGCCAGAGAACAGAGGTAGCTGGGTAACAGTTAGAGGTGGGAAGGGGAGGAAGCAGACAGTGCAGGGATCCCCTGTGGTCGTTCCCCTCAACAATAAGTATACCGCTTTGGATAATGTGGAACCTTTTCAAGGAACAGATATGACATGTCCTTGATATGTATGTACCTGTCAGGCAGGAAAGAGATGGTCGTGTGAGGGAACCTTGGTTGACGAAGGAGGTTGAATGTCTTGTAAAGAGGAAGAAGGAGGCTTACATAAGGTTGAGGAAACAAGCTTCAGACAGAGCGTTGGAGGGATACAGGATAGCCAGGAGGGAGCTGAAGAAAGGGATTAGGAGAGCTAAGAGAGGGCATGAAAAATCTTTGGCGGGTAGGATCAAGGATAACCCCAAGGCCTTTTATGCGTATGTAAGAAACATGAGAATGACGAGAACGAGGGTAGGTCCAATCAAGGACAGTAGTGGGAGACTGTGTATTGAGTCAGAAGAGATAGGAGAGGTCTTGAATGAGTACTTTTCTTCAGTATTTACAAATGAGAGGGACCATATTGTTGAAGAGGAGAGTATGAAACAGACTGGTAAGCTAGAGGAGATACTTGTTAGGAAGGAAGATGTGTTGGGCATTTTGAAAAACTTGAGGATAGACAAGTCCCCTGGGCCTGACGGGATATATCCGAGGATTATATGGGAAGCAAGAGAGGAAATTGCAGAGCCATTGGCAATGATCTTTTCGTCTTCACTGTCAATGGGGGTGGTACCAGGGGATTGGAGAGTGGCGAATGTTGTGCCCCTGTTCAAAAGGAATAGGGATAACCCCGGGAATTACTGGCCAGTTAGTCTCACTTCGTTGGTAGGCAAAGTAATGGAAAGGGTACTGAGGGATAGGATTTATGAGTATCTGGAAAGACACATCTTGATTAGGGACAGCCAGCAAGGATTTGTGAGGGGTAGATCTTGCCTTACAAGTCTTATTGAATTCTTTGAGGAGGTGACCAAGCATGTGGATGAGGGTAGAGCAGTGGATGTGGTGTACGTGGATTTTAGTAAGGCATTTGATATGGTTCCCCATGGTAGGCTTATGCGGAAAGTCAGGAGGCATGGGATAGCGGGAAATTTGGCCATTTGGATAGAGAACTGACTAACCGGTCGAAGTCAGAGAGTGGTGGTAGATGGTAAATATTTAGCCTGGAGCCCAGTTACAAGTGGAGTTCCGCAGGGATCAGTTCTGGGTCCTCTGCTGTTTGTAATGTTTATTAATGACTTGGAAGAGGGAGTCAAAGGGTGGGTCAGTAAATTTGCAGACGAAAAGAAGATTGGTGGAGTAAGGAGGGCTGTTGTTGGCTGCAAAGGGACTTAGATATGATGCAGAGCTGGGCTGAGGAGTGGCAGATGGAGTTAAACCCTGCCAAGTGTGAGGTTGTCCATTTTGGAAAGACAAATAAGAATGCGGAATACAGGGCTAACGGTAGGGTTCTTTGTAAGGTGGAAGAGCAGAGGGATCTTGGGGTCTATGTTCATAGCTCTTTGAAAGTTGCCACTCAGGTGGATAGAGCTTGTAAGGCCTATGGTGTATTAGCGTTCATTAGCAGAGGATTGAATTCAAGAGTCGTGAGGTGATGTACAGGACCTTGGTAAGGCCACATTTGGAGTACTGTGTGCAGTTCTGGTTGCCTCATTTTTGGAAAGATGTGGAGGCTTTGGAGAGGGTGCAGAGGAGATTTACCAGAATGTTGCCTGGAATGGAGAATAGGTCGTACGAGGATAGGTTGAGAGTGCTAGGCCTTTTCTCATTGGAATGGCGAAGGATGAGAGATGACTTGATAGAGGTTTATAAGATGATCAGGGGAATAGATAGAGTAGACAGTCAGAGACTTTTTCCCCAGGTACAACAGAGTGTTACAAGGAGACATAAATTTAAGGTGAAGGGTGGAAGGTATAGGGGGGATGTCAGGGGTAGGTTCTTTACCTAGAGAGTGGTGGGGGCATGGAATGCACTGCCTGTGGAAGTGGCAGAGTCAGAATCATTGGTGGCCTTTAAGCAGCAATTGGATAGGTACATGGATGGGTGCTTAAGCTCGGACAAATGTTCGGCACAACATCGTGGGTGGAAGGGCCTGTTCTGCGCTGTATTGTTCTATGTTCTAAGTTTGAATCTATGCTCATTGGAGAGTTTAGAGGATTGAGAGGAGATCTTGTTGAAACATGCAAAATTCCTATGGCTCTTGACAGGGCAGAAAAAAAGAGGTTGTTTCCCCTCGTGAGAGAGTCTCGGGCTTGAGGCCTTAATCTCAGAGTAAGGGGTTGCCCATTTGAGATTCATGTGGGGATATTTATAATTATCTGGACATATTCCCATGAGGGGAATATTTTTCTCTCCGAGGGTAGTAAATCTGTGGAATTATTTACAGCAGAGGGATGTAGAGACTGAGTCATTAGGTATATTTAAGGCTGAGATAGACTGATTTCTCATCACTAATGGGATCAAGCGTTATTGGGTAAAATAAGAAAATGGAATTCAGGATTATCCGATCACTTCTGATTTTACGAGGGCTGGAGCGGACACAATATGCCAAGTAGCCTACTTCCACTGAGATGTGGAGAGATAAGCTCCTTGGATGCTGCCTGAACTGCTGTGCTCTTCCAGCACCACTAATCCAGAATCTGGTTTCCAGCATCTGCAGTCATTGTTTTTTACTTCCACTGAGATCAGAGTCAGGTGTGCCTGAGGAATCTTCCAGGGTAAGGGAAACAACTGGATTTCCAAGGACATAAGTAAGCAGATAGCAGAGGTACAACTCTAATTCTGCTTGCGTTCACCTTCCCAATGCCAATTAAGTGCTCTTCCACTAATCCTGTAAATTAAAATAGAATCAGTGGCCACGAATTGGCAGCCCACAGAATTGAGGGCAAGTTACTGACATTCCTGGGAATTGGTTGAGTGGCAAACAACAGGGCTAATGGGTAGGTATTCAATTTGGCAGAATGTGACTCATGATGGCCCACGAGGGCTTCATTATTCACATTATTTATTGACAATTTGAACAGTGTAGAAAGTCATATAAGCAAATTTGCTGATGACACAAATTTAGGTGGCATTGTAGATAGTGTAAATGTAGTATTGAATAATGAAAGGAAATTGATAGACTAAGTGAATGGGCAAACCTGTGGCAGATAGACTTCAATGTAGGTAAATATAAGGTTATATATTTTGGACCGAAAAGGGATAGACCAGGATATATTCTAGATGGTATGAAGTTAAATACAATGGATGTTCAAAGAGACTTGGCGTTTCAAATGCATCGATCTTTAAAATGCCACAAACAGGTGCAGAAACTAATCAGGGTGGCTAATGTAATATCTAGAGGACTGGAGTATGAGGGCTGAGAAATTATGCTGCATCTATACAAAGCCCTGGGTATATCCTGCTTGGAATACAGTGAACAGATCTGGGGCACCACACCTTAGGAAGGATATATTGGTCTTTACAAGAATGATACCTGCACTTCAGTGGTTAAGTTATGAGGAGGGATTGTACAAATTATGCCTGTTTTCTCTATAATTTAGAAAATTAAGGGGTGATCTGATTGACATTTACACATTATTAACAGGAAAAGACAGGGTTGGAGATTCTATAACTGGGTGGCCTAAATCTAAAAACTGGGACCAGACTGTTTGGGAGAGATTAATAAAATGGGTGATAGAGGTTTGGAACTCTTCCACAAATACAGTTGATGCTAGATAATTGCTAATTTTAAATCTGAGATAGATGAACCTTTCCTATATCCCACAATACTGCCACCAATGTTCGGATTCATTCATCCACCAGTGTGTTAAATGCTTTAAACAGCTTCTTGTCACAGATGTATTGGTTTCAGTATAGCAGTTATAAATCCATGATTGATGTGGATTATATTGTTTTATTTCTATTTATGGTATTATGTGAAAGCCAAACTCAATACCATATATGTATACTTGAGAGCATTGTGATTCCTTGCACAAGTTTAAAAAGATTTCGAAAACTAATCAAGAATTTATTTAAATTGTTCTTATAAGTTAGAATAAACTGTTTCTTAATGTGGCACATTAAACTTGAGTTAACCTCATTTCTCATTTGGTGGGACATAGATTCCACAAATTAATTCCTTTTTCAGTGAACCTTTCAAAGACTCTCTTGGTTTTTTGAAGAGATTATAGTGGGTCGGTCCTGGTGAATCAGACATTCTTCTTTGGTTGCATCAGTGTTCAGCCAGTGTGATTGATGTGAGGTTTGTGGGGTGACGTAGTGACTAAAGCTAAGTTTACCTGACAGTTATTTGTTCCGCCATGCTTCTCTGCTTAGCATCTAAGTGTAAGGAAGCAATGTGTTTCCTCAGGCTTCAGTTTGATGTATCTCACATACTCATTCTGATTAAAGCCAGTGTCACCCCTCTATCAGATGTTTTCCTTTCACTGAGGCTTTGCTTTAGAGCCAAGTACCACAAAGCCTATTGCATTTGCATTGTATTGCATGTCCTGCCTTTTCTGGCAAAATTGACATATTGTACCTTTAATATGATCTATTATGTTCAAATGTGTATCAGTTTCTGTAGATTCTACTTTTCAAAAAAAAATTAATGAAGTTTTGACAGCCAGAACTTCCTGCTTTCCCTCAAGTGATTTTCTTCGGAATTTTCCAGCTGCATTAGTTGGCACAATGTAACCCTTACAATGTGCCTGTATGAGTTTTAAGGGTTATGTAATAGAATGTACCAATCGTACTGCAGTTTATGTAAGTACGTAGCTTATTGACCAACTCTTCTGATTGACTTTATTTAAGTTGAGGTTGAGGCTTGCTCCAAATTTGACTCCTCTGCGACAGGGATTGTTGCTTTCATGCATCAAGATACATTCAAAAAGAACTTCACATTCTGCCAGATATTACCCATTCTCAATGGTTCCCATTATCCTGAACTACATTCTTGGCAAAAAAATACATGTTGTGATTTGGAAACCAGACTCACATAAATCTGAAAGATGAACAATTCCAATATAGACAATATCCATGAGATATAAACATTTTTGTCAATTTAACAAAATTTATGGATTAGAACAGCACATTAGGAAAGTAGAGTGACTTGGACCAAATTGTAAGCTCTATCTATTTCATAGAATCCCTACAGTGTGAGAGTAGACCATTCAGCCCATCGAGTCCACACCGACTGTCGGAACAGCATCTCATTCAGACCTACATCATCCCTGTAACTCTTCATTTTCCATCACCTAGCTTGCTCATCCCTGGATGCTATGGTCAATCTAGCATGGCCAGTCCACCTAACCTGCACATCTTTTGACTGTGGGAGGAAACTGGAGCACCTGGAAGAAACCCACACACACACTGGGTCAGTGCGCAAACTCCACACCAAGATTCATCCGAGGGCGGAATTGAACCCAGGTCCCTGATGCTCTGAGGCAACAGTGCTAACCACTGAGCCACCATTGACTCAGAATCATTTGTGAAAGATCATTGAGTGTAGTGCTGGAAAAGCACAGCAGGTCAGGCAGCATCCGAGGAGTAGGAGAATCAATGTTTCAGGCATAAGCCCTTCATCAGGAATCAGGCTTATGCCCGATACTTTGATTCTCCTCCTCCTTGGATGCTGCCTGACCTGCTGTGCTTTTCCAGCACTACACTCTCAACACTGAGCTCCAGCATCTGCAGTCCTCAGTTTCTCCCAGGAAAGATCATTACCAAGTTATGAAAACTCCTGTAGCCTTTTCAATGCTTACGGTGATTTTTTCTGGTGTTACATACTTTGAAATTTGTATTCCTACAATTCATCAACACTGTTTGCCCCACTACCTCCAGACCAAATATATTTTCCTGATACTGTGAACTCCCTGTTTGTGACAATTTATTTCTTTAAACGGACTATCTAAATGCATTGGCATAATTTATAAGCAATCGCACTTAAAACTCTCGTTGTTTTCCATAAAAGTAATGAATATTGAATGAAAACATGATTCAGGTCAAAATGATGAAAGGCGTAACCAGCTTAAATGTAAACTGTTGATTTATCTTATACAGAACGAGCATATATAAATGCATAACTAGAAGATTTAAATGCAAACTTCACACACTGAGAACTGACTTTTCTCATGCCACAGAATGATGAATGTTCTGATCGCTCATCAAAAAGAGTTATTGTTGTGTTGATTAACCACTTTAAATAAGCTTCTGGATGATTATGTAGTAAAGAGTAAAAGAGTAGGACTTTGGGCTACAAGTGTGAACTTAAAAGCTTGAATTTGAATAATAAAAACCTGAAAATAATTCTTGCAACTCTGGTGGTTTCTATAGGAACAACACCTTGGATGGCAACTTTGTAAATTGAAATTTTAGGCCAATGTAGTGGAGTACATTCTGAATTAGTTTCTAACATGCAGAGGAATTTTACAAATTCTCAATTTGATATTGTATGACTATTTGTCTCCCTTGAGAAGGTAAAATTGTTGGGGAAGTGCTTGATTCGGCGGAAAAGAGCACGTTTAAAAAGATGTTTAAAAGATCAGATAACCTCTTATTTTATTTTGCTATTCTTTCTTGTGCTTTTATAAGTGATCTGGATATAAAATAATATGAGATACTTATTAAAATATTGGAAGTTTATTTGAGACATTATTGTGTCTTGAAATGTGCCATCACCACCATTGTCCTCATTGCTAAAGAATGTGCATCAGAGACCAAACACATCTGTACAATTTACTAGTCACTGAGCCCTGACCTTCTAAGGTATCCATACCTTCACTACAAGGAAACGTGATACGAAGGTGGTGAATATTTACAATAACCACCAGAGACTGACAGTCACTGATGATCATGACCTCTGGAGGTTGAATGTTTGGAAGAACAAAGAACCTTACAGGACAGGAAAAGGCCCTGCAGCCCTCCAAGCCTGCACTGATCCAGATCCTCTATCTAAACCTATTGCCTATTTTCTAAAGATCTGTATCCCTTTGTTCCCAGTATCTGTCTAGATACATCTTAAACGATGCTATCGTTCCTGTTTCTACTACCTCCCCTGGCAACACATTCCAGGCCCCCCACCACCCTCCTGCATAAAGAAATTTCCACGCATATCTCCCCTAAACCTTTCCTCTCTCATTTGAACTCATGAACCCCAGTCATTGAGTCCCCCACTCTGGGAAAAAGCTTCTTGCTATCCACCCTGTCTATACCTCTCATGATTTTGTAGACCTCAAACTCTGTCTTTCTAATGAAAATAATCAGGTGGAGTGGCATTTTTGATAAGGAATTGCATTATAGCTATACTAAGGGAGGATATTCCCAAAAATACAACCAGGGAAGTTATTTGGGTTGAACTGAGAAATAAGAAAGAGATAATCACCTTATTAGGATTGTATTATAGACCCCCTAATAGTCAGAGGGAAATTGAGAAACAGATTTGTAAGGAGATCTCAGTTATCTGTAAGAATAATAGGGTGGTTATGGTAGGGGATTTTAACTTTCCAAACATAGACTGGGACTGCCATAGTGTTAAGGGTTTGGATGGAGAGGAATTTGTTAAGAGTGTACAAGAAAATTTTCTGATTCAGTATGTGGATGTACCTATTGGAGAAGGTGCAAAACTTGACCCACTCTTGGGAAATAAGGCAGGGCAGGTGACTGAGGTGTCAGTGGGGGAGCACTTTGGGGCCAGCGACCATAATTCTATTAGTTTTCCATTAGTGATGGAAAAGGATAGACCAAATCTAAAAGTTAAGGTTCTGAATTGGAAGAAGGCTAAATTTGACGGTGTTAGGCAAGAACTTTCAAAAACTAATTGGGGGCAGATGTTTGCAGGTAAAGGGACGGCTGGAAAATAGGAAGCCTTCAGAAATGAGACAACTAGAGTCCAGAGACGGTATATTCTTGTTAGGGTGAAAGGAAACGCTGGTAGGTATAGGGAATGCTGGATGATGAAAGAAATTGAGGGTGTGGTTAAGAAAAAGAAGGAAGCATATTCAGGTGTAGACAGGATAAATCGAATGAATCCTTAGAGGAGTATAAATGCAGTAGGAGTATACTTAAGAGGGAAATCAGGAGGGCAAAAAGGGGACTGAGATAGCTTTGGCAAATAGAGTTGGGGAGAATCCAAAGGATTTTTACTAATGCATTAGGGACAAAAGGGTAACTAGGGAGAGAATAGGGCCCCTCAAAGATCCTTTATGTGGAACCGCAGGAGATGGGGGAGACACTAAACAAGTATTTTGCATCAGTGTTTACTGTGGAAAAGGACATGGAAGTTATAGAAGTTGGGGAAATAGATGGTGACATCTTGAAAAATGTCCATATTACAAAGGAGGAAGTGCTGAATGTCTTGAAACGCATAAAAGTGGATAAATCCTCAGCACCTGATCAGGTGGACCCTAGAACTCTGTGGGAAGCTAGAGAAGTGATTGTTGGGCCCCTTGCTCAGATATCTGTATCATCGCTAGTGACAGGTGAAGTGCCGGAAGACGAGAGGTTGGCTAACGTGGTGCCACTGTTTAAGAAGGGTGGTAAGGACAAGCCAGGGGACCATAGACCAGTGAGCCTGATATCACTGGTGGGCAAGTTGTTGGAGGGAATTCTGAGGGACAGGATGTACGTATATTTGGAAAGGCAAGGACTAATTAGGGATAATCAACATGGCTTTGTGTGTGGGAAATCATGTCTCACAAACTTGATTGAGTTCTTTGAAGAAATAACAAAGAGAATTGATCAAGGCAGAGTGGTAGACATAATCTGTATGGACTTCAGTAAGGCGTTTGACAAGGTTCCCCATAGGAGACTGGTTGGCAAGGTTAGGTCTCATGGAATACAGGGAGAACTAGCCATTTGGATACAGAACTGGCTCAAAGGTAGAAGACAGAGGGTGGTAGTGGAGGGTTGTTTTTCGGACTGGAGGTCTGTGACCAGTGAAGTGCCACAAGGATCGGGGCTGGGCCCACTACATTTCATCATTTATATAAATGATTTGGATGTAAGCATAGGACGTATCGTTAGTAAGTTTGTAGATGACACCAAAATTGGAGGTGCAGTGGACAGCGAAGAAGATTATGTCAGATTACGATGGGATTTTGATCAGATGGGCCAATGGGCTGAGGAGTGGCAGATGGAGTTTAATTTAGATAAATGTGAAGTACTGTATTTTGGGAAAGCAATTCTTAATAGGACTTATACTCTTAACAGTAAGGTGCTAGAGAGTGTTGCTGAACAAAGAGACCTTGGAGTGCAGGTTCATAGCTCCTTGAACGTGGAGTCACAGATAGATAGGATATTGAAGAAGACATTAGGTATGCTTTCCTTTACTGGTCAGTGTATTGAGTACAGGAGTTGGGAGGTCATGTTTTGGCTGTACAGGATATTGGTTAGGCCACTGTTGGAATATTGTATGTAATTCTGGTCACCTTCCTACTGGAAGAATGTTGTGAAACATGAAAGGGTTCAGAAAAGATTTACAAGGATGTTGCCAGGGTTGGAGGATTTGAGCTATGGGGAGAGGTTGAATAGGCTGGGGCTGTTTTCCCTGGAACATCAGAGGCTGAGGGGTAACCTTATAGAGGTTTATAAAGTAATGAGGGGCATGGATAGGATAAATAGACAAAGTCTCTTCCCTGGAGTGGGTGAGTCCAGAACTAGAGGGCATAGGTTTAGGGTGAGAGGGGAAAGATATAAAAGAGACCTAATGGGCAACTTTTTCATGCAGAGGGTTTTGCGTGTATGGGATGAGCTGCCAGAGGAAGTGGTGAAGGCTAGTACAATTGCAATATTTAAAAGGCATCTGGATGGGTATGTGAATAGGAAGGGTTTGGAGGGATATGGGCTGGGTGTTGGGAAGTAGAACTAAATTGGGTTGGGATATCTGGTCAGCATGGACAAGTTGGATCGAAGGGCCTGTCTCTGTGCTGTACATCTCTATGACTCTATTCAACCTTTATTCATAGCTAATGCCCTCCATACCAGGCAACATCCTGGTGAACCTCCTCTGCACACTCTCCAAAGCATCCGCATACTTATGGTAACCTGGCGACCAGAACTGTACGGAGTATTCCAAATGCGGCCGAACCAGAGTCCTATACAACTGCAACATGACTTGCCAACCCTTGTACTCAATACCCTGTCCAATGAAGGAAAGCATGCCATCTGCCTTCTTGACTACTTTACTGATCTGCGTTGCCACCTTCTGGGAACAATGGACCTGACTACCTCTCTGTACATCAATTTTCACCAGGATTTTTCCATTTACTGTATAGTTTGCTCTTGAATTGGATCTTCCAAAATGCATCACCTCACATTTGGCCGGATTGAACTCCATATGCCATTTCTCTGCCCAACTCTCCAATCTATCTATATTCTGCTGTATTCTCTGACAGTCCCCTTCACTATCTGCTACTCCACCAGTCTTGGTGTCATCTGCAAATTTGCTAATCAGGCAACCAATACCTTCCTCCAAATCATTTATATATATCACAAACAACAGTGGTCCTAGCACAGATCCCTGTGGTCACAGGTCTCCTTTTTGAGAAAAGTCTCCATTTTGAGAAATGAGCATTGGAAACATTGGATAGAAATGAAAGGCTTAACTGGCCAAGAGATAGTTAAGATAAAACAGGGGTCATCAAATCATGCACTTTCACAAACCACTCTTTCTGTGCAAGAAATGTGGCAGAGCTTGCCATATCAGATTGGGACTCCTGACTCACACCTGAACCTAATACAGAGTTGACTACAACAGTGCAAACATCTTTTACCTGACAGAAGGCTCCCTTATATCACTTAAGAAATGCTATGCCTGTGGAGTACAGGCCCTACAGCTCTGACCACTGGACTGTACTGGGACAAAATGCTTGACTGTGAATGGCTCAAGTAGACAACTAACTGTGGTGACGTCCCTGGACTGTGTGTGGACTGTGACTGATGACCGGGACAGAAACACTTCTGATCCTCTTTGATTGGACTGAGACTCGCCTGGTTTCTGACATAGCTATTTAGTTGAAAGAGCGCCCAGTATGTTTGCTACATAGGCAGCTGGCACATTCTGTAGTTGCTGGATTTATGTCTCCAAGTACTGCACAGCAAGATGACCTCCCCCCCCACCCCCCAAGCGCTTCCCCTCCTGGACAGATCCCTGCTGACAAGCATAAAGGCAACCTGTCTGTGTGTCTGCATTAAAGAACACCTCAGTGCAACAGTACTGACAGCATTTGGGTCTGGTTGAAGCTCCAGTGCATTAACAGGTATAGATGCATTAAGCAGATGGGCGCTAAAAGAATGAGTCCGAAGAGAGTAAGTGAGCAGCCCTTTGATGCAGCCTGGTCCAATCAGTGAGCTGGGTGTCTGTCCCTGTGTGCAAAGTGTTCCTGCTCCAGCCTTTCATTTCTAGTTGCTGTGCATCTTGCAATGTGAGAGTGTGTTTTCCAAGCAGCACACCACTGTATCATAGATGCCACGATGGTCATAAGGTGTTGGCACATGCTGGTTGCAAATGTCCAGGTACAGGTAGTGCATGTGACTGATGCCCATGGATTGTGGCTTAAGGTGCAGTCTGCTCGTTTGCAACATGGTGGCTTTTCAGTGCAACTGGTGAGCTGCCAGACACTTGCTCTACTTTTCATGTTGAGCTTTCTTGATGTCCAGTTTGTTTGGCACATTTGGTAAAATAGGAAGCTGAATTTTAGTGAGGTGAGTTGGGTTATCAACAAAGTGTTTAATAAACAATAATCCAGCTGAATTAGCAATCCACTATCTCGCAAGAAACTCACCTCACTACTTACGAAAAGCATAACCAATATAGTGAGATGGGCCTCGCTAGATGTTTTGTCTCATTTTCCCACATGTCACATCATAAGTTTTGTTGCTCAGACCCCTTTAAGATTCTTCTTTAAATAACTGTGCAATGAACCCTCATTCCAAAACAAATTAACTGACAACTGTTATAATCTTTTATAGTCTATCGCTGATTATAACCTGCTATAATCAGTGATAATTATTATCACTGTTATTGTTACCATGTGGTTTTAATATTATTTAATTGTAAATTACCTGCTCATATTGTAGTGAAGGACTTTAATAAGAAAACAATGATATGAACAAATTAAAAGTATGATATTTGCTTGAGACAGCACTTTGGTTATGATGAATATCTTCCTTGTTTTTCTTAACTGCTTTTAAATGTTCTATAAACACTACATAAAATAGTCACTGTGAAATTGAATAGGAAATTCAGAAGAAACTTTGTTACCCAGAAAGTGGTGCGAATGGAGAACTTAATGTCACAGAGAGGAGTTGAGGCAAATAGTACAGATGCATTTAAGAGGAAGCTCGATAAGCATATGAGGTAATTGTGTCTGTTATTGATAGAGCTAGATGAGGAAGGATGGGAGGAGGCTCAATTGCAGTATAAAGGCCATCATGACTGATTGGCTAAATGACCAGGTTTGTGCTGTATATTCTTTGTAACATCATAATGTGCGTGAATTTTTTAATACAAACTTTGCTTTTATTTGAAATATGTACACTTGAATTATTTCACTCTGAGAACCACATGGTAAACTTCGGCAGGGTTCTTCCACGTGGCTGCCAGATATTTGGTGAAAGAGCTACCACTGAATTATTGCTGTAACTCCCATCAGAACATCTTGCTGGAGTCTATCTGTTTGGATGTTGGATAAATGAATAGCGGATGATAAAATCAAAAGTGCATGCCAACTATTCAATTAAATATTTTGAATTCTAATTGTGGGTGAATTACTGGCAGATTACATGTTGTGGGGCTTGAGCTCAAACTAATGATAACTCATGTTCTCAGGGTCAAAAGAACACAATTCTGAGACTTCCCTCTCAGCCAAAATGAAGCATTTGCTGCAAGACAAAGCAAAATTTCTGTCTTACAACATGTGTGTTCAATTCATGCTACAATTAAAAAGTTTTGCCAAATTTTCAGTGTTTATGGAAAGTTTTTTTTAGGAAATTATTTATAATGCCAAGATTGTCTAATGCATCTATGAGCTAAAATCCGATTATTTATTACATGCCAGTTCATTGCACAACATGATGGAACTTGGTGGTGTGTTACAGTCCAACAGTAATTTCAGAATAGCAATCTTTTTGTCAGATGATGTCTGTTTATATTGTAATGTCAATGTCCAGTGGTATAATAAGAAAAGTTGTAATTGACGCTGAGATTAATTTTTTAAAAAACTGACTTGTAATTGTTTGATTGCCTTTTGCTCCACATAAAAATAAATGACTTGTGATGAAGTAAAGCTGAAATGAAAGCAAGGTCTATAATTTACCCAACTGGAAAGATCTGAGAGTATTAGTGGCGATTCAAGAATTTGAAGATTGCATGTTCTGAATCTGCCTGGCTTAGCTCAGACTGTGTTTTGTTTTAAAGAGCTTTTATAATGATTCTGCTTTTTACAAGCATCTTTAATTAGTTATGGCTTGATTGGCATAATAAGCTGAAAATAGTCAATGATGTAATGCCGTATCATATCGCATGAAGATGCGGCTTATCTGGTTTAAAAATCTGCCACTTTAAAAAATGTCATGGTCCAATTAGTTCCTGCCTATATATTTTCTAGTCTTGAACTGCCAGATGCAACCAGATGATACTAAAAGTCTTTCAATATTTGGAAAGCACCATAGGGGACTGTAACTACAAGAACAATTTATTCAAGTATTTGAACTTAAGATATAAGCAGCATTGTTCCATAAAATTGAAAAATTGTCAGTGTCTTATTTTTCTTCTCAATATTAACATCTTTCCACCCAACTAAAATGGGAGAAAAGTCAAGTATCAGACATGCATTTCTTTCCTAATACATTCTCAATGTTATTTCAAAATCAAACCATTTATGGCTTATTTTCAATTAGGTTTTTTAAAGCTCAATTTTTAACATAAATACTGTTGTATTGGAAACATAGAAACCCAGAAAATGTGAGTTAGAGTAGGCCATTCATGCCTGCTCTGCCATGGCTGATCATCCAACTCCATACCCAGTTCCTGTTTTCTCCCCATATCCTTTGATCACTTTAGCCTTAAAAGCCTCATCTAACTCCTTCTCAAAAACATTCAATGTTTAAACTTCAATCGTTTTCTGTGGTAGAGAATGCCACACACTCACCACTCTCTGGGTGAAGACATTTCTCCTCACCTCAGTCCGAAATGGCCCATAAACTGTAACTGGAATCCCCAGTTCATCTGGGGCATCTTCCTGTGTTTACACTGTCTAGTTGTGTTAGCGGTATACAGAGTCAGAGAGGTCTACAGTACACAAAAAGCCCTTTCAGCTCATTGAGTCTGTGCCAGTCAAAACAACCACCTAACCATTCTAATCCCGTTTTCCATGGGGTCAGTTAGCTCAGTAGGGTGGACAGCTGGTTTGCGAAGCAGAGTAATACCAGCAGCATGGGTTCAATTCCCACGCCAGCTGAGGTTATAATGAAGAGCCTTCTCAACTTTTTCTCTTGTCCGAGGCATGTTGACCCTCAGTTAAAACAACCACCACCAGTTGTCTCTCTCTCTCTCTCTCTCTCTCTAATGAGTGAGGTGCACTGTGGTCTGGTAAGACTGGTAAAATTTTACCATTTTCCAACATTTGGCCATAGCCTTGTGTGCTTTAGCATTGCAGGCACACATCTCAATACTTCCTAAATGTTATGAGGGTTTCGGCCTCTAACCACCCTTACAGGCAGTGAGTTCTAGATTCCTACCACTCCTGGATGAAAAATCTTTTCCTCATGTTCCCTCTAAACCTCCTGCCTCTTATCTTAAATCTGAAAACTCTGATCCCCAACACACCACCTGTGTCACCAGGTAATCCCCCATATATTTCATGCCAAGCTCTGCCCCTGCACTGAACTTCCAAGCCCCTCAAATCCTCCACAATAAGCGATTGCATTTCCAAGTCAAAAAGTGTGACAGTGGAAAAGCACAGTAGGTCAGGATGCATCCGAGGAGCAGGAGAGTCGACATTTCGGGCATAAGCCCTTCATCAGGGATGACCATCAGATGCTGCTTGACCTGCTGTGCTTTTCCAGCGCCACACTTTTTGACTCTGAACTCCAGCATTTGCAATCCTCACATTCTCCCAATTGCATTTCCAAGCTCATTCACCAACTCTACACTCTGTATAGAACCAATGGACCTTTATTGATCATACAAAAAAGTTTCTTTTTAAAAGAACAATTCTTTCATAACTTTTCAACTTTTCAAAAAAAATTTTGAGCTGTACAAATAAGGTCAAATTTATTTGTGGGACTGACGTTTAATTAACTCATTAGTAGGCTGACACCAAACCTCAACATCTAAGCTGACTGTCTTGTCTGAAAATATTTCTGCTTATCTCCTATTTAAAATAATTTGGAGTAGCCAAGGATACAGGACCCTATTGATTATGGTTTAAAGCTGCTGCTGCTGGTACAAATTTAGCAAACAGCTCCCATTTACAAAGTGTTTGCTGAACTTCTAAATTGCAATATTCTGCAAGTAATCAACTACAGAAACAAACACTCAAATTTCAGTACTGTTGTGGTATTTGTTCTGGTTTATCCCATATTGAAGGGATTTCTTTTGGATTTGATAGGGTAATGAGTTAAAGAGGTTGCTCCAAGTGTGCTGTCATCCTCTTCATGCGTTCATAAATCCTGATGTCATCCCCCACCAATTAAATTGATGCATTCCATATGTAGTACTTCACTTAGTCAATGGCCTCACATACCCAGAAGGGTAGTTATCAATAGGACAGCTTGCTGCCAAAATGAAACATGTACTGACAAGATTGTTTTACACAGCATATATCTTTCTCTCTTCTGTTGTTAATGTAATTTGGTAAAGTTAAGCACAACCTCTTAGAATATGAACATAAAGAGTGCACGTTGTAGTCAGCACCGTTTCAGAAAACAGACAAACTGTATCAATTTTGTGTTTATTGTTATTTTTAAATAATTGGATGTGGCCGTTTCCACGCTTCCTTGAAACTCCACTCAAATCTTTGTCCTTGTGAGCTGTCACTCCATTTCCAACCTCCCTTTCCTTTATAAAGTTATTGTCTTCCAAATCCATGTTCATCTTCCTGCCATTCCATGTAAATCTCTATAATAAGGTTTTGGTCCTTTCTTTCAGAACAACACACACAGGCAGTATAAGGTTTCCATTGTCAGCCCTATATCAAATATCACATCAAATTGAGGAGCAAGATCAAGGCGCTTTATCACCTACTCCTGCTCCTAGTTCTTATAGACAAGGGGGGTAGGGGCAGAGTCTAATCTATCGGTTAACGGATGTTATTCCACACTTCAAGAGCAGGTGGGACTTGACCTGGTCTCCTTGCAACACTTCCACTACACCACAGGAGTCCCTAATATTCTGGCCATGGCCATTGTACTTGGACGGCCCTAATAAAGGTCAATAAATGACCTCTTTTGTCACTTAGTTCATGATGCACTGCAATGAATCTGCTTTTCCTTTAACCTCAACGTATGCTTGACATGGCTGGCTGTGCCATCCTCCTGCAAAGCCCTTCCTTCGTTTGTCAACTTGATTGACTGTACTTGGTTTGATTTAGTTAGATCATAATTGAACATCTTCTGAAATATGTTTATTTCATTTCCTATTACCTCTCCAATCTTGTATTTGACCAAGCTCCAGATTTCCCCTTAGATCAGTGCCACTACTTTTAAATTCAGTTCTATGAAGCAGCTTAAAATATTTATAACAATGATAAAAACGTGCTACATGAATGCAAGTTGTTGCTGAATTGGCTAGAGTTGCTTACTGAACTGTCTTTGCTGTTGACAGATGAGTGAATATCAAGAATAAATCCTGGGTGATGTTTAGTGAATACCTAAATCAGAGAGAATTTGATTGATGATCTTCAGTCACTTTTAACTGCCAAATTTTAAAATACCTGAGGCTACATTTTGGCAGCACAAATGCCAAAATGCAAAATGTGCCTCATGTTTAGGGAAAGGGTTACAGAGTAATTGCTGTATTTATGAAGGTGGAGTAGTAACTTGCAGCCAAGTTGGTCTGTTCAAACCATGGTGAAAAGGGTGGGAAGATCATGTGAAATCGTCAAAAAGGGCCTTGCTACTACTCAGAGCCAAAAGTCCCATTTCCTAACCAAAGTGTTGAACAAAGAGTTGGGATTCACTTAGTTAGCATACATTAATGTCCTTGATGTTAAGTTATCTCACCTCATTGTTATTTCAGCTTCCCATTTTCCCACCTGCTGGATAGAAACTAGACCGTGACAGTTCCTGATGTGTGAGTCAGAGCAGTAACCTGGCAATTCCAGCTCACTACTTGTTGAACATCTGTGTTGGCACTTCCATCTTGAACGCCGGATACATTTCAGGGTATGCTTCATGGACAGCGACTGTATGCTTCTGTATATATACACACAAACAAACAAACACACACACCACCAAGACCTCAAGATCACTGTTGGAAAAGCAGGGAGCCACATTCCCTATGCCTGACATACTAACATGTCTTTGACAGTTGAGTAGGAACCATGCAGGAAAGTTGCAGACTTCCAATTGATGACTGGACTTTAAAGATGGTACTTTTGTCAGGAATCCCAGACGTTGGGTAGTTCAATTGGCTGGATGCTGGTTTGTGATGCAGAGTGATGCCAACAGTGTGAGTTCAATTCTAGTACTAGCTGAGGTCACCCTGAAGGTCCTGCCTTCTCAATCTTGCCCTCAGATTAGACTAACAACCTTTTTCTTTCTCTAATGAGAGGGCATTCCATAGTCCTCTGGGACTACGTCAACTTTCCCTTTTTTACATTTCCTCCATTTTAGGTGGAAACTATAAACTGGCAATGTTTCGATATACTTAATGGTTTTGAATGCAACTTTCGGCTGGGGAAATTGACATTGGGAGAATTTCGACACAAAATGCCTGCTTGTAGATTTGTTCCAACAGGCCTGTTAAAATATGAAACAAAATACAAGTGGATAGTTTGCACAAAACATTAGAGCGTATTGGAGACATTGGTAGAATAGACAAATGAATGTCTAATGGAAGAAACAAAGTGCTAGCTTCAAAGTTTCATTCATCACCACAAGTATTTAATCGGTCTTAGCCACTCTTCTTAATAACCCAGACCAGATGTTGAGTATGATCTGTCTTATGAAAATGAAGTGCATGAGAGAGCTTTTAAAAAAAACTTTGGACTTATGTTGCCTTGTCCTGTCATCTTAACACATTTGATAGTATTGTTTCAAATTCATTTTCTACTTTCTGTTAATTTTAATGGATGTCTGAAAGGCTGTGTCTGAGCTGCAGAACCATGAATTAGTACATAATGTATTTTGTCTGTGTATGCTGGGTCACTTTGCTCGCTGCCCATTACCTCTGAAAGGTACCTGAGCTTCTCTTCCATGATCTTTTGAATGTGTAACTGTGTTGGTTGCCCAATAGCCAGGAAATCCTAGGCTCAAAATTTGTTTGTCGACTTTTCTTTTGAATAGTCATCATTTCCCTATGGCTCTACAAGTACATTTCAAAAATACTGCATTGGCTGCAAAGCATTTTGGCACAACTTAAGGTCATGTGAAGTTCTTTCTTTCCATTATTGAATGCAGGTGGAACAGACAAGGTAGTGATCCATTTCCTTGCTTCTTCCCCTGGCACTCTTGAATTTAAAATTATCGTGGAGAGTGAAGAGGGATGTCAGGGTCACTCTGCCATTTTCGTTTTGAAGTACACATTACTTCTCAATATATAGAGGTCAGGAACTTGTTGTCTAAGGAATTACTCGGATGAACTCCTGAACTTTCTCACTTTCCAGGTGAACAAAATAGTAGCTGTAATCTTTTAAATATGAACATAGGGTAAGGAGGTGATTGTTTTTTATTGTGCAAGGTGGTGAGTGAGTGAGACTGACAGAGAGTGGGCAATGGTTGTTCTTCATCTTTATAGCAACCATTTGTGCAAAATGGCAAGTTATGGTTGATGTGCCTGCTCATTAATAACAAAATTATATTTCATATTTTCCTTAAGTTTTGCAATAACTTCCTTAGTTTGGTGTTAAGTATTGTAAATTTGGAATGACAGTTTATGGCAGTCATAGCACAGCTTAGATGTTAAACTGTGGCAAAAGAGGAAGGAACTGATTGTTATGAGATTTAGAATCTATTCCTTTGGTTTCCAAACCCACAGAAAATATTCCATTGTTTTGACGGCCCACTGGAACTAGTCTGTTTTGGTGTCCTTTTTCATAGAAGAAAGTCTGCTCAGCTGGTTTTGATTTAAATTACAATTGAGTCTAATAGTTAGAATTCAAATAGGATTTAAAAATATACTTGATGTGTATCAGTATAATTTCTTTTTGCTGCATTTAACGTTTGGTGCCAAGGGGAAACTTGTGGCCTTTACTATGTTTTATTTTGATCCTATCAAATTAAATCAATTGATGTTCAGCCTTTTTCGGCTGTTATTATTGAGCACGAAGTGAAGTCATTTTGGATTAGAGTCATTGGCAATTTCTAAACTATAAGATGGATCTCGCACTGAAGTTGGCATTATAATCGTACTTTTGCAGTTGACCGTTTTAGTTTTTCAACATCATTTTTAAAATGCCACGAGGCAACCTGAATTATCATCTATACAACACTGACCTAACAACTATTGGCATTATGTGAAGTGCTGTAAATCCTATAATGTTGGAAAGTGACTATCCTGTTTTTTGCGGGGAATATGAAAATGTTGGTCGGACCTTGTTTCTAATTTCACAAACTAACATGATGTATAGTTTGACATCAAACCCAAAAATATTTGAAATACATTGCAAAACCATTGGCATCTGAACTTGTGATTAATATTTCAGGTTTAAGCCACAGTTTGCTACAGTCAATTGAAGGTTAACTCAGTTGGCTAGTTGGTGATTGGCAATGCAGAGTGATATGTACAACGTGGGTTCAATTCCCACACTGGCTGAGGTGACCATGCAGGAGTCTCCTTCTTAACATCATTCATTGCTTGAGGCATGGTGAACCTCAGGTTGAACCATCACTAATTGTCTCTCTCCAATGAGAGATCAGCACCAAAGTCCTCTGAGATTTTGGCTACTTTATCTATGAAATTGGAATGTTAACTTATGCTTTCATTTTTCGGATTTTGTCAGCCCTACTATGTATTTCCAGCATTTTTGAAGAAAATTGCTAATTCTCATTAAAATACAAAATAATTATTTGTTTTGGTTTTGCATCTATAATTTTACACAACATTTTAGCTACATCTAGTGGCAGGAATTGAATATTGTGACAGTGATGACAATTAATTGGCTTTATTGGTGTCCCAAAATTCAGAGACTTCATGCTGAGTAAAAACTTGTGTAAACCATGAAATTGATGCCAATGTTGCATCGATATGCATCATGTATACTGTCCTGGATTGTTGAGTAATGCAAGTTAAATTGTATACATTTTAATAAGGGTTATTGTGTTGTAATGAATGCATGACATACAAAGCTAGTTTTGTTCAAAATTGTAACCAAGTCTAATTTTAGGTTTCGATGATGGCTGTTTAAGTTATTTGAAATGCTGAGAATAATTTTGTTCCAAATGTTTTTCTCATCAAGGAACCTCTTCAAAACAAAAACACCCAAAGGTAGGTGGAAGGAAAGAAAGAGAAGTACTGTTAGCCTTCCACAAGTTATCCAATTAATGATATTGTCCATCTAATCTTGGGTGTGCAGTACTGTATATAATGCAAACTTCTTGAAGCATGCAACAGAGAAATTAAATACTCATAAATATTTCCCTTTCCTTTCCAATGAAAGTTCAAAGTTGAATACTGTTAGATCACAGTTGATTCTACATTATTCAGAGTAGATGTCTGAATTCCCAAGGTCCATCTGTAATGCAGTGAGTAATGTTTCAGTCGAGAATGTTTTCTCGCTCTTTCATTCTTGAAGTTGAATTAATGTCAGAATTAATAGCATAATAACTACAAAGACAGATATTCAGGAGGAAATAATTATAGAAATACAAATAACCTAGCAAAGGGCAATACTGTAAGAAAATCATGAATGACCTTAGAGTGCTATTTTGGAAAGAGAAATGGCACAAAATTGTTAATCCATAGGATTGTTTTGTTCCTTCTCAAAAACATGTGCTACACAAGTCTTTTTAAGTGTTTTCGATGAAGAGACAGAAGTGGGAATAAAACAAATAAGTATTAATGTGGAGAATCTCGTAATGCAAGACAGAGTACTTGTAATATATGTTGGAGATCACAAGCTTTCTGATGCCATTTACAAGTTTGCTGATGACACCACCATAGTCGATCGAATCTCAGATGGCGATGAAACAGACTACAGACAGCAGGTTGGACACCTGGAAAAATAATGCACTGAGAACAACCTAGCTCTCAATGCCAGCAAACCAAGGAACACATTATTTACTTTTGGCGGGATGTTACTCATATCCCCCCCTACACATTAATAGCACAGAGGTGGAACAAGTGGGGACTGTCAAGCTCCTGGGCGTGCTTATCCACAACAAGCTTTCTTGGATTCTTCATGTGGACGCACTTGTTACAAAGGCCCAACAATGTCTCTTCTTCCTCAGGTAGCTGAAGAAATTTGGCATGACGGTGAATATCCTTGCCAACTTTTATAGGTGCGTTATTGAGAGCCTTCTGTCTGGATATATCACTACCTGGTATAGCAACTGTACCGTTCAAGGTCGGAGACAGTTACAGAGAGTGGTGAACTCTGCCCGGACAATCACAAAGGCCAACCTCCCATCTGTAGCATCCATCTACCAGGCCCGCTGTCAAGAAAAGGCCGTCAGCATTGTCAAAGATCCATCCCACCCTGGCAACGTTTTTCTGCAACCTCTACCATCGGGGAGAAGGTATAGCAGCCTGAACACACGCACCAGCTGGTTTCGAAACAGTTTCTACCCCACTGTTAGAATACTGAATGGACTCACAAACTCTTAACATTCGCCTGTACCTATGTTTTTGTTTTTGCTGCTGTTTACCTATTATTTACTTATCTATGCTACTTAACTCTGTGATCTGCCTGTATTGCTCATAAGACAAAGCTTTTCACTGTGCCTCGGTACACATGACAATAAATTCAATTCAATTCTATCTAATTGCGTTGAAGAGATCAGGCTATATCTTGTCCATGTGCAGTACACATGGTACACAGCAATGATTTTTAAAACATTGTTGCTGAAGTTATTGACCTACGTGCTTGGCTTCCTTTGCATGAATTTTTTTCTAAATACATCATGTAATAGTCAGAAACCATATATCCATTAACATGAAAAGAAACATTTGCATTGATGTACAGTACTGCCTTTCATGAATGCCAAATGTCTTGAAGTGCATTACAAGCATGAAGTTCTTTTGAACTGCGGTTGTTATAATTTGGAAACACAGCAACTAATTTAAATAGTCATAATCCTACAAATAACAATGTGACAATGATTAGGTAATCTATTTTTGATGTTGATTGAGAAATACATATTGACCAGCACACCAGGGAAAAGTTCTCTAACCTCTTTTAAAGTTGCTCCATGGGACCATTTATATCCAACTGAGAGGAAGTGTGAGGCCCTGGTTAACACCTCACCTGACACATGGTAATCTGTTAGTACTCCATTTGAGTATTAGCTAAATTGGTATGTTCAATCCTGCAGTGGGTACAACAATCCAGCTCTAACATGCAGATGTTGATTCTAATATATAGATCTAAATTCAAATTTTAGATAATCTATTGACAGTACTCTGATTTCTTTTTGTATTCATTCTTGGGATATAAATGTTGCTGGCAAGGCCATCATTTATTTCCGCACATAATTGCACCCTCTGGAATGTCTTTCAGTCTGAATAGACTGGAAGCTAAGTTTGTTATTGCGTTTCAACATATCCACTACTTTGAATATTCTGACATTGGTGCAGTTACAACTCACAGAAGTTGTAAAGCAACTAAAGCAATTTTCAGACCACCCTCAATTTCTTCAACTCAGCATAGAAAAGATTGATCCCTCATTCAACAACAGAAAAACCAAAATCTTCCATTTGCCTTTCCCCAGATAAGCACCTATGCCTCCAACTATTGGTACTAATGAGGAGTCTTTTAACTCATTGAACATAGGAGGAGGTGATCTGGTATTGTCACTGGAGACGTGGAAAATGGTGTAATTTGAATTCAACAAAAATATTGTCAAGTTCTCACGGGCATAACTGTCTGCTGGGTCTGTGGCAGGTGGTGACAGACGTAACATCAATCTACCTTCCCATCCACTACAATCCTGTGGACACATAGCCCTACCTTGACATTGAGATACCCTCCATCAAGGTGCCCAGAGGTGAGAGTGACGAACCTTGACATCAAGACAGTATTTGCCAGACCACAACTGTCGGGCGTCCAAGGAAAATTGGAATCGTGGGAATCAAGGACAAAGAGAAGATAGCTGTGTTCATTGCAGGTCAATCATTTCAAACTCATCATATCAGTACAGGAGTTTATCAGGGTATTATTCTAGATCCAGCTTTTTTCAGCAACTTAATCAATAACCTCTCTTCCATCAAGAGGTTAGAAATGGTGATGTCGATTGCTAGTTGAAAACTGTTCAGTGTAAATCCTCAGATGTTGAAGCAGCTTGTGTTCATCTTCAGCATGACCTGGACAACATCTCGGTAAGAGCTGGTAAATGGAAGGTGACATTGCCTGGCATGTATGTGGCATAAGTGACCATCTCCAACAAGAAAGAATCTAACTTAGATGTTCAGTGGCATTATCATTGCTGAACTCCACCACTGTCATCATCCAGGAGTTACCTTTGAACAGAAAATGAACTCAACAGGCCATGCATACAGTTTAACATCAAGAGGAGGTCAGAGGCTAAGACTCTTGCATTGAGTAGCTCACCTCCTGACTCCCTAAAGGCACAAGTCAGGAGTGTGATGGAATTCTTCCCACTTGCCTGAATGGATGCAGCTATAAGGAAATTGGACATCTTTCAGGACAAAGCAGTTCTTTCACTCAGCATCCTAACCACCATCTGCCATCTGCATTGGGAAGCAATGGCCTCCTGGTATTATGACTTGACTATTAATCCAGAGACCCTGGTATTGTTCTGGAGACCCAGGTTCAAATCCTACCATGCAGATGGTGGATATTGAATTGAATAAAAATATCTGAAAGTGGGAGTCTAATGGTGAGCATGAAAAACCATTGTTGATCATCAGAAAAACCCACCTGGTTCACTAATATCCTTTAGGGAAGGGAATTGCCATCCCCTGATCTAGTCTACATGTGACTCCAGACCCACAGCAATAAGGTTGACACTTAACTGTCCTCTGGACACTGAGGAATGGGCAAAAAGTGCTGACCTGCCCAGTGACACCCACATAGAGTCATAGAGATGTACAGCACGGAAACAGATCCTTTGATCCAACTCATCCGTGCAGACCAGATATTCTATATAAATCTAGTTCCATTTGCCAGCATTTGGCCCATATCCCTCTAAACGCTTCCAATTCATAAATCCATGCAGATGCCTTTAAAATGTTGTAATTGTGCCAGCCTCCACCACTTCCTCTGGCAGCTCATTCCATACAAACAGCACCTCTACATAAAAAAAGTTGCCCTTTAGGTTCCCTTTATATCTTTTCCCTCTTCCCCTTTAAGTTTTGGGCTCCCCCACCCTGGGAAAAAGACCTTGCCTATTTACCTATTCAAGTCCCTCATGATTTTAAAAACCTCAATAAGGTCACCCCTCAGCCTCTGACACTCAAGAGGAAATAGCCCCAGACTATGCAGCCTCTCCCTTAGCTCAAACCCTCCAAACATGACAACATCCTTGTAAATCTTTTCTGAGTCCTTTCACGTTTCACAACTTCCTTCCTATAGGAAGGAGACTAGAATTGTACGCAATATTCCAAAAGTGGCCGAACCAATGTCCTGAACAGTCACAACATGGCCTCCCAATTCCTATACTCATTGCACTGACCAACGAAGGCAAACATACTAAACACTTTCTTCACTATCTACCTGCAACTCCACTTCCAAAAAATATGACCCTGCACTCCAAGGTCTCTTTTCACAGCAACACTCCCCAGGACCTTACCATTAAGTGTATAAATCCTGCTCTTATTTGCCTTTCCAAAATGTAGCACCTCATATTTTTCTAAATGAAACTCCATCTGCCAGTCCATCCTGTGAATGAATAAAAACAACCTCCCTTCGCCACTTATGCATGGTGCCAGCTGTGCATACCACCTAGGAAATGCATTGCAGTAAGTCATCAAACATCCTCCTTACAAACCTACATGCTACCACCTAGAAGGACAATGGTCGGAGACAGATGGGAACACCATCTGCAGGTTCCCATCCAAGATGCACACTATTGATTTGGAAATACATTACTGTTACTTCACTGTCATTAGGCAAAAATCCAGGAAAAAACACATTGTTTATACTTAAACACCAAGAACCTCAGCAGTTCAAGAAGATAGCTAACCGCCATGTTCTCGAGCAATTAGAGATTGTTGGCCTATCAATAATGTCCACACCCAAACAAATTGATTTCTGCTGCGTGAACCTCTAAGTGTATGTGTCAGGCAGTGTCTTCTGGAAGTGGAAGCCAATGCATCAGTACACTAATTGGTGTACCCGGAACCTACCAGCATCCATGCAGCTGAGAGGGAATATTGCCCACATCCCAAAAATATATAAAATAGACCTTCCCAAACTTGAAACCTACCTTTCTCATGATTTCACCAAGGAAGAGGAGATGCAGTACAGAATCCAACATGTCAGCAGTGTTGTCAGCACCCTTCTGTGTGGCACTGAGACTTCAGCCACCTTGCAAAGGCACCTTTGGCTTTGAGGAATTTCCATCAGTGGTGTCTCTGAAAGATGCTGAAACTCATGTAGGAAGAGAGTAAACCCCAGAATCCTCATCAAAGCCAATTCTCCATCTTTGCAACCAACCACAATCATGCGAAATAGGCTGCACTGGTCTGATGCTATACCTGCTTGTCAAATAATTAGCTGCTAAAGAAGGTCCTCTTTTCACACCTTCAGAATGGTACCTGACATCAAGAAAGAGTGACAGAGAAGTTGTTTTGAAAAGGCCAAGTTGAAAAGGGGACAAACTGTTACAGATCTGTGGGAGTAACTTGCCACATTGTGGCTGTGTGGTATTCCAACAATCAACAGCACAGTTGGAAGCTAATCACATGATGCCTGCTGTAGAGGACAGGCAAAGGTGGAAGGAAGGGGAGAGTAGAACCTGGTCTTGCGAACCTCCCTTCCTCAAGGAAACTTTTTTTCTGCTGTGCCCAATGACCAGTTGGTCCTGGATTGGCCTGCTGAGTCAGTGAAGACACTGAAATCATAAAGATTTGGAGATGCCATTCTTATTTTGAGCAACTGACAACACCACCAATCAGCATTTTTGGCAGGGGTCACATTTATTGCTCAACCAAGCTTCTAGATTTGATGTTGATTCTTTCTCTGCTAATGTACCCCTATGATACTATGAGGTACTAGGGAGACCAAATACATTGACCTGACTATGATGAAAGAACTGCAATGTATATCTAAGTTGGGTTGTGAGAGATCTAGAGGAATCTTCGATAGCACTCCAACACTTCTACTTCCCTTATCTTTATGGGTGGTGGAGGTTTGGGAAATGCTGCTGAAGTGGTCTTGCCAAGCCACCTCTGGGTCGAAAAGTGTGGTGCTGGAAAAGCACAGCAGGTCAAGCAGCATCTAAGGAGCAGGAGAATCGACATTTCGGGCATAAGCCCTTAATTAGAAATGTTGGGGGGGAATGGGGCTGAGAGATAAGTACGGGGGTGGGGTTTGGGGGGGAAGGTATCTGGAAAGATGATAGGTGGATGCAGGTGGGAGGTAATTGTGATAGGTCATTGGGTATGGTGAAGAGGATAGGTGGGAAGGAAGGTGGACAGGTAGGACAGGTCAAGATGGCTGTGCTGAGCTGGAGGATTGGATCTGGGATGAGAAGGCGGGGAGGGGAATTTAGAAATTGGTGAGGCCAATGTTGATGCTGTGTGGTTGGAAGGTCGCAAGGTGGAAGATGAGGCGTTCTTCTTCCAGTTGGTAGGTGGATTTGATTTGGCGGTGGAGGAGGACCAGGACTTGCATGACCTTGATGGAGTGGGAGGGGAGCTGAAGTGTTTGGCCACAGGGCAGTGGGGTTCCCTGCCTCTTTGTAGGATACAGGGAACAGTCCATCTTCTGCAGTTATACCGGCACCATTCCCCCACCTTTTCCTCTGCTACATTGATAACTGCATCGTCACTACCCTGTACTCCCACGAAGAGGTTGAATAGTTCATCAACTTTACCAACACCTTCCACCCTGACCTCAAGTTCACCTCGACCATTTCCAACACTTCCTTCTCCTTCCTGGACCTTTCCGTGTCAGTCTTCAGTGATTGACTCAACACGGGCATCTATTTCAAACCCATCGATTCCCACAGCTACCTTGACTACACCTCCTCTCACTCCCCCTCCTGTAAAAATGCGATCCCTTATGGCAGAAGTGGAGGAATTAGGAGTATCTGCTCCCAGGAGGAGCAATTCCACTCAAGGACATCCCAGATGTCTTCCTATTTCAGGGACTCCCCTCTCACATGATCAACAATGCCCTCTAGCACATCTCTTCCACTTCTGGCACCTCCGCCCGTGAACTCCATCCCTCTAACTGCAACAAGCATAGAATCTTCCTGATCCTCACCATCCACCTCATGAATCTCCGGACACAGCGCATTATCCTCAGCCATTTCCGCTGCCTACAGCTAGACCCCACCACCAAAGATATATTTCCCTCCCCACCTCTATCTGCTCTCTGCAAAAATCATTCCCTTTACGACTCCCTTGTTAGATCCATGCCCTCCAACCAACCACCCTCCATACCTGACACCTTCCCTTCCCACCACAAAGGAAGGTGTAAAACCTGCGCCCACACCTCCATCCAAGGCCCTAAAGGATCATTTCAAGGTAGGTATTTTCTGCACATCCACCCACGTCATCAACTACATCTTGATGTGGTCTCCTTTTCATTGGAGAGACAGGATGCCAACTCATGGAATGATTCAGAGAACATCTCTGGGTTGCATTCCCTAGTTGGCTCTGGGCAGATGGATGGGATTCCAATCAAATGGACTGCTTTTTGCTGAATAACATTGAGTATTTTAAGGGTTAGTAATTGAACAGGCACAGTTTATGAATGTTCTTCATAACATTTATAAGCACATTCCATGATTTTGTTTAGACACTGAGTTTGTGGCTCTGATCTTCCAAGAACCTGGTTGTAGTCAATTTTGCAAGACCAAACACATGTTCCCAAACTAGTAATAACAAGGCCAGAACACTAAGGAGCAGTATCCAGATAAGGAACAGAAGAAGGTTAATAGTGTTGTGAAGAATTTCAGAGCTATTAAGATTGGACAAAAAGCCATTGGTGAACATGCTTTTGCTACAATTGGATAGCGAGGATTAAACCTCACATAATCCTGGTGTGGATAATGGAGGAGGATGGTGTGAACAGTGACAAGTGAGTGTGTTAAGGTGCGTAGGGATAATATATCATGGTTGTAGTCACAGAGAATGCAATTTGTAACTTTGTTTTGGGTTGCTTTAGGCAACCAAATTGAAAAGTCAATGACAGAGTATGACACTTGTGTTCAAACAGTACAAGTTTCAATAGATCTTTTATTTCCTCCACATACTGTAAAAACTAATGGTTTTGTGGTATATGCATAAACTACACAGGACAAAGGTGAAATTTTCAGTTATGGATACTCTTATAATTAAATTCACAATTACCCACATGAAAATGATTAATGAGCAAGCTTGCTTCTCAAACAAACAGTTCTATCTCTAATATTGTCCTAGTTTATGACATTGTATTTACCATATATTTGAGTAAACTTACCAATAATGTCAATATTTGGTTAACTTCACTCATTCTGAACAGTCGTAAAATGTTGATGTACGGAAATCAAATTACAAAGATTATAGTTAACTTCAGGATATAAAGGATTTAAATAGAGAGTGTTAAGAAGAGAAGGATTTAAAGAGAGACTTAAGAAGAGCAAGGAAAAGACATGAGCAGTCTTTAGCAGGTAGAATAAAAGGGAACCCTAAAGCTTTCTATAGGTATATGAGGAATAAAAGGATGATGAGGTAGGAATAGGGCCTGTCGAAGACAGAAGTGGCAAGTTGTGTCTGGACCCTGTGGTGATCGGAGAGGTGCTAAACACATATTTCTCATTTATTTTCAGTTAGGAAAAGGAGTATATTGTAGAGGAGAAGACTGAGATATGGGCTATTAAAAGGATTGAGGTTAGTAAGGAGGAGGTGTTATCAATTCTAGACTGTGTGAAAGTAGACAAGTTCTCTGGGCCAGATGGGATTCTTCCAAGAATTCTCTGGGGGGCTAAGGAGGAGATGGCTGAACTTTTGGCCTTGATCTTTGTGTCATCATTGTCTACAGATTTAGTACCAGAGGACTGGAGGATTGCAAATGTTGTGCTCTTGTTCAAGAAGGGCAATAGAGATGACCCAGGTAATTATAGACCAGTGAGCCTTACGTCTATTGTAGGAAAAGTTTTGGAAAGGATTATAAGAGATAGGATTTACAATCATCTCACAAACAACAACTTGATTGGAAATAATCAACATGGATTTGTCAAGGGCAGGTTGTGTCTCAAAAACCTCATTGAGTTTTTTGAGAAGGTGACCAAACATGTGGATGAAGGTAGGGCAGTTGACATGGTGTACATGGACTTCAGTCAAGCCTTTAATAAGGTTCCACATAAAAAGCATGTTCACAATGGCTTTTTGTCCAATCTTAATAGCTCTGAAATTTAGCAGTTTGGATTAGAAACTGGCTTTCTGTAAGAAGGCAATGAATGGTGGTTGGTGGAAAATATTCAGCCTGGAGTCCGGTTATTAGTGGTGTACCACAAGGATCTGTTTTGGGACCATTGCTGTTTGTCATTTTTATAAACGACTTGGACGAGACATAGGTGGATGGGTCAGTAAGTTTGCAAATGATACTAAAGTTGGTGGAGTGATGGACAATGTGGAAGAATTTTGCAGGTTGCAGGGGGACTTGGATAAACTGCAGAATTGGGCTGAAAGGTGGCAAATGGAGTTCAATGCAGATGAGTGTGAGGTGATTCACTTTGGAAAGAATAACAGGAAGGCAGAATACTGGGTCAGTGGAAAGATTCTTGGTAGTGTGGATGTGCAGAAGGATCTTGGAGTCCATCTATATAGATTCCTGAAAGTTGCCACCCAGGTTGATAGTGATGTTACGAAGGCATATGGTGTGTTACGTTTTATTGGTTGAGGGATTTGGTTCCGGAGCCGTAATGTCAAACTGCAACTGTACAAAACGCTAGTGTGGCCGCACTTGGAATAGTGTGTACAGTTCTGGTCACCATATTTCGGGAAGGATGTGGAGTCATTGGAAAAAGTGCAGAGGAGATTTACCAGGATGTTGCCCGGTCTGGAGCAAAGGTCTTATGAGGAAAGGCTGATGGACTTGGGTCTGTTCTCATTGGAGAGAAGAAGGATAAGAGGAGATCGATAGAGACTTTCAAGATTAGATAGGGTGGACAGTGAGAGTCTTTTTTCAAGGATGATGACATTTGCTTGTACGAGGGGGCACAGCTGCAAACTGAGGGGTGATAGATTTAAGACTGATGTCAGAGGCCGGTTCTTTACTCAGAGTGGCAAGGGCGTGGAATGCCCTGCCTGCCAATGTAGTTAACTCAATCACATTAGGGGCATTTAAACAGTTCTTCGATAAGCGCATGGATGATGATGGGATAGTGTAGGGTGATAGGCTTAGATTAGTTCACAGGTTGGTGCAACATCAAGGGGCCGAAGGGCCTGTTTTGCACTGTATTGTTCTATGTTCTCTTCCTTACTTTTTCATATTTGAAATAGTGAAACACATATTTGTCTATTTCTGTGTATAAATTAGTAACAAAACGCAAGGCCCTCTAAGAAGAATGATGCCCTATTCATCCTGATGATGAGTAGTAAATAACTTGCCCTGATCAATTTGGATTGGTCCAAGAAATATGTCAGGTTCACAGTCAATCAACAGCATTGAAAATATTTAACATATTAAACAATACTTAAAAGTAGTCTGAATCTCTGTTGGGCCAAAGCGCTCTCTTCATAATATTTGGCTTTGGCCAACACACAAAACTTTTTTAGCACAGGCCTGATAATATAATTTAGAATTATGATATGGCACATATGGGCTATACCAGTTTCACTTTTCATCTGATACAGCTTAATTTAGTAGCCAGCGAAACACTGCTATGGCCTATGCACTGGTTGTACTGGACATTCAGCATTCAAATACTGCAATCTTATTGATCATAGTCAGGCCTGATATGCAAACCGGCACAGAATTGGCACATTTGAATTGGCGTCTTATAAGAAAGAGGCACTCTTGCAATGTTGTCTTTAAATTCCCTTCATTAGCATACTATACAATCCTGCAAGATTACTGTATAACTTTCACATAAGTTAAAACAAACATTGAAGCAAAACTATAATACTGCAGATGCTTAAAATCTGAAATAAAAACTGAAAGTATTGGAAATAGTCAACAGGTCTGGCAGTATCCATGGAGAGAGAAACAAAGTTAGCATTTCTCTTTGCTTATGACTTCAGAAAAAGAGGAGTAGTTCTAAAGAAGAGTCACATTTGATTCAAAATGTTAACTCTGATTTTGTCTACGTAGATGCTGCCAGGCCTACTGAGTATTTCCAGCTCTTTCCATTTTATTAAAGTAAATACAGTGTATTAGTTGTGTACAGTCAGTTTATTGCATCATGTGGTACATTGCAGGTTGTGCTTAGATGGAACTTGCATCTTGTTCCATTGGTGCTGCAGATTGGTCTCATGATAACTGTTGATGCACAGTTGACTGTTTGAAGTTGGAAAAGTCAAAATGTTGAGTAATAGAAGCAGTTAAAGGTTGGCAATGGTCTTTCTATAATTGTTTCTTAATTCTGACAACAATTCTGCAAATTTGACTACTTATTCATATTCTTTAAAATGTTGCAGATACCGCCCAATGGTATAAATAAACTTGCTAAACCAGTTGATTTTGCAACAATGATGTTTGGTAGCCTAATTATTATGTTAATGAATGAGTAATTCTAATGATTGGATCAATAATCTGAAAACACAATCTAAAATCCCACCACAGGACCTGTGATATTAATTAAGTAATTCTGGAATAATAATGTGTTATCATCAATGGGGATCATGCAACGACCATATTATCATAAAGTCCCACTGGTTCATTAATGACCTGAGGAGAAGCAAATTTCCACTCTTACTCAGTCTAGTTTAAATGGAACTCCAGACTCTCAGCCACATAGGTGACCATTAATTGCCCTGTAAAATGACCTTACAAGCCACTCCGTTATATTCATGGAGGTGGATCACCTTTTCAGGGGCAACACCCATATCCTTGCACAAATAAAAAATAAGTCAATTTATTTGTCTCTGCATTTTTAGCATGTGGAGGTGCAAGTGTTGGACTGGGGTGGACAAAGTCAGAAGTCACATGATACCAGATTATAGTCCGACAGGTTTGTTTGAAATCACTAGCTTTCAATACACTGCTCCTTCCTCAGATGAAGTGGAGGGAAGCACACAAGCACAGAGGGATAATGGCAATTAAGAATGTCAAAAGGTAAATGTAAATAGTGAGTGGAGTGTCCATAGACTGAATAACAAGACTTTGCAGGTGATCAAAAGGATCAAATGGTGTGAGTAAATTGTATATAGCTGAGTAATAAGTGAAGGGATGGCCTATGGTCCAATTAATTAAGGCAGACAGATAATTACAAAAAATAAAAATATGATGGTTCTGGAGACAAACCAAAGGGCGAGAATAACATGATAGGCGGAAGAGTCGCATGACGAGGGTCTAACCAAAGTAACAAGTAATCCAAAACCATACAAACTGATTAAGGTAGAGAGATAATAACGAGGTATCAAGGCAATGGTGTCAAAACAGAATAGTAAAGAAGATTTTACACAGAAGTGTGGTGGAGTTACATGTAGTGTGACATGAACCCAAGATCACGGTTGAGGCCGTTCTCATGGTACGGAACTTGGCTATCAGTTTCTGCTCAGCAATTCTGTGTTGTGGTGCATCTCAAAGACCACCTAGGAGGGTGTTTACCTGAAGATTGAAGGCTGCATATCCTTGACCGCTGAGATGTTCCTTGACTGGGGAGAAGCATTCCTGTCTGGCGATTGCCATGCAGTGTCCGTTCATTATTTATCGTAGCATCTGCATGGTCTTGCCAATGTACCATGCCACAGGGCATCCTTGCCTGCAGCATATGAGGTAGGCAATGTTGGCCAAGTCACATGAGTATCTGCATGTACATAGTGGGTGGTGTTTCCATGTATGATGGTAGTATCCATGTCGATGATCTGACATGTCTTGCAGTCGAGGACATTCAGATTCCCACCTTTGGATAATTGTCCTCCAAGGTGGCCTTTGAGATTTACAACAAAGCAGAATGGCTTCCCTCCACTTCACCTATTCAAGGAGCAGCACGCCAAAAGCTTGTGATGTTAAATAAATCTGTTGGATTATAACCTGGTGTCATGTGACTTATGACTTATTGCATATTTAGATCCCAGAATTCCTAGCTCATAACTTATTTTGTAACAAGCTTCAGTTATTTACCAAATTTCTATAAAAAAAAACTAAAATATATTATGGCTCAAATTGTTCATAATTGGAGCGGCTACCAACAGTCAAGTCAGTTATCATTTGTCTGAACGCTAATTCATCTTTAATGAAAATCTGTTGAAAAATCGGATCTGAGATCTTATGCATTAATCACATTATAATAAGTTGAAGAGACTACAACTGTACAGTGTTGTAGGTGTTGTCAGCTGTCTCTCAATGCCATCTGTTTGGAGTCATGAGTTTTTGCCATAAATTTTCATACTGGGCGAATCTAAACTGCAGAACTTTGGACTCATGGGATAGAACATGCCACGATGTGAAGTACTTGCTTCTTTTTTTTCTTTCTCTGCTGCTTTGTTTCATCATTAACATATTTGGACACAAGGCATGGTGCAACTCAGACACATTATCATTTTCAACGATTAGTAGCAAGCTTAACTCAGTCATTAACGTCAATATTACCGCGCTTCAAGAGAACATCAAGGTATCTCGGCAACATTTCCTTTATTTTCCTGTGGAGCACTTGAGAGTTGAGGAAACCAGGGCTAGCAGGGGAGATGTATTAAGTCAGTACAGACAGTGTCCAGTTCATTACAGTTGCTTTTGCAGGTGTTTTGCTTGAACGCTTGTGGAACTGTCTTCAAGAAGGAGACTAACAAAGTTTGATGGCCAACCTGTTGAATCCAGAGGATGTGACAGAAGCATTGCTAATGGAATTTTTCAAATGCTGTTATGTCAAGAAGGCTAATGGGATGTTATCTTTTATTCTGAGAAGATTTGAAAGGGGAGCAAGCCAACTGGATGTAAAATTGGCTTGAAGGTAGGATACAGAGAGTCGCGCCTGAGGATTTCTTTTTCGACTGGAGGCTTGTGACCAGTGGTGTGCTACGAGGATTGGTGTTGAGTCCACTGCTTTTTATCATTTATATAAATCATTTGGATGTGAATATAGGAGGTATGGTTAGATTGCAGATTATACCAAAATTGGTGACGTTGTGGACACTTAAGAAGATTATCTCAGAGTACAACAGGAGCTTGATCAAATGTGTCAATGGACCAAAGAGTGGCAGATGGAGTTTAATTTAGATAAATGTGAGGTGTTGCATTTTGTCAAGGCCAATCAGGGCAGGAGTTATACACTTATTGATAGGACCATGGGGAGTGTTTCTGAAGAAAGAGACCGAGGGATGAAGGTGGAGTCACATGGGTAGACAGGGTGGTGAAGGTATTGGCACACTTGCCTTCATTGATCAGAATGTTGAATATAGGGATGCCATGTTGTGACTCTACAGGACATTGCTTCAGCCACTTTTAGAATACTATATAGAATTCTGGTCACCCTTCTATAGAAAATATATTGTTAAACTTGAAAGGTTGCAGAAAAGATTTACAAGAATGGGGTTGCTGGGGTTGGAGGATATGAATTATAATAGAGGCTGAATAGGCTGGGGCCACTTTCCCTGGACCATTGGAGGATGAAGGGTGATGTTATGGAGGTTTATAAAATCTTGAGCGGCATGCTTAGGGTGAATAGCCAAGATATTTTTCCTTGGGTGGGTGAGTCCAAAACTAGAGGGCATAGGTTTAAGTTGAGAGGGGAAAGGTTTAAAAATGACTTGAGGGGTAACTTTTTCACACAATGGGTGGTGCATGTGTGGAATAAGCTGCCAGAGGAAGTAGTGGGGGCTGGTACAATCACAACATTTAAAAAGCATCAGGATGGTTACGTGAATAAGAAGGATTTGCAGGGATACGGGTGAAATGCCGGTAAATGGGAATACGTCAAGTTGGGATCTCTAGTCGGCATGGATGAGTTGGACTGAAGGGTCTGTTTCCATCCTGTTTGAGTCTATGACTCTAAAAGTAAGGTACTTATGCTTCAAATTATAGAACATTGGTGAGATCTCAATTTGAATACCATATAAAGTTTTGGTCTCCTTACTTAAGGAAGAATTTATTAGAGACAGTTTAGAAGAGGTTTTACTAGATTTATATCTGAAATGAGCAGGTTGTTACAGAAGGATAGGGTGGACAGACTGGGCTTGTTTCCACCAGAGTTTAGAGTAGTACAAGATAATATGACTAAATGATCCTGAATAGTTTTAACAAGTTGGATGTGGAAAGGATGTTTCTTCTCATGGATGAACCCAGAACTAGTGGACACTGTTTTACAATTAGATGTTAGCTTTTTAGGGAAGGTGAAGAGTTTTTGTTTTCCTTGTGAGGGTAGTGCAACCTTTTAACTCTACCTTACAAGGCATTGGGGGCCTATTTTTAAGGCAGAGGTTGATAGGTTCTTGGTAGGCCAGAGGATCAAAGATATTATCTTCATGGTTTTTGGGAGTGCAGAATACAAAACACATAATATATCAGTCATGACCTTATTAAATGGTGGAGTAGGTGGAGGGACTGAATGGCTTAATTCTGCACCATTTTGGGATATGCCACTGCTGAATAGTCTAGGTCTCTCAGTAGTACAGCAGTGTGGTGACAATTGCTTTGCAATTGTATCATGATTATATGACCAAATGCTTCTTGAGTGGGAGATCTGAAACAGCCCGCTTTAAAGTTCGGATCAGCGTCAAGCACAGTTGTGTGACAGCAACCATATTGTTTACATTTTACCTGAAGGTGGCTGGTAACCTCATGCAAGATCAACCGACCTGTGGTGTGAGAATCAAATGCTGCCCAGATGGGAACATTTTTTTGACTGACTACCGTGGATTTGCATGACCTACAGTTTGTGGATGGTTGCAGTGCTATTGCCAATTCTACGCTAGATTGCAAGCCACTCTTAATTTCTTTAATTCTACATGCAAGAGCCTGTCCTTGAATGTATTAAAACAAAACTGCAATATCAACCTAGACCTGGCCAACCAAATAATCCAAATAATGATGGAGAGAGGCTGGAACATGAATGCTGTACAGTCATTTACATTTAACTCCCTCCAAGGAATACGTGTTCATTAAAATACTGGCTGCTTCAGGAAGAAAACATAATTTTGAAATAATCTTTTGGACAATGGCAATTAATATGAGTCATGCCTCAGGAAAATGCTCTACAGCTTGTATTTATTTGTATTTGATTAGCTGGCGATTTACTTAACAATGCTTTCTAGTACTGAAACCTAGTTTTCACATTGTTTCAGTTCTGTTTTCAGAATTCTATTCCCTAAATAATCATAAGAAATAGGAGCAGAATTAGGCTACTCAGCCCATCGCATCTGCTACACCATTCGATCATGATGACCAAGTTTCTCAACCTTATCCTCCCGCCTTTTCCCGTAACAGTTGTTTTCCATCGCTAATGAAGAATCTATTTTTCTCTGTCTTAAATATACTCATTGACTTGGTCTCCACGGCCTTCTGCAACAGTGACTTCTTCAGATTCACCACCTTTTGGCTGAAGAAATTCCCCCTCATCTCAGTTCTAAAGTATCATCCCTTCACTCTAAGGTTGTGCCCTGGGTCCTATTCCCTCTTGCTAGTGGAAACATTTTCTCCATATCCTTTCTATCTAGGCGTCTCATTCTGTAAGTTTCAATGAGATCGTCCCTCATCCCTCTAACTCCATCAAATACAGACCCAGAGTCCTCAACTGCTCTTCATGTGACTAGTGCTTCATCCCCAGCATTATTCTTGTAAACCAGGATCCCCTCCAGGAAGAGCATGCCCTTTCTTAGATGTGGAGCCCAAAACAGCTCACATTATTCTCAATGTGGTCTGACCAGACCCTTTTACAACCTGTGCGGTGCATCCCTGCTATTGTATTCTTGCCCTCTTGAAATTAATGCTACCATTGCATTTGCCTTCCTAACTGTCAGCTGAACCTGCATATTAACCTTAGGAGAATCCTGAACCAGGGCTCCTGCGTTCCTTTATGCTTCAGATTTCCAAACCCTTTCCCATTTAGAAGATGCCTCTATACTTCCTATCAATATGCACAACCTCACATTTCCCACATTGTGCTCCATCTGCACTGCTTTGCCCATGCTCCTAGCCTAAGCAAATCCTTCCGCAGCCTCCCCTCTTCCTCAACACTACCTGGACCTCCACCTATCTTTGTGTCATCTGCAAACTTAGCAACAATATCCAGATCACATGACGAGAAGCAATGTCAGAACTTGTGTCAATATTTCTTTGCAGCCTGGAACTAGGTATTGTTCAAATGAACCAGCAATATTTTTATTTAATAAGTGGTAGCTGTTGGCATTCAAGTTGCACATTCTGTATTTTATTTCCCAAAATCTTTCATATAATACATTTGTACCATTGTGACTCACTCAACTTCCACATGGTCCTACTATAGCAGCAGTGAAGGCAGGACTGCACATCCTAAACTGGTCTCCTGTAACATAATTTATTTTGTTTCTAAACAGCATTTAAATACGTTTGAAGCTACTGAATAAAATATTGAAAAGCAAGGGGCAAACATTTGCTTATAGATTTAACAGCTGAGTCGTATTGTCTGTTCAAAATACTTGTTGCTCATTGCCATCAAACTGATTTTCCAATGCCACCATTCAGTTTTTATTCCAGTTAATTACGTGCAGAAAATTATTGATGATGAGACACCTCACTACTTGGTGACGTATTTGGCACGTTATCACATCCGGTATTCTAATTATATAATGTGGCTACATATTCTTCTGATAGATGATGTGAGGTGGTAGTTTGTAATTGTGCACCCAAATAAATTTTGTCAAGTAATTGAACAAAAACTTGCCTCCCCGAAAGTACACTTGTGTCTGAATTAGGTTTAGGAATTAAATGTTCCTTGATTAAAAGGCAAATATAAAGATGCTATTGACTTATGAGACCATATGGCTGCTCTCTCATTACTGAGAGATGACTGGTGGTGGCTTAACACATGAGGTGAGAGGAGAGGTTATGAAAGAGTATTCCCGATAATCTCAACTGGTGCAGGAATGGAACTGCTGGCGTTAGTCTGCATTGCAAACCAGCCAATGGTTGGGAGCTAACCAACTCCCTGCAAAGCCAGGATATTTCTGAGTACTAAAATACGTCCAAAGACAACACTGTGTTGAATTTAAATGAAATCATTGTAAAGCTGTTCTCTAGCCCTCACATGACAACTGCCCTCCACCCTGTAAACTCCATTTGGCATCACCTGATCTGTACTCAATCCCCTGACCCCTTATATCCTTCATGTCCACTTATGTCCCTCTGCTAACCCCTATAAGATATACCTACTGTGTAAAGCTGTGTTTCTGCACTGAGCCCCCATAGCCCTGTCTACCCCAATGCCAATTAGTGCTCCTCTGGCCACAATCATTATCTTTTAGAGCCCTATGCCAGCTAGTGGTCATCACCCACCCACCACCCTTTGGCATATGCCACCGTGGTAACTAACCTAGTTTCCACTTGGAAGAGCTCTCTTTTGTAAACCCCATTCACTGCATGTACATTCAGTTATAGTCCAACAGGTTTATTTGAAATCACAAGCTTTTGGAGCACTTCACTTGACAAAGGTGTCATGCGATTTCTGACATTGTCCACCCCAGTCTAACACTGACATCTCCACATCAGCGCATTTACATTCCTTCAATTACATAATATGTTAGAACAACAAGCATTTCATTACAAATATAAGCATTAATTGCTGGAAAAACTCAGCAGGTCTGGCAACACCTATAGAGACAAAGCAGAGTTAATGTTTCTGGTCTGGTGACCCTTCTCCAAGAGAAAACATTGCAGAACACGTTTTTTTAAAACAAGTATTGGAATTCATAGTTCCACTTAAGAGTCTATAACCATTTGTAGCTGTCAATCGAACAGTGAAATGCCAGATACACTACTGTGATAATGGATGGTTGTGAGATTAGACATGCAGCAATAATCATGATTGAACTTGATATTTTATGAAAATGACTGGAGCTTCCAGTTGCCTGCCACTTCAGCACACCACTGTGTTCCCTGGCCAACATTTCTCTCTCAGGTTTGCTGCAGCACTCCAACGAGGCTCAGTGACAACTGGAAGAACAACCCATCTTAATTTCTGCTTGGAAACCCTGCAGTTTTCTGGATTTAATATCGAGTTCAGTCTTTATAGATCACCTTCTTCCATGTCCTTTATCCCCCTTCACACCCAGACCCTGGCATATCAGCTTTTCTTGCTCTTTGGCAGACTATCATCTATCTCTTTATTTCCCTTTCTGTCATTCTCTCTCTTTCTGGGCTTCATCTCTGCTCTTCCGCTTGCTCCTTCCACTGTCTTCAGTATATATGCCACATTTTCCTAGCTACTATCAGTTCAGGGTCACTGAATCGGAATTTTAGAATGTTTTAAAGATTTTGACATTACATCAACTTCAGAACAAATAAGATTTTGGAAAAAGGCAAGTTTGATAGAAGAATTCAACATCTAGGTGAATCAATAGAACATTGTAAAAATGAATTATATAGAATAATTGAAGGTGTGGCCTTTGAGATTTGAAAGCAGAATTGAATAGTAACCACAATAATGTTTGAACAGTTGATGAATTCATTACAGTCAAAAACAGCCCTCACTGTGGAGGGGAGTGGGGTAGACAAGGCAACTAATGAGACAATCAGAGGTTTGAAATAAAAACAGATCAACCCTCAGAAGTTAATTTTGCAAAATCAATACAATTCCTAATATGCAAAATAGTTAAAAAGTCATACAAACAGAGGCATCATGGGAAGAGAAAGTGCAAGATGCCATAAGGTGCAAAGAAAACCTCACAGGTGAGTACAGTGAAGTGCAAATAAAACAGAATGCTTACAATGTACCAAAATCAATCACTTTCAAAAACATGCACCAAAGTTAAAGTCAATTTCCAAAAGTCCAAATACAGTGTTTAAGATAGAGCTACTTTTGAAATGTAGCAATCTTCAACAGAAAGGAGGGCCAAAAGATTTCCCTGGGAAGATCAAAGATCCTAACAGTGTATTGTGATCCGTAGGCAGGTATGTCAATGGATAGATAACTGTTTTCAAAGTAGACAAAGGAACAAATGTATTGTCAGACAAGGATCAGGAGCTGGCAAGGCATTACTTACAACCAACAGAAACTCAGTTTCACAGACCAGGTGGAATCCAATTAATAATTAAAGATTGCTGCAAGGAATACTACAGTCCAAAGGAAGACACATGCTGGAAACGTTGTGCAAGTTACTTAATAATTTTCTTTGTCACCAAAATAGCATTTATTGATCTTAACATAATCAAGACAATGGAAAAAGCAACCATGAATGGGCAAGAAGACACTTGCAGAAAGAGTTCTGAAATTATTCAAAAGACTAAGAAGGTCTAAAACAGAATACAGCATCAATTTGAGGAAGGAGGCCAAATCTCTTTGCATCTTGAAAATATAATCACACTGATTAGTGGAGAATTTCAGCCATGTTAGTTCTCTGGTCACAAAGCCAGTAGTGCGGTGTTTGAGAATGGTTCCTGTCCCAAAATAAAAGGTACAATTTATATTTTTGGAGATTTCTCTCAAATCAATAAAGCCTGTAAGAAGAGAATTTCATTAAACCCTCAGTGGTCAAATCTTCATTAAAGTTGTCTGAAAGCATCATATTCATGAAACTGGATGCAAACGGTGGCTTTTGGACAGTCAGAGTCATAGAGATGTACAGCATTGAAACAGGCCCTTCGGTCCAATCCGTCCATGCCGACCAGATATCCCAACCCAATCTCGTCCCACCTGTCAGCACCCGGCCCCTATCCCTCCAAACCCTTCCTATTCACATACCCATCCGAATGCCTTTTAAATATTGTTTTGTACTAGCCTCTATCACTTCCTCTGGCAGCTCATTCCATACACATACCACCCTCTGCGTGAAAAAGTTGCACCATAGGTCTCTTTTATATCTTTCCCCTCTCACCCTAAACCTATGCCCTCTAGTTCTGGACACCCCGACCCCAGGGAAAATACTTTGTCTATTTATCCTATCCATGGTCCTCGTGATTTTGTGAGCCTCTATAAAGACACCCCTCAACCTCCAACACTCCAGGGAAAACATCCACTGCCTGTTCAGCCTCTCCCTATAGCTCAAATCCTCCAACCCTGGCAACATCCTTGTAAATCTTTTCTGAACCCTTTCAAGTTTCACAACATCTTTCTGATAGGAAGGAGACCAGAATTGCACACAATATTCCAACAATGGCCTAACCAATGTCCTGTACAGTCACAACATGACCTCCCAACTCCTGTACTCAATACTCTGACCAATAAAAGAAAGCATACCAAACGCCTTCTTCACTATCCTATCTACCTGCGGCTCCACTTTCAAGGAGCTATGAACCTGCATTCCAAGGTCTCTTTGTTCAGCAACACTCCCTTTGACATTTCCATTAAGGGTATAAGTCCTGCTAAGATTTGCTTTCCCAAAATGCAGCACTTCGCATTTATCTGAATTAAACTCCATCTGCAACTTCTCAGCCCATTGGCCCATCTGCCCTTTTGAATGGAAAGTCAAAATTAATAATAACTTCTTCTATTCCTTTTGGAAGATTTTGTTTTAATTATTTGCCATTTGGTGTAAAATTAGCTTCAGAAATTTTCCAAAGAACTCTATTCAATGTTATACAATGTCTTGGTGCAGTCATATACCATATAAATGATATCTTAACTTGTCATGGAGGCAATGATATAGTTTTATTGTTGGTGAAGTAGTAATTTAGAAACCCTGGTAATGCTCAGGACCTGGGTTCAAACCCCACCATATCCAATGATAGAATTGAATTTTTAAAAAACTGAATAATACTTCAATGGTATCCATGAATTGTTGGGAAAAACCCATCTGTGTCCTTTAAGGAAGGAAATCTGCTATCCTTACCTGGTCTGGCTTAGATGTGACTCCTGACCACTGAAATAACTTCCACAGAAGTAGAGAACTTGCAGATACCCTTGATTTCTGGGTAAATAATGTGTTTTCCATGGTTTTTTCCCACCAATGCTGATTTGCTGAGATTGAGAGAGAGAAACAGGAACTTTCTGTCTCCTTTCTGTGTTCAGTCTATGTTACTTTCTCATACTTTGTTATTCAAATCAAGGAAATATAGTTCATTTGTATATTCCTTCAGTACCTCCAATGTCTTTTGCAAATTGAACACTCCAAAAGTAACCTTTCATCTTCAGTTTGTGAAGTTATCTTGCAAGTCTGAGTAAAACAAGAGATATGAATTTCTTGACACCTCACTGAATTTCAGTACTTCCTGATTAAAATGGTAACTTTAAAACAGCAGTTTTTGTATGTTCTCTATGGGTTGCCTGAGCTGGTCAGGTTGACACAGAAGTCATAGAGTCAAAGTCATACAGCATGCAAACTTCAGTCTAACCAGCCTATGCTGAATATAATCTCAAACTAAACTAGTCCCATCTGCCTGCACTTTGCCAATGTCCCTCCAAATGTTTTCTAATCATGCACTTCCTAAATGTCTTGTAAATATTGTAACTGTTGCCACATCCATCTTGTTATGAAGTAGAAGTTTAAAGAGTGTATGTTCACTTTGAGATAGAAAGTGTCTCAGATAGAAAGTACAGCCTCAATTGCCAGAACAGAAAAAATAAGACATGGGTTGTTCCATTATCAATACATGCAACAATTGGCTGTTCAATGGATACCTGAGTTTTGGTTGCTGTTTTGACAACAATTCAAATTTAACCAATTAATTTAAATGATGTCCAGGATACTAAAACCCAATTGAGTTTGAATTTATTATATTGACAGCATTGGACCAAAGAGAGGGAACGATGTTGGGGGTTATAAAGCTTGGGGATTTTGAAAATTGGTCAGAGCAACTGCCACTGAATAGCAGAGCAACTGCCAGAGAGCCGGAGAGCTAACTGCCAGTCCAAAATGAAAAGCTCTCAAAGAAATCAGAAGGCACTGTCTATCAAAAGGTACCTTTACCTGTTAAAAAAAACTGACAGTAAAAAGAAAGATGACAACCCAGGGAGAAGATGGCAGAATCAGAAGACCAGAAAGAAATCAGCATACAAGACTGTGTGGCCTTGAGGTTAAGTTACTGTAATGTTTAATAATTGTGTTGTTGGAACAGCATATTGATAGAATTGTGTTCAGTTAAGGGATAGTGGTTAGTTAGGGGAAAGAATGGTCAGTTTGTTAATAGTTTTGTTTAGTATTCACTATTAGAGTTAAGAAAATAGATTGTTATTTTTTCTTTAAATAGTGGAAATTAGGAGTTTTCTTTCACTTGCTCACACATTTTAACAGAGGGGTTCGACCTCCACGTCGTAACACTCTGGAAGTTCATTCCACACATTAACTACTTTCTATGTAAAACAATAGCCTCTCATGTCTTTTTTAAATCTTCCTCCTCTCACCTTAAAAATATGCCCCGTAGTGTTGAAATCCCTTACCTTAGGGAAAAGACACCTGCCATTCATCTTATCTATAACCCTCATTATTTTATCAATCTCTATAAGGTTACCTCTCAACCTCCTACACTCCAGTGAAAAAATCCCAGCCTATTCAGCCTCTCCTTATAACTCAAACCCTCCATTCCTGGCAACATCATGGTAACTCTCTTCTGAACCCTCTCCAGCTTAATTTCCTTCCTATAACAGGGTGACCAGAACTGCACACAGTACTCCAGAAGAGACCTCACCAATATCCTGTACAATCCCAACTCCTATATTCAAAGGTCTGAGCAATGAAGACAAGCATGCTAAATGCCTTCTTAACCACCTTATCTATACGTGATGCAAATTTCAAAGAATTATGTATATGAACCCTTAGGTCTCTCGGTTCTACAACACAACCTAAGGCCCCACTTTTAATTGTATAAATATTGTCTTTGATTGTTTACCAAAATGGAAATTTTTAGGTCTTCAGGATCCTTTTTTAAACCCCATCTTTAGTTCATTTAAATTTCAGCTTTTAAAGTTGTAGGGTGAAAATTGAATATTAATAGTCCCTTTTCTCTATAATCTCATTGTTAGTAGCGAGGACATAATAGCAGATCCACAAAATACAGGAACTATTGATGAATTTATAGTACTCTTTCAGTTAAAACACTTCACTGTTTTCTTGGAATGCTCAATCAACTCACAAACTTATGACCAAATTTGGTGCAAGTTCCTGAATATTTAAGGCAAATCTTGAAGAAAGAACATGCTGCTGGGATGGACATCAGAAAAAGGCATTTCAAAGGATCAAGAAAATGCTATGGTTGCCAGATATTTTAGCACACATAACCCCTCAATCCCAAATAGATACCTCACCATATGGGGCTATCCTCTTTCAATTACAGACAAATGGATGTTAAAGGCCAACATATTATCTGCTTTGAGTATTGTCAGATACTAAGATGAGATATAACGTCATAGAGAAAGAAGGTATGGCAGTCATAAAAAAAGTTCTTAAACTACATTATTGGTCATGAAAGCAGATTTCAATTCTTGATTTTTATTCCTTGATGGAAAAGAACTTGAAAGAATTGCGTGAGGAATCTAGAGATTCTGTCTGTGTTTAATAAGATATGCTTATGAACTAGTATACAGAGTCATAGTGTCATAGATCTGTACAGCATGGAAACAGACCCTTCAGTCCAACTTGTCCTGGCCAACCAGCTATCCCAAATTAATCTAGTCCCATTTGCCAGCATTTGACCCATATCCCCCTAAACCCTTCTGTTCATATACCCATCTAGATGCCTTATAAATGTTGTGATTGTATCAGCCTCCACTACTTCCTCTGGCATTTCATACCATACACACACCACCCTCTGTGTGAGAAAGTTGCCCCTTAGGTCCCTTTTAAATCTTTCCCCTCTCACCTTAAATCTGTGGACTCTAGTTCTGGATTCCCTCACCCTCGGGAAAAGACCTTGGCTATTCACCTTATCCCTTATGGTTTTATAAATCTCTATAAGGTCACCCCTCAGTCCCCAACGCTCAAGGGAAAATAGCCCCAGTCTATTCAGCCTCTCCCGATAGCTCAAATCTTCCAACCCTGACAAAATTCTTATCAATTGTTTCTGAGCCCTTTCAAGTTTCAGAGCATCCTTCCTATAGCAGGGAGACCAGAATTGCTTGCAGTATTCCAAAAGTGGCCTAACCAGTGTCCCATATAGCCGCAATATGACCTCCCTATTCCTATACTCAATGCACTGACCAGTAAAGAAAAGCATACTAAACTTTCTTCACTATCCTATCTACCTGCGACTCCACTTTCAAGGAACAATGAACCTGCACTCCAAAGATGTCTTCAGTCGGCAATACTCCCAGGATCCTACCATTCAATGTGTAAGTCCTTCGCTGATTTGCCTTTCTAAAATGCAACATTTCATATTTATCTAAATTAAACTCCATCTGCCACTCCTCAGCCCATCTACAAGATAAACTAAAAATAATGACAAATGCACTGGATACACCACACATGAATTGTCACACCCTCAGACAATCACAGCAGATTGGTCAGCAAGCATTGATGAATTCAAAAACAACGTAAAAATTTGTTCGGTGCAGATGAAAGATGATGACTCTATCTGAATTTCTCAATACTGTGTACAACATTGGCTAGAAGAATGGCTTCCTGGCATAGTCAGAGAAACTTTCTTCAAATTTAGAAACGCTTCAACATCATAGAGAATATACTAGTTAGTGTACAACAAAATGATAGTAATTCCAGTATCTGTCTGAGAGAAAAAATGCACTAGGGCCACATAAACATAATAAAATGCAGAGTTTGTGTTCGGTCTGGTAGCTAAGAATTTCAAAAAAGTTAGAAGAAATTATTTCAAATTGTGAGTATATCAACCAGAACAGAGAGAATGTGTAATAACATGCAAATATCCAACCAGTTCGTGGGGATGTCTAGGAATGAATTTAATCTTCTGCTATGGCACCTCCTACTTTATTGTCATAGATTACTTTTCTAGATGGATCCTAGTTAACAGCTTGTGCATTGAAAGAAATTTTCGCAACATATGGGACACCAGACCAAGTTCTAACAGACAACCACTTACAATTCACTTGAATATTACACTCATTTAACAGAAAAAAAGTGGTTTATCATTTTAAAAGGTCTCCAAATATCCTCAATCTAATAATGAAGCAGGACAATGAGTCAGAATGATAAAATCACTCTTAAAGAAAAATAGATTTCTGTTAAATTATACATCAACTCCATTATTGCGTGAGTTAGCACCATTAGAGTTATTGGCAGGAAAAAAACTCAAAACACAATTTCATATCTTACCCAATAAATTACTTCAGAAAAAAAAAGTTTACTTGTCATGTATTCATTAACACTACTAAGTACATGTCTAATAATATCGTTTCAAGTGCTAGTATAGCTCTCATGGTGTAGATATATGGACTAACAGAAAGTGGCATCTTCTAGCCTCTTCCACAGTTGTTCCGGTTACAAACACATGAGGCTGTGTGCTGTGAATTTAGTGATATTTACATGCAACCTTTGCATTTTTCCATTGCTATACTTAGGGCTGTCAGATCCCAATGAGCAAAAGAACATTTTGTCACTGTATGCTATATTAGAAAAAGTTCATGTGCCAAGAAATGCTTTTTTGTTTTGTTTACTTAGTAAACTGTTGTCCAGTTGCCGTCTGCAAAGTGGAAAGAAGATTAAAATGAAAAAGATATATCACAGTTGTCATGTCAAAAGCCATCACTGAAGTTTTTCGCAGTAATGGCTGCTAAACCTGGAGTCTCCTTACATATATAAATAGATTGATTCTGGGAGAAGAGATTCGATCTATTCTGATGATGATAGCTCCAGAAACTAGATATGTGTTATGCAAGAGTATTTACATGAATGGGTAAGGCATTTACATTAACCTCACCTTGAAAGACTGAATCAGCTCTTGTCGCAAACTGAAATGCATCTTACACTGTCCTAGAATAGTGCATGAGGTTTCAACCAATACCTTTTTCTCCATGACAAGTATACCACATATGGATCAAACTACAGATGCATTAGGAGAAAGTAATAGCCCTGCCACAGTGAGCATTTAGAAACATAGAACATAGAAAGTAGGTGCAGGTGTAGGCCATTTGGCCTTTTGAGGCTGTACCACCATTCAATATGATTATGGCTGATCATGCAAACTCAGAATGCCATTCCCGCTTTTTCTCAATGCCCCTTGATCCCTTTAGGCGCAAGGGCCATATCCTGCTCCCTCTTAAATGTATCTAACAATGGCCTCAACAGCTTCCTATGTAGAGATTCCATGAGTTCACAATTCTCTGAGTGAAGAAATTCTTCCTCCTCTCAGTCCTGAATGGCTTCCCCTTAGACTGTGATCCCTAATTCTGGAGTTCCTCAAATTGGAAACATTCTTCCCACAGGTGGCACAGTGGTTAGCACTGCTGCCTCACAGCGCCAGAGACCCGAGTTCAATTTCCGCCTCAGGCGACTGACTGTGTGGAGTTTGCACATTCTCCCCGTGTTTGCGTGGGTTTCCTCTGGGTGCTCCGGTTTCCTCCCACAGTCCAAAAAAATGTACAGGTTAGGTGAATTGGCCATGTTAAATTGCCTGTAGTGTTAGGTGCAGGGGTAAATGTAAGGGAATGGGTCTGGGTGGGTTGCGCTTCGGCAGGTCGGTGTGGACTTGTTGGGCCGAAGGGCCTGTTTCCACACTGTAAGTAATCTAATCTAATCTAATCTAATCTAATCTAGCCTGTCCAGTCCCAACAGTAGTTGATATGTTTCTATGAGATCTCCCCCTACCCATTCTCCTAAATTCCAGGAATACAAATCCAGTCAATCTAGTCATTCTTCATATATCAGTCCTGCCATCCCAGAAATGAGTCTGGTGAATTTTCGATGGACTCCCTCAATAGCAAGAACTTGAAATTTTTTGATGCCAAGATGTCTCTAAGGTGAAAAGCAAAGTAGAGACGTGTTGATGTTTAAGGAAGCTATTCTAGAGCTTTGGACTCAGATAATTGAATACATGGCCACCAGTATTAGAGCATTTATTGGAGACCAGTATGAGAGGAATGCAGGTATTTTGGAGGATTGTGGGATTGGAGGAAATTAGATAGGTAGGGACAAGGCTCATTTGTTATGAACCAGACCAGACTCCCTCAAAACATTTCAACAAAGTAGCCGGACACTAACTTTGCTAGTTGTTTTAAGCAGGTGTATAGTGGATATTCTAGGGGCAATGCAGCTGGCCCAGTCACTTGGTTTCAAACAAAACAGAATTTATTTGCAAGATTACCGAGTGAAGCACAAACAAAATAGAACAGAATACAGAATAACTTCATTTATCTGAAAACCCAACAGATTATTCCAACTTAATGATGCTGTTACAAATACTTGCAACAATCTCCATAAACATCCCTTGGTTAAAAAGGTAAAACCAAACACACAGGGTCTTACAGGAGAGATGTCAGAGAGAGGGAGGATTAGTATGGACCTACCTCTTTGGGTCCAGCACCTTCATAACTGACTGCCTGCTAAAATCAAATCAAACCAAACCAGAGTAAAGCTGAGCTTGGAGAACTGGCCACTCCCCTTTCATTGTACAAGTGTTTTTTTTTAACTTGAAAGTCTTTTGCTTGAAGCAGTATCTGTTAGCTATATTCAAATTGGCCCTAAAATCCTTCAAACGTAGACGTCCCGGAATCTCTACATTTACGACCCCTCTGGAAAAAAGCAAGGGCAACACTACCTTGTTAAAGGAGCAGCAACATCATTACTTCCTCCACCCCCTTAAAAAAAGGAATCATCAATATCCAAAGATGGCTTCATTTTAAAATCACTTAATCTTAAATTGTTAGTACACTACAGCACCCAAATACATTACATTGCTAATAATCATGCAAACATGCACTACTACATTCTGTTTTCAGCCTGTTTTACTCCTGCCACTGCATGCCTCTGTTTCTCATTCAAGTCTTGACAATGTATCAGCAATCACATTATCTTGTCCTGCCACAGGCACAGTTTTCAAAGTGAATGGCTGTAACAACAATCTCCATCTAAACTGTCTGGCATTTTTGTCTTTAAATTTCTCCACGAACTTCAATGGGTTATCATCAGTGTATATGATTCTTTCAGATATGTTACTGGTAACATCAACATTGAAGCGTTGTCACACCAACACTAAGCTCAAAGTCTACTGCTCAACTGTCAAATATTTTTGCTGGTGAATGTTCAACTTCCTGGAGAACTACCCAATAGGTCTTTCTGTCTTCTTGTCATTGTCTTGTAAGAGCACAGCACCAAATCCCACATCTCTTGTATCAATAGCCACCTTGAATGACTTTGCGTAATTAGGTGTGGCTAATACCGGGGCAGTGGTTAACATAGCTTTCAGGCTGTTAAATGCTTTTTGAGAGTTGGTTGTCGACTGAAACTTCTTGCCTTTCTTTAGCAATTCAGTGAGTGGAGCAGCCACAAGGTTAAAATTTGGCACAAACTTTCGATAAAATCTATTCAACCCCAGAAACAGTAGTCCTGCTCTTTTTGTTGATGGTATGGGGAATTCCCCAAATTACCTTTGTTTTCACATTCCATGGGGCCATTTGTCCATGTCCAATAATATGGACCAGGAAGGTGACATGGACTTTGGCAAATTCACTTTTAGCCAGATTTATTACCAAGCCTACCTCCCAAAGTCGCTCATACAATTCTGATAAATGTTGCAAATGTTCCTTCCATGTGTAATTAAAAATCACTAGCTCATCATTATAAACTAAATAATTGGGTAATCTGGAAATGACCTTATTGGTTAGTCTCTGAAGTGTGGCTGGTGCATTTTTTGTACCAAATAGCATGACTTTAAACTGACGCAATCCATTCAGTGTTACGAAAGCTAAAATTGTCTCCGCTGTTTCAGACAAAGTTAGCTGCCAGTATCCTCTGAGTGAGTCCAGCTGAGAAATACAAGTTGCTTGTCCCACCTTTTCAATGCCGTTTTCTAAACCTGGATTCAGATATGTATCAGTCTTTGTAATTGCGCTGTCTTTGCGATAGTCCACACATTATTGCACAAAATACGGAGGCATGGGATTGAGGGTAATTTAGCGGTTTGCATCAGAAATTGGCTAGCTGGAAATAGACAGAGTGGTGGTTGATGGGAAATATTCATCCTGGAGTTCAGTTACTAGTGGGCTACCATAAGGATCTGTTTTGGGTCCACTGTTATTTGTCATTTTTATAAATGACCTGGATGAGGGCATAGAAGGACGGGTTAGTAAATTTGCGGATGACACTAAGGTCGGTAGAGTTGTGGATAGTGATGAAGGATGTTGTAGGTTACAGAGAGACATAGATAAGCTGCAAAGCTGGGCTGAGGGGTGGCAAATGGAGTTTAATACAGAAAAATGTGAGGTGATTCACTTTGGAAGGAGTATCAGGAATGCAGAGTACTGGGCTAATGGTAAGATTCTTCATAATGTAGATGAGCAGAGAGATCTCGGTATCCAGATACATAGATCCTTGAAAGTTGCTACCCAGGTTGAAAGGGTTGTTAAGAAGGCATACGGTGTGTTAGCTTTTATTGGTAGAGGGATTGAGTTTCGGAACCATGAGGTCATGCTGCAGCGGTATAAAACTCTGGTGCAGCCACATTTGGAGTATTGTGTACAATTCTGGTCATCACATTATAAGAAGGATGTGGAAGCTTTGGAAAGGGTTCAGAGGAGATTTACTAGGATGTTGCCTGGTTTGGAGGGAAGCTCTTATGAGGAAAGGCTGAGGGACGTGAGGCTGTTTTCATTAGAGAGAAGAAGATTGAGAGGTGACTTAATTGAGATACAAGATAATCAGAGAGTCACATAGGTTGGACAGTGAGGGCAACCTTTTTCCGCAGATGGCGATGGCTAGCACTAGGGAACATAGCTTTAAATTGAGAGGTGATAGATAATTCAGTGACCATAATTCAGTTACGTTTAGTTTAGCAATGAAAAGGGATAGGTATATGCCTCAGGTCAAGAGTTATCGATAGGGTAAGGGCAATTATAATGCGATTAGGCAAGAATTAGGATGCATAGAATGGGGAAGCAAAATGCAGAGGTTGCAGACAATGGAAATGTGGAGCTGGTTTAAGAAACAGATATTGTGTGTCCTTGATAGGTATGTCCCTGTCAGGTAGGGAGGAAGAGATAAGGTAAGGGAACCGTGGTTTACTACAGAAATTGCATCTCTTGTTAAGCAGAAGAAGGAGGCTTATGTGTTGTTGAGGCAAGATGGTTCAGATGAGGCGATGGAGAGTTACAGATCAGCTAGGAAGGATTTAAAGAGAGTGTTAAGAAGAACAAAGAGAGGACACGAGCACTCTTTAGCAAGTAGAATAAAAGAGAACCCTAAAGCTTTCTATCAGTATGTGAGGAATAAAAGGATGATTAGGGTAGGAATAGGGCCAGTCAAAGACAGAAGTGGGAAGTTGAGTGTAGACACGGTGGAGATCAGAGAGGTGCGAAACGAACATTTCTCATCGGTTTTCACTCAGGAAAAGGAGAATATTGTAGAGGAGCAGAATGAGATATGAGATATTAGACTAGAAAGGATTGAGGTTAATTATGAACAGATGCTATCAATTCTAGAAGGAGTGAAAATAGACAAGTCCCCTTGGCTGGTTGGGATTTATCAGAGGATTCTCTGGGAAACTAGGGAGGAGTTAGCAGACCCTTTGGCTTTGATTATTTGAGTCATCATTGTCTACAGGTTTAGTACTAGAGGACTGGAGGATTGCAAATGTTGTGCCCTTGTTCAAGAAGGGCAGTAAAGATGATCCACGTAATTATAGACCAGTGAGCCTTACATCTGTTGTAGGAAAGCTTTTGGAAAGGATTATAAGAGGTAAGATTTATAATCATCTAGCAAGCAACAATTTGATTTCAGATAGTCAACATGGTTTTGTCAAGCTCAGGTCATGTCTCACAAACCTCACTGAGTTTTTTGAGAAGGTGACCAAGCATGTAGGTAAGGGTAGGGCAGTTGACATGGTAGACATGGACTTCATTAAAGTCTTTGATAAAGTTTCACACGGTAGGCTGTTGGAGAAAATGCAGAGGCATGGAATTGAGGGTGATTTAACAGTTTGGATTAGAAACTGGCTTTCTGAAAGAGTGGTGGTTGATGGACAATATTCAGCCTGGAGTCCGGTTACTAGTGGTGTGCCACAAGGATCTGTTTTGGGACCACTGCTGTTTGTCATTTTATAAATGACTTAGAAGCAGGCATTGGTGGATGGATTAGTAAATTTGCAGACGACACTAAAGTCAGTAGAGTAGCGGACAGTTTGGAAGAATGTTGCAGGTTGCAGGGGGGCTTGGATAAACTGCAAAATTGGGCTGAGAGGTGGCAAATGGAGTTCAATGCAGCTAAATGTGAGGTGCTGCACTTTGGGAAGAATAACAGGAAAGCAGAGTACTGCGTCAATGGAAAGATTCTTGGTAGTGTGGATGTGCAGAGGGATCTTGAGTCCATGTACATAGATCCCTGAAAGTTGCCACCCAGGTGGATAGTGCTGTTAAGAAGGCATACAGTGTGTTAGGTTTCATTTGTAGAGGGATTGAGTTCTGGAGCCGCAATATCATGCTGCAACTATACAAAACGCTAGTGCGGCCACACTTGGAATATTGTGTACAGTTCTGGTCGCCATATTTTTGGAAGGATGTGGAAGCATTGGAAAAGGTGCCAGGATTGTACCAGGATGTTGCCTGGTCTGGCGGGAAGTCTTATGAGGAAAGGCTGAGAGACTTGGATCTGTTCTCATTGGAAAGAAGAAGGCTAAGAGGGAATTTGATAGAGATATACAAGATGATCAGAGAATTAGATAGGGCAGACAGTGAAAGTCTTTTTCCTAGGATGATGACGTCAGCTTGTATGAGGGAGCATAACTATAAGTTGAGGGGTGATAGATTTAAGACAGATGTCAGAGGCAGGTTCTTTACTCAGAGAGTGGTAAGGGCGTGGAATGCCCTACCTGCTAATATAGTCAACTCAGCTACATTAGGGAGATTTAAACAATCCTTAGATAAGCACATGGATGATGATGGGAAAGTGTAGGGGGATGAGCTGAGAATAGTTCACAGGTTGACGCAACATCGAGGGCCGAACAACCTGTTCTGTGCTGTATTATTCTATGTTCTATATAGGACAGATGTCAGAGGTAGTTTCTTTACTCAGAGAGTAGCAGGTGCTTGGAACACACTGCCTGCAGCAGCAGTAGACTCACCAACTTTAAGGGCATTTAAATGGCCATTGGATAGGCATATGGATGAGAATGGAATTGTGTCAGTTAGATGGGCTTCAGATTGGTTCCACAGGTCTATGTTCTATAACTGCTGGGTATCATCTGGTTTTGGCACCCATTACTATGGTAAGCTCCAGTCACTGTAACTTACTTTGATTATCTCGTCTTAGAGCATGCACTCAATCTCCTTTTCAGCCTGTGCCAACTTGAGAGGGTTATGCCAATAGGATATTGCTTAATTGGAACAGCGTCTCCTATATCTAGATCATGCATAATTAGGTTAGGCCTTCCCAGCTTATTTCCATGTATTTTCCCATGTGATAATAATAACTCAGGTCATTTTGATTTTCTTCTGAAGGTAACTCAATAATTTATCCCAATTTTTGACAACTTCCTCATTGTCCAATTTAATTTGAGGAATGTCCAATTCAAAATCCTCTGAACTTGGTTCTTCCCTCTGTGTTGTAACTAATAACACAGTCTCCTTTGACTTTCCTTCCCTGTCAAAATACCTTTTGAACAGATTCACATGACACACTCTGAGATTTCTTTCAGTCTGGAGTCCTTATCAAATAGTTCACCTCACTCAATTTCCTTTCAACTTGATAGAGTTCACTAAACCTCAGTTTTAAAGGTTCACCTATCACTGAAAGTAACACTAACACCTTATCTCCGATAGGAAAACTGCGAGTTTTTGATTTCTTATCTGTTTCCTGTTTCATTGTATGCTGTGATACTTCTAAATGATGTCTAGCCAACTCCCCCGCTCTATTTAATCATTCCTGAACATTTGACACATAATCCAAATCTGTGGTCTCTAAATTATGATTTAGCCATTTCTCCTTAATTAAAATTAATTTTAGTGGTCCTCTCACTTCATGCCCAAAAACTAATTCAGATTGACTGACTTTGGTCAATTCATTTGGTACATCTCTGATCACAAAAAGTACAAAGAATTCCCTTATCCCAATCATCTGGATAGTCTTGACTCTCAGTCCTCCAAATGGTCTTTGATGTCTTCTGATACCACCTTTCCAGCACTCCCCGTGACTCTGGATAGTATGCAGTAGATTTGAATTGTTTTATTTCTAAGCTGTCCATAACTTCCTTCAATAATTTTGATGAGAAGTTTGACCCTTGATCTGATTGTATATCTGTGGGTACTCCATATCTAGTGATACATTTGAGTAATTCCTCTACAATCCTTTTAACTGTGATATTGCATAATGGAACAGCCTCTGGAAATCTAATAGATACATCCATTACAGTTAGCAAATACTGATTCCCACTTTTTGTGGGAATGACTTCACTCTTCTCTGGACATTCTAACCTCACTCTACATAATTGAGCACTTGTCTCACTGTGAATTTTGTTACCAGTACCTTTTCTGGCAGAGGTCCTTCAGAGGTACATATCTCCTCATCTTTCAACACCACAGACTGAGAGGATCCTGTGTCTCTTAATATTGTAACCTCTTTACCTACTGCTCCTGGCCTATGGGAGTAAATTCTACCTTTGCAGATATATGGTTTAAGAAGACCTGGCACTTTCTCCTTAACCAACCTCTGACCAGGTTGTACATTCTGGTGCAGCTTTCTAGCCTCCACTGTGCTTTCCATTGCTACTCGAACAAAATTCACTATTTTCCTTCATCTAGCTTCCCCCTGCTTTTCCTGACTCACCAGCACTGTGATTTCATATGGCCTACTTTATTGCAGTGAAAACACCGAAGCTTTTTAATTTCTCTTTCCTCTTCAAGCATTTCCTTTTCACCCTGTGGTAAGTTATCCTTATGATCTTCACTGAGATCTACCTTTCCCTTTTCACGTGAGGATTCTCTTTTCTCCAATTTCTATCCCTCATGGATTGAAATGATTTTGGAAGCCAAACTTTGATTTATGGACCAACTCATAATCATCAACCATTTTAGCTACTAATCTTGCTGTTTTAACTCTCTGCTCTTCCATATGAGTTCTCACTACTTCGGGAAGTGAATTTTTGAACTCCACTAAAATAATCATCTCTCTAAGAGCTGCATTTTTAATGCCCTTATCCACCTATCAAAATTACTTTATTTGATCCTTTCAAACTCAATGTATGTTTGACCAGGACCCCACCTTAGATTCCTGAAACATGATCTGTAAGCTTCTGGTACAAGATCATATGCACTTAAGATGGCTTTCTTCACCTCCTCATATGCCCCAGATACCTCCTCTGATAGTGATCCAAATACCTCACTCACTCTACTTCCAAGTTTTGTTTGGATCAACAATACCCACATGGTCACTGGCCACCGTATTTGTTTAGCCACCTTTTCAAATGCGATGAAAAAGGCTTCTCGTCACATTTAGGCAAAGGTTGAATACTTTTGAACAATTTCTCACCAGGCTTTTGTCTACCATGGGTTTGTTCATCCTCACTCTCTTCATCACTAAGCTTACCTCAGTCTTCATCTCCATTTTTTGAAGCTGACTTTCCTGTCTAAGTGCCAATTTCTGAAGTTGAAACTCCCTCTCTTTCTTCCTTTCCCCTCTCTCCTTTTCTGTCTCTTCTCGATTTTTCTCTCTCTCTTTCTACTGCCTTTAATTTCATTTCTGTTGCCCTGTCCTTGTCTTTTACCTCTAACTCAAGGTGTTTCCTTTTCAATTGAACTTAACCCATTTCTAAAGATTCTGATGGTATTTCCAGCAAATTTAAATGCTGAGCTATTGCAGTAATTATTTGTCATTTCCTAACAGAAGGAAGCAGCTCCAACCCCAGCTTGTTTGTTAATTCCAGCAGGTTGGCCTTATTCACCTTCTGTAAAATGTCCAGAGTCACTTCTTCCACCCCCAGAAAACTCCTGGTGACTGAAAGAGCCATTGCTATCCCAAGCATTGTTTAAACTAACCAAATTCAACACCAAAACAAAAGATGCTAACACCTGCCACTCGCTACCTTTGAGTCCAACAACTCTAATCCCAATTTGGAACTATAAAACAATCCTGGACGAGCCCCCAATCTGTTATGGACCAGACCAGATTCCCTCAAAACATTTCAATAAATTAGCCTGGACCCTAGTTTTGCTCGTTGTTTTAAGCAGATTTAATGTGGATATTCCAGGAGTGATGCAGCTGGCCCAACCATTTAGTTTTCAACAAAACAGAATTTATTTGCAAGATTACCAAATGAAACACAAACAAAAGAGAATAGAGTACAGAATAAATTTACTTATCTGAATCCCCAACAGATTATTCCAGATTAATGAAACTGTTCCATATACATGGAACCATCCCCACAAACACCCCTTGGCAAAAAAGGTAAAATCAAACACAGGGTCTTAAATGAGAGATGTCAGAGAGTGGGAGGATCAGCATGGAATTGTAGTTTTGGTTCCAGCAGCTTTAGAACTGACTGCCTGCTAAAATCAAACTAAACCAAACCAGAGAAACTCTGAGCTTGGAGAACTGGCCACTCCCCTTTCATTTTACAAATTATTTATTAAACTTGAAAGTCCCTTGCCTGAGGCAGTATCTGCGAGCTATAATCAAACTGGCCGTAAAATGCTTCAACCCTAGACCTCGTGAAGTCTGTGTTTACGAACCCTCTGAAAGTAAAACCAAGGAAAACACAACCTTGTTAAAGGAGCAGCAGCATTATATATTGAAGGGTTTGAAAGCAAGGATGAAAGTTGTAAAATCAGAGATTTTGCTTGATCAGGAGCTAATGTTGATTAACAAGCATAGGCACAATGGGGGAATGTGACTTGCTGTGTCTTAAGACACAGGACAGTACACTTTTAAGCTTAGGGGATGGAATGTGGGAGAACAACTCAGAGAGCGTTGGAAAACTTGAGTCTCGAGGTAACAAAGGCATACATGAGGACTTCAGCTGCAGATTAGCTGAGACAGGACAGTGTCAAGCAGCTTTATCAATGTGGAAATAGAAAGTTTTAGAGACGGCATTCCTATGAAGTCAGAAGCACATCTCAAGTTCAAATGTCACACAAATGCAAATAGAATGGCTTATGTCAGACTGTTGCAAGGGAGAGGAATGGTGTTAGTAGCTAGAGTTTGGAGTGGGTGTTAAAAACAGTGGCATCATTGGTCCTATTGGTTAATTGTAGGAAATTTTTTCTCATCTAATCCTGGATGTCAGGTAATTTAGCCACAGTGAAGGAGGCAAGAGAGGTGGTGGTGAAGTTGAGCTGGGTGCCATCAGTGAGCAGGGAAAATCAATGTGCTGCTTTGGTGATGTCACTAATTAGCAGCAGAAGGATGTGAAATGGGAGGGAGACCCAAGATCAATCAGTGTGCAATGGTGCGAGAACAGGAAGTGAAGATATTGCCAGTGACTCTCCAGCTACTTCTAATTAAGAAAGCAACCACACAATTGCAGCCTCACTCAGTAGTGGAAAGGTATTTGAATAGGTATTTGAACACTGAGAAGGACAAGGGGGAGCGTTCATCTTTGTCACACCTACTTTTGTTGTCTTCCATTATTTTGATGAAAAGCTGTTTTATTACTGTGGAAGGGATGGAAACCCGATTGTAAGGATTTGAACATGAAGTTCTGGGAAATTTGCGCATAGATTTGGGACAGAACACACATTCAAAGTCTTTAGAGAGGAAAGAAAGATTGAAAGCAGGTTTTTATTTTTGAGGAGAGGTGTGATGACTGTAGCTTTAATGAAGAGAGAGAACCATTTATAATATCAGCTAACATGGCCTGAAGGGGAGGTTAAGTGATTAACAGTTTATTGGGAATAAGATTGAACAAAAGGAAGTGGTTGGAATGAGCTCAAAGATGGCCATATTCCTGGTTAGAGTGGCAGGGGCTGGTCAAAGAAAAGATGGTTGAGTAACTTGAATAAGACCTTCAGGCCCGAGATGAGGAGAAACATTGAAGAAAGTTTGGCCAGACAGTCAAGTAAAAGGGACAGACATGGCAGGAGCAGCTGATTGATTTTCTTCAATCTTAATAGTAAGGAAGCCCGGGAGCCCCTCATTCATTGTTGGAGGTGAATGGGGAGAGGACAGAGGCAATGGGTTTAAGAAGACAATCTGCAGTCATGAAAAGAGATTGGGGGGGGTTTATCTCTTTTGAATAGTGAGCCATTTTAGCAGGAGCTGGTACTAACAAAGATAATCTATATAATCAAGCCTGAGAAAATATATAACCATTCAGAATTCAAGGGGGTAGAAGTTGTACCTTGTTCCCTCCAATTTTCTGGCATGTGGCAGCGCCTGGAATAGATGATAACCACTTTACATCTGTAAATGAAGAGCAAATTATTGCAAGAATTGAATTGCTATGGGTTGAACAGGAGCCAAGCCATTTCCTTAGAATGAATGTTGATCACATGACCCTCTGACTCCTTCGGCATTCAATCTTTAAAACAGGGCAAATTATTTTTGTGTGGTGTACATAAGGTTGTTTTTAGAAATGAAAGGAAAGCTATTCTAAATATTTCCAGATCTAAATTGCATATCGGGTAGAAGACTTTTATTTAATTTTTTTACCTTCAAAGCCATCCTAATCTTCCATGTGGAACATATTTTCGGTGAGGGAGAGGGAGAGAACATCTGTCATGAGATATACTCTTCACAGAATCAATCCTTTCATGTGACATTAGGAAAAGGTCATTTGCCCCACTCAGTATTCCTGACTTTGCTGCACCTGTCACATGGTGCTAGGGGCTATTTCTATGCTTTGCAGAACAAATGACACCTGGCTTCTGAACATCAGATCAATAAAACCCATGTTCTTGCAGCTTGCTTTTGGACAGAGTGCTGGTCCTTTATCACTGAACAGCAGGTGTTAAGTACATCACAGCACTAGGCCTGAAATCTGAGCCAAGCACTCAGCTGCTAATACTGTACAGGGGACATCTGAGCACACCGGGGTTAATTCAGGGTGGACCTTACACATATTTGTTCTGTCTAAATTATGCTATACAGTAGAGGAACACTTTGGAAAGAGCTGAGGTTTGTGTTATTAATTCTAGTTAGTATATATTAATTTTTAAAAGCCAGTAATATAACTGGTAAATTGTCCAAATTCAACCATTTCACTTCTTTAACAACAAAATGAGTCATTAATTGCTTTCTGCTGCATAAGGTGGATGATAAACTATTGTAATCCAAAAAGATTTCAAAATCATTATATTATTATTGCATTTCAATACCTTCTTGCCTTATCCCCTATATTCTTTCTTCCTATTATTTCTCACTGCATGTCTCACTGTGAGAAAATCTCTGGCCATATCATGACTATTTCTGGCCTGAGATTTGGATGCCCTAATGTTTGCTTAGTTTAGATTCATGGGGGTATGGCCTGGCTGCAAGAATGCTAAGTGTTGGCTGTGAGTTTTCTCTGAATTGCAGGAATTTCTTTTCTTGTCTCATATATGACCTCCACAAGTGAATTCCATCAAACGTTCCAAGGCTGGTTAAATAAAGCATTGTGGCCTCACAGTTTGAGAGGCATCATAAAATCCCAATTGGCTGACACGATGATGCCTGACATCTCAGAGGCTGCCAAGCTGTTCGTTTTCTGATTTCTTCTTCCCTCCACCTCCCCATATGGGAATATCAAACATAGGAACAAGGAAGCCAAATTGCAATGGTTTGTACTTCAGCCATCATCATTAGCAGAAAGCAAATCTCTTGTAGGGGAATTCTACTCTTGGTCTAATCACGTGGCCTAAGACTTTGAAAATAACTGAGCATAGTTATAGGGTCATCTTCACACAAAGCCAAGCAATGGTGTTTGGGCTGAGCAGCAACTGGGACCGACGCCATTTAGTGGAGCTGTTTTGGTTCTATCAAAGAGGCTCTCCTTCACCCATGTATTATAGTAAAGAAAACCATGCAGGTTGCAAGCTGTATGCATTTGTATTTGAGTATATTTTTAGGACTTTTTATCAAACAATTCATTAATCATCCAAAATGCTGTTTATGTGACTGAATATGAAGGATATATGATTAACAATAAGTAAAAGTAGCCAGAACTGCCAGATACACATGCATTTGGATGGGATGAAAAAGAATACCTCTTAAATAAATTGACAGAAGCTTGGAAGCAGACAGTGTACAGTACAAGGGGAGTAAATGGAGGAAATAATTTTCAGTAACCCTAACCCTGGAGGAAAATAAATAGATGTAAACTGGATTGGAGTAGGAGGAGGGACTGTTACACAATGCGATACTGAGTTGAATGGTAGAACGGTCCCAGGACCAGCCCTTCATTGTGCTGAATTATGTGATGGCCTAACGCTGGGTATTTCATAGGGCTAAAATGGAAAATTAGCCACGGTTGCTGCTCTTGACTGATTGTGCTGAATTTGTGTTTTTCAGTGTGTAGATGTCAGCTTGAAGCAGAATGAACTCAGCTGTGAGAAACCTGCCAATAGTCCCCATTCCAAAGCCCATAAACATGACCAGTGATTAGTGTGCATCAGTTGGATGTGGCTGGAAGACAGCTAATCCCTTCGAAGAAAAGAAAAATGGAAAAAAAAAATCAGAGGTTTTAGAGATAGGGATAATGTGCTTTTTAAATCATTAGGCAATAATTTGTGCGTTGCAAGGCAAGTTGATCATTCTTCTTCTTGAATATCTTTAACATTTTAAGTAAAGGAATAATTAATATATATTTAGTAGGAAATATTACATATCTTGTAATGTAAATGCTAAATTTCAAGGTTTCCAGTTTTTGTGTGGTTGGTAATTGTATTGGAATCAGCAGCTCTCAGCTGAAGTAATGGGTGAGAAAATTGAATTGTTCATCAATTTTAGATGCCTATGTTTAGGTCCTTATTCTGCACATGGTGAGGCCTGAGGAGCCTGGATGTTGACCTCAGACTTTATTTCCATACAGCCTAGTTGTCAGCAGCATGTTTGAGCAGTGGAAGCTTGAGCAAAGTTAAGTGGTGGCTAGAGTATGGCAATGGTGGTGATGGGGGAATGGGGGTTGAAACAGTTACAAAATTAGAGCTCTGACCTGGAGGTTGGGGCTGAGGTTGGCAAACGAAGGCCCAACCTGAATTAAAAACAGGATGTACTGAAATAGTCAGCAGGTCTGTGGAAGTCAAAGCAAAGTTAGCTTCAACAGGCCATAGAGTGGTGTGCATGTAAGCAACTTAGATTTTTAAATACCTTTACACTTTTTAAGTTACATTTATTTTCACTGCCATGATTAGGTTGGATTTCCTGAAGCAGGCATTTTTTTTTCATTCACAAGATGAGGGTGTCATTGGCCAGGCCAACAAGGGCAACCTGGTGGTTCAGTGTTTAGCACTGCTGCCTCACAATGCCAGGGACCCGGGTTCAAGTCCAGCCTCATGTGACTGTGTGGAGTTTGCACATTCTCCCCGTGTCTGTGTGGGTATCCTCTGGGTGCTCTGGTTTCCCCCCACAATCCAAAGATGTGTAGGTCAGGTGAATTGACCATGCTAAATTGCCCATTGTATTCAAGCATGTGTAAGTTAGGTGCATTAGTCAGGAGTAAATATAAGATAATAGGCTCTGGGTGGGTTTCTCTTAGGAGTGGACCAGTTGAGCCGAAGGGCCTGTTTCCACACTGTAGGGATTCTATTTCCCATCCCTAATTGCCCGGGGACAGCTAAGTGTCAACCACATTGCTTTTGGTGTGGAATCACATATAGGTCAGACCAGGTATGACAGTTTCCTTGATTAGTGAACCAGATGACCAGTTACTAGTGGTGTACCGCAAGGGTCAGTGTTGGGTCCACTGCTGTTCATCATCTTTATAAACGACCTGGATGAGGGCATAGAAGGGTTAGTAAATTTGCAGACGACACTTAGGTCGGTGGAGTTGTGGATAGTGACGAAGGATGTTGTAGGTTACAGAGAGACATAGATAAGCTGCAGAGCTGGGCTAAGAGGTGGCAAATGGAGTTTAATGCGGACAAGTGTGAGGTGATTCACTTTGGTCGGAGTAACCGGAATACAAAGTACTGGGCTAATGGTAAGATTCTTGGTAGTGTAGATGAGCAGCGAGATATCGGTGTCCAGGTACACAGATCCTTGAAAGTTGCCACCCAGGTTGACAGGGTTGTTAAGAAGGCATACAGTGTTTTAGCTTTTATTAATAGAGGGATCGAGTTCCGGAACCATGAGGTTATGCTGCAGCTGTACAAAACCCTGGTGCGGCTGCACTTGGAGTATTGTGTACAGTTCTGGTCACCGCATTATAAGAAGGACGTGGAAGCTTTGGAAAGGGTGCAGAGGAGATTTACTAGAGTGTTGCCTGGTATGGAGGGAAGGTCTTACGAGTAAAGGCTGAGGGACTTGAGGCTGTTTTCGTTGGAGAGAAGAAAGTTGAGAAGTGACTTAATAGAGACATATAAGATAAACAGAGGGTTAGATAGAGTGGACAGGGAGAGCCTTTTTCCAAGTATGGTGACGGCGAGCACGAGGGGGCATAGCTTTAAATTGAGGGGTGATAGATATAGGACAGATGTCAGAGGTAGTTTCTTTACTCAAAGAGAATGCTTTGCCTGCAATGGTAGTAGATTTGCCAACTTTAAGTATATTTAAGTCGTCATTGGACAAGCGTATGGACGTACATGGAATGGTGTAGGTTAGATGGGCTTCAAATTGGTATGACAGGCCGGCGCAACATCAAGGGCCGAAGATCCTGTACTGTGCTGTAATGTTCTATGTTCTAGATGAGTTTTTCCAACAATCATTTTTCATGGCCACCATTATACTACTAATTCCAGACATTTTTAAAATTTGAATTCAAATTTCACCATCTGCCATGGCAGGATTTGAACTTGAGTTTCCAGGACATTAGCTGGATCTGTGGATTAATAGTCTAGCAATAACACCACTAGGCCACTGCCTTCTCACAAATGGAACATTTCCAAATGTTTCAGTAACCATTCAGGGTGTGTAAAGAGCACGTCCTCAGAATTTTTCAGGAATTCGAAAGCCTTATACTTCTTGGAAAAATAAGTACTGTGATTTCTTGGCTGTTGGTCTTCTAATAACTAAAAGTTATACAAGCTTGCATTAGTATCCCTTCCAACTTAATAGTAAAACTGAATTGATTCTAGATATGAAGACATTTCTGGCCCATCTGCCACGAATTTCCAGCTGATGGAGGAAGTATAACAGCAATAGAAATCTTTAAAAGAGAAATGCAGAAAGAAAATGTGAATGCAAATACTATGGTTCAACTCGCAAGGTCACATAGAGGTTGGCATTTGTTCAAAATGTAATATCATATACCTTTAGCAGTTGCCTCGTGCACTCATCATCATATTCCTTAAGTGCATGATGCATTTAACATCCAGCGCAAGACTGACTTATTTCGGACAGATACCCATCACATTGCTTAAATTCATGAAAGTGATTGGCCCCAAAGGAATCATAATTGTACAGATTTGGGTCATTGCTGGAAACTGGATACAGTAAGACAATAGTTTACTTCAGTCTGCAGGTAATGTGGAATTGATTTCTTGCAGAAATACAATTTTGATGACAGTAAAGTGCACCCTTGAAAACGATATTTACTGGAGGGAGAAAGTCTTTATATGAGCTTTTGAGCCACTTGATTTTGTTGTGTTCATCAACAGGCAGAATCTGAGAAAACAGTACGTAAAACAGAAAATTCACCTTCTGAATTTTCAACTGTAATTGGGATATATATTGAGGTGACAAACTATACTACATTGTAGGTCTTGATGTTTCTACACGTACTATTTTTAAGAGTAGAATTCTTTAACTGAACTGTTTTTTGCCAAAGTGAGTTTTCCTTTTTTTATGGAGCTAGCAAGCAGTAGCATTAACTTTCATCTGTTGCTATCTGAATTGGAGAACTGTGACAATTTGAATTTTGAACATTGAACATTAGTTAAGAAGTAGAAAGAGTTCAGTTCTGGAATGTCTGAGATAGAATGGATCATTCAACATCTCCTTAGCTTATTGTGTACCATTGCATCAGCTCAGTTCCATGATAGCTTTGCATTTACAAAAAGAGATTGATTGGTTCTTTCCCACTGGTTACCAAAATAGTAATTTTGCCTCTAAGTTATGAAATAGTGGTGTTGAAGTTAAATTAGGGATTCTTCCTGCTTCTGTGTTTGGGCTCAACAACCGAAGTTGAAGCAGACAGGTAAAGAGTATGTGCCAGCCACATGAACTGTCCAAAATTTCCATCCTTTTAAAGTAACCAACTCCGTTTTTCAACATTCACTATATCAAATCATCCAGAAAAATCTCCTGTTGTGTCTAAATTTAGTCAATCGTGTTGTGGGAAATTAAACTTTGATTTGGTGGATTGTTAACAATAACATGAATAATGACAAACTAAAAAAATTTGAGCATGTTTTCCTTATTCCTGGTGTAGTCTTCATTTGGCAAAAATGTGGCTTTGATTTCATTATTTGTCTTGGGAAGTTTAATTTACACATACTGCACAGAGATTATAACTCCACGAAAGTTCACCAGGAGTCTAGCATTACAAAGTGAGATACAGAAAACTGTCAGGCGCTTGACAATGTGAAACCTGTGCAAGAAAACTTGAAAATCTTCCCTAGTTTCTCAAGAGTTTCACTTGATTTTATTGGCTGATTTGGCTAATAGTTATAAATAGCACAATGTCAGTTTAGTGAATTTGCAACTTGATTGCATTTGCTACTAGATATTTTAAATATGAGTGCAGCAGCCATAATTCAATGTCAATCTGAATGTTTACAAAAACATTCTGTGATGAAGGGTTAACTTCACCAGGGTCAGATGGACAGCTGAGAACTGCAGAATGAACAGTTCACATTGCATTGCAAATCAAGTAGCTTTTTTAAGATAATTAACAATGTATTCATAATTTAAGCACAACACAAATATAATCACTCAGCCACTTTTTCTAATTAATTTCACTGCTGTGATGATTTCAAATTGAAGTGTCTATGTACATAGTATGACCAGATTTTTTGCTTTATTCTCTGTTACACCAACTCTATGAAAAGCTTTCTACTAAAATATTTCAAGCAAGAGAAATTTAGACCATCTTAGCTGCTCACTTCCTTCAAGTATATATCTGTATCATTTATAAAATATAATAAAGTTGAATCTTTTTTTAACCAGATATGATTTCCTTTGAAGTCTTTGTATTTCCAGCTCAACCACATATAACAACAACTTGTCTTTTTATATTCACCAATTTGCTCCATATGTTGACTACACTTCCTGAGATAAAATCATCTGAAATTGCTTATTTACTTATATTTCGTTTAAGTTCCATTAATAGACAAGCCCACTGACAACAGGAAAACAACCTCCTTCAATACATCAGACTTAACACAACCTTAAAATTTTATCCAGTTTCTCCTTGACACTCTTTGTGCACGATTACACATAGTATACTACTCCACGAGCACTAAAATGAAGATATTCTCTAAGAAAATATATCACTGGAAATATGCATGAATTATAAACTACAATGGAAAATACAAGTAACTTCAAATGTGTTCTAACTTTAAAGACACCAGTCATTCTAATTCTTACTTCCTTGCATAATCCTTTTCTTTAACTTGCACTGAGTATGAAGTGTTGAAATAAGACTTGGTTCTATCCACATCTCTTGCAGAAAGAATTTAATTATTATTTAAAGAAATATTTGAGTGTCCCAGCATTTGGAAGCAAAAACTGGAGTAAGAAAAGGAAACCCCTATCTATAAACTCTCCCTAAATGTAAAGTTGACCTGACAGGCTATTTTGTGAAGGCACTGGTACTTAACCAAGGGACAAATAATACGAGACATTTCATCCAGTCTAAAATGTCAAGTGGAATGCACAAAAATGTTCAGAAAAATGCTTCAGTCAAGCTGATGGAATAATGCTATTACTTTGAAATCTCAAACAGAAACAAATAGTACTGCCCTTCAATTAGTTTTCACAAATTATTTTCACTTACATGCATTTCCTATTCATATGTTATCACAACATTTTATTTGTAAACTCATTAACCACAAGCAACATTGCAGACTTACTGTTGGACTCCAAGTAGAATTTCCTCCTCTTCCTTTAGAACTTACGATTGCAGATCGGATTGAAAATCCAACGTTCTGTTATAATAAGTCCCGTGTATTATAGATATCCAGTCTTCAGAAAAGAAGACAATGACTTGAACACGTTTATGCTGACTTCCTTTTCTTACTCCAGTGTTTGTTAAAGACATTGCCAAGGAGATTTATTCACTTGAATGTAGAACATAGGTTTTATTCTGCCTGTTTAAGGACTGGAGGAGTGTGCAGTGGCCTATCTATGTCTGTAGGCTTGGGCAGTGGCGGGGACCTGGCATGGAGTGGAATGATCCTCTATATTTATCTCATATGTTCAGTGGAGCTATGCACAATAAAGGCAGATGGCTCTGTCAGAAAGCTGACCTCGTGTCTCCATGGAGAGGTATAACAAGACAGAGCTTCAGGGCTTGGAAAGAGCTAACCATATGCTTGTGATACACATTTGTTGAAATAGAATAATCCATTACTTTGTTAATTTTAATCTATTTAGTCACTAATTGTGATCATCAAAAAACCTTTTTAAAAATAATGTCAAATACTTTTATTTCATTGTCTGAATATCTTTAGTACTGTTTAACATGCTCCATGTGCTTTCAAGCTCTTTAGGAACATTTCCCTTATAATTTTGAAAGCTTACTGTTACAAAGTGACACTTCATTTATTTTTTTATGTAGAATAAAGTTACAATTCAAATTGTATTTCAGTCCTGATCGTTAAATTTGGTTTAATTAAATGATTATTTTCAAACTAGTTTTTAAAGTTGACATTATGAGTCTATCACACGAATCTACCTACTTTAGAACAGAAATGCAAAAATAAATAAAAATGTTCTTCTTAGGAAATATATAACTTAATTGTTCCATTGTTTCCCTTGCATAGCTCCTATTGCCCACCCCCATTACATTTACAGGGTATGGCAGAAATACAAATGTAACACTTCTTACATGATGAGCATAATAATAAAGATGCTATTTAATTGAATGCATTACCCCACTCTGTGGTTCCTGTCATTAGAAACTAAATGTTTTATGTGTTGTTTGTGGATAATTTATTATTGTAGGTTATATTGTCAAAATATTAACATTAGATATTATGAATTAAAATACCTTCCTTATCCAAAACTAAGGTCCAGATTTCTGTTTGGGCTTGGGAAAACTGCACTTTTGTGCCTTCCCCAATGTACACTTGATCCACCTGAAATTTTGTCTGCCTCGTTTGCTTTTTGTCCTTTCACACAGGGTTTGGTTTTGCCATGCATTTTGTGAGCAATGTTGAAATGCGTGAGGATGGTGGGCAGAGGTGGGCTGGTTAGAAGCCCCACCTCAGTTCTCCAGTGTAACAGCCCGGCACCCAATAAGATTTAATAGTCCCTAAACCGCATTTCTCACTCCACTTCACTGCCCCACCTATTCCATGATGCCCCATTTCCCTCCAGATCACCCATGCCCCTCCATGGCCTTTTGCCACACCCCTCCCAATCCCATGCCACTCAGATTTTGCCACTTCAGGTGATGTTGGATCACCAGTGCTGTTTTCATTTCCCCCACTCTCATGTATCCTGACTGGTGTGGTAGTCCAGTCACACACTAACCAAAATGTCTGACGGCAAACTTAGAATCACAGAATTGTTGGAGCACAGAGGAGGCCATTCAGCCTATGAGCATATCATTTATTGGTTTTCTTGTGCTTCACCATATTGTTCCTCTTCAAATGATCATCAGGTTTAACCTGTCTACACCACTGTCTCAGGCAGACCATTCAAGACTCTAAAGACATTTTTCACCATTTCACTTTTGCTTGTCTTACTAATTACTTTAAATCCATGAATATCATTCTTTATCCTTTTTCACAAGAAGAAACATTTTCTCCTGATTTATTTTGTTCAGAACCATAATGATTTTGAAGATCTCTTTTTAGCCTTGTCTTCACCAAAGTCCTAACTTTTCGAGTCTGTCTTCATGTCTGAAATTCCATATGTCTGGAACCATTCTCACAAACCTCTTCCACTGTCTTTCCTATGCCTTCACATCCTTCCTAACGTGCAAAGCCCAAAATTGGAATAGTACTCCAGCTGAGGCCAAACTAGATCTGTATCTTATACAAGATCAACAGAACCTCCTCCTTCTTGTGCTCCATACCCCTGTTAGTAAGGCCTAGGATACTATATGCGTCATTAACTGTTCTCAACCTGTTCTGTTCTTTTTAATTAACTAAGCATATATACACCTCAGTCCTTCTGCTCCTGCACCACCTTTAGAGTATAGCCTTTGTTTAATATTACCGCTCCATGTTCTTCCTACCAAAATGTAGCACTTCATCTGCTCCCCCCACCATCTGCCCACACTACTAACTCATCTCTGCTCTTCTGAGGTTTGCACTGTCATCCTCCAATTTTTCAATGGTCGCTATTTTATAGGGACCTGAGCAACATGAGCTATAGAGATATTTGTGGCATATCGGGAGGTAAATGCAGGGAGGCCAGTCTCAACTTAAAATCATCTTTTGTGCTTTTCACAAGTGCCATGATCAGATTCTTGCTAGGGAGTGGTGAGGTGCCAATTGATGGGGATTAATGTTTGCTAAAAGCCTTGTTAAAAAAAATCTGGAATTAAGAGTCTAACGATGACCATGAATCCATTGCCGACTGACAGAAAAACCCATCTGGTTCACTAATGTCCTTTAGGGAAGGAGACTGCCATCTTTACCTGGTCTGGCCTACATGTGACTCCAGACCCACAGCAATACGGATGACTCTTAACTGCCCACTGGGCAATTAGGGATGGGCAATAAATGCTGGCCTAGCCAGCAATATCCTTATCCCATGAATGAATTAAAAAAAAAACACTTCATTAATATTCAACCTCCCATCTGACCAAACTTACCAGACAAGGTAGATATTGAGAAAATTAGATGAGACAAACAAAGTGGGTACCTTGTGGATTCAGCTAGTCATTTGCTTTGAACAACCTCTACAGTGGAAACTGGGCATCAAAATGCAGGGTGTACTCTGTGGGAAATGGTCACAAGATTCCTTATCCACGTGAGGGTATTCAACATGTGTCAGTCTCTAAGAAACAAGAATATCTCTGATTCACTTACAAAGTGCTTCTGCATTTCAATACTGTTACACCAGCTACAGTGGCAACGATCTTTATAAAGCTGCAGCTAGGACACTGTGCTCAGGGACACACACCCAGCTCCAGGGCCGGTCGAGGCTGTATCTTTGAGCTCTTCATTTACTTCTATAGTACTATGTATTCGAAGCATAGTGAGTACCTAGATGCTCACAGTATCCCTGTTTGGCTTTGCCTTTTTGCTCTTTGTTCTCTAAGCTAGAGATACCAGGCTCATATTACTCCTGTTTTGCCATGCCATTTCACACAGGCACAAAGCTAGGAAGCTTGTCATAGATGCAGGTCTCAATCAGCTCAAGGGCATAACATTCAATCAGGAGGACCTGGCACAGTAAGTCAGTATCTGATGCCAGTCCAAGGCCTGCTCATGACTGCCAGAGTCAAGAGTCTATCCTCATAAAAGATGAGGAGGCAAATGTCTGGCAGCACACCTCTCATCTTGAATTTTTTTGCCGTATTGTGGGCTGTTTCTCTCTTGGAACAAGATAGAGAGATTGATTTAGACAATAGACAATAGGTGCAGGAGTAGGCCATTCTGCCCTTCGAGTCTGCACCACCATTCAATATGATCATGGCTGATCATCCAGTATCTTGTTCCTGCCTTATCTCCAGAACCCTTGATTCCACTATCCTTGAGAGCTCTATTCAACTCTTTCTTAAATGAATCCAGAGACTGGGCCTCCTCTGCCCTCTGGGGAAGAGCATTCCACACAGCCACCACTCTCTGGGTGAAGAAGTTTCTCCTCATCTCTGTCCTAAATGGTCTAACCTGTATTTTTAAGCTGTGTCCTCTTGTTCGGCACTCACACATCAGCTGAAACATGTTTCCTGCTTCCAGAGTGTCCAATCGTTTAATAATCTTATATGTCCCAATCAGATCCCCTCTCAGTCTTCTAAACTCAATGGTATACAAGCCCAGTCGCTCCAGTCTTTCAGCGTAAGGTAGTCCTGCCATTCCATGAATTGACCTCGTGAACCTACGCTGCACTCCGTCAATAGCCAGAATGTCTTTCCTCCAATTTGGAGACCAGACTGCACACAGTACTCCAGGTGCAGTCTCACCAGGGCCCTGTACAGCTGCAGAAGAACCTCTTTGCATCTATACTCAATCCCTCTTGTTATGAAGGCCAGCATGCTATTAGCCTTCTTCACGACCTGCTGTACCTGCATGCTTACCTTCATTGACTGGTGTACAAGAACACCCAGATCTCTTTGTACTGCCCCTTTACCTAAATTGATTCCATTTAGATAGTAATCTGCCTTCCTGTTCTTGCCACCAAAGTGGATAACCATACATTTATCCACATTAAACTGCATCTGCCATGCATCTGACCACTCACCTAACCTGTCCAGGTCACCCTGTAATCTCCAAACATCCTCCTCACATTTCACCCTGCCACCCAGCTTAGTATCATCAGCAAATTTGCTAATGTTATTACTAATACCATCTTCTATATCATTAATATATATTGTAAAAAGCTGCGGTCCCAGCACTGATCCCTGCGGTACCCCACTGGTCACTGCCTGCCATTCCGAAATGGAGCCGTTTATCACTACTCTTTGTTTCCTGTCAGCCAACCAACTTTCAATCCAAGTTAGTACTTTGCCCCCAATACCATGCGCCCTAATTTTACTCACTAACCTCCTATGTGGGACTTTATCAAAAGCTTTCTGAAAGTCCAGATATACTACATCCACTGGATCTCCCTCATCCAACCTCAAAAAATTCCAGAAGATTAGTCAAGCATAATTTCCCCTTCATAAATCCATGCTGACTCTGACCTATCCTGTTACTACTATCCAGATGTGTCGTAATTTCATCCTTTATAATAGACTCCAGCATCTTTCTCACCACTGAGGTCAGACTAACTGGTCTATAATTTCCTACTATCTCTCTCCCACCTTTCTTAAAAAGTGGTACAACATTAGCCACCCTCCAATCCGCAGGGACTGATCCCGAATCTATCGAACTCTGGAAAATAATCACCAAAGCATCCACGATTTCTCAAGACACCTCCTTCAGTACCCTGGGATATAGACCATCAGGCCCCGGGGACTTATCAACCTTCAGACCTACCAGTCTCTCCAACACCAATTTCTGGCAAATATAAATTCCCTTAAGTTCAGGTCCTTCTGCCACTGTTACCTCAGGGAGATTGCTTGTGTCTTCCCCAGTGAACACAGATCTGAAGTACCAATTCATTTCTTTGTTCCCCGTAATAAATTCCCCTGTTTCTGTCTTCAAGTCTTAACCATTTTTTTACCTTTCACATACCTAAAAAAGCTTTTACTATCCTCCTTTATATTTTTGGCCAGGTTACCTTCGTACCTCATTTTTTCTCTGCGTATTTCCTTCTTAGTAATCCTCTGTTGCTCTTTAAAAGCTTCCCAGTCCTCAGTTTTCCCACTTATCTTTGCTATGTTATACTTTTTCTCTTTTAACTTTATATGTTTCTTAACTTCCCTCGTCAGCCATGGCCACCCATGCCTCCTCCTAGGATCTTTCTTCCTTTTTGAAATTAACTGATCCTGCATCTTCTGCATTATACACAGAAATATCTGCCATTGTCCCTCCACTGTCATCCCTGCTAAGGTATTGCACCATTGAATTTTGGTCAGCTCCTCCCTCATAGCTCCATAGTTCCCTTTATTCAACAGAAATATTGTCACTTCTGATTGTACTCTGTCACTTTCAAATTGAAGGTTGAAGCTTATTGTATTATGGTCACTACCTCCAAATGGCTCCTTCACTTCAAGGTCCCTGATCAATTCTGGTTCGTTGCACAATACCAGATCCAAAATTGCCTTCTCCCTGGTTGGCTCCAGCACCAGCTGCTCTAAGAATCCATCTCAGAGGCACTCCACAAAGTCTCTTTCTTGAGGTCCAATACCATCCTGATTCTCCCAGTCTACCTGCATGTTGAAATCCCCCATAACAACTGTAGTAACATCTTTGCGACAGGCCAATTTCAGCTTCTGATTCAACTTACATCCGATATCCAGACTACTGTTTGGGGGCCTGTAGATAGCTCCCAAGAGAGTCTTTTTACCCTTAGATTTGATTTATTATTGTCACATGTATCGAGATACTAGTGAAAAGTATTGTTTTGCATGCTGTCCAGATGAATCATACCATACATTAGTACATCAGGGTAATAGAACAGAATGCAGAATATAGCATTACAGCAACAGGGAGGGTGCAGAGAAATATCAACTCTGATATATGAAAGATCCGTTCATTAGTCTGATAAAAGTTGGGAAGAAGATGTTCTTGAATGTTTTGGTATGTGTTTTCAAACGTTTGTATCTTCTGTTGTTCTGGAAGAGAGTGGAAGCGAGTATAGTCAGGGTGGGAGGGTTCATTGATTATGATGGCTGTTTTCCTGAGGAAGCGAGGAGTGTAGACAGAGTCAATGGGAGGAAGGCTGGCTCGCATGATAAACTGGGCTGCGTTCACAACTTTGTGATTTCTTGGGGTCTTGGGCTGAGCAGTTGTCATACCAAGCTGCGATGCATCTGGATAGTATGCTTTCGATGGAGCATCAATAAAAATTTGTAAGAGCACTGTAGACATGCCAACTTTCCTTAGCCTTCTGAGGAAGTAGAGGCATTGGTATGCTTTCTTGATCGTAGTGTTGGCATGGATGGGCCAGGACAGATTGCTGGTGATATTGACTCCTATGACCTTGAAGCTCTCAACCACTTTCACCTCAGCACTATTGATACAGACAGTGATGGGTCCTTCACTCTGCTTCCTGCAGTCGATGACTAGCTCCTTCATTTTGCTGACATTGAGGGAGAGATTATTGTCTTTACACCATGTCACTAAGTATTCAGTCTCTTTCCTGTGTTTTGTCTCATCCTTGTTTGAGATCTGACTCATGACAGTGGTGTCATCAGTAAATTTGTACAAGTTAGAACTGAATTTGGCCACATAGTCATGAATGTAGAAAGAGTGTAGTAAGGTGCTGAGTATGCAACCCTGCAGGGCACTGGAGTTGAGGATTATTTTGGAGGAGGTGTTCTTGCTTATTCTTACTGACTATGGTCTGAGGGTACAGTTGCAGGGGGAAGCAGCGTCCTAGGCCTCAGAGTTTGCAGATGATTTTAGTCAGATATTAGGGGAGATAAAAGTGGCACGGAGTGGCAGGCAAGGTTAGCGACGTCAGGGACTGGGAGGATGAGAGCATGTGAGGGAAGATTTTGCAACCGATGGTGACAACGGCAGAACATGAGCATGTTGGGAGGTGTAGCAAAGCTACAGTGAGTGCAAGTATTGAACAGAAGATGGAGGCGATTACCCTGATGGAGAAGGACTGTGACTTGCTTCTTGCAGTCTAGGCATTCCTCTGGATGCTGAGACTGCTGTAACCTGGGTGCCAACCTCGGCCACCTTTGCTGATCCTGGGGGAGGCAGAGGTGCCGTGCCAGCAATCCAGCATGACCTCCAGGACCTGTGCAGGGGCGAATGTCAGGCACTGTGCAGGGCATCCCTGGATTGACAGTGCCGGTCCCGGTGCACAACACACTTTAAAGACGGCATGTGTAAAAAGGATGCCAATGTTTCAGCCAATATCCAGAGTTGTCATAAGAAAAGCAAGTGGTAAGATGGGGAGGAAATCAGAAATGCAAGATACCATTGGTTAGTGTTGGTAATTGGGGTATATGGTAAGAATGGAAGAGAAAATCTGCTGGGGCCTCAGTGAAATCACCTCCCTAAAAAAAAAACGCGACGTACCTCTGACTTACCCAAAAAAGTGTAAGATTTAGCTGAATATTTCTCAGTGTTATATGATTGCAAATGAAGGCCTATTGAAATCGCCTACAAAAGTTAAACCATTTCTTCAAGATAACCTTCCTCAAAACCTTTCATGTAAACATAGAAAAATTGCTGCCATTTGCCTGGTATAATCTCTTGTCCTGCAACGATTAAGTTGGGGATCCTTCAGCATGTGTGGGATTTGCCCGAGTCTGTTAAACGTAATGTGTCTATGTCATCTATCTCAACAACTGTGGTCTTAACATTAGCTAAGGTTCCAATTTTCAACAAGTTATAGTAAGCTTGTGCACTTACTATGTGGCAGTTTAAATCTGCAAATTTGCTTCGAACGACATTTAAGCGGTCACCCTACAGCTTAAGGAAGTGCAGGCAGGGAGGAATGTGTGACCACCAGACAGAAGAAAGGACCAGACACCAAGTACAACTCAGTTTTTGGCATTGGGAAAACACTGAGAATGATGGTTCCTCTGTGGCGATCAGCCAGAGCCATGTAGGTGGTCCAGCTGCTCCGGGAGCTGGAAGAAGTGTGGAAGAACTGTGGTGGTATGGAATTCATTAATGAGGGGAACAGATAATACTTTGTATCTGTAGGCGTAACTCCAGGATGGTATGTTGCCTCCTGGGTGCCAGGATTAAGAATGCAGGGCATTCTGAAGGGAGGGGTGAATAGCCAGAGGAAGGTCATGGTCCATGTTGGGACCATTGACTTAGGAAGAGAGGGAAATGAGGTGCTGCCAGCAGACTTTAGGGAGTGAGGCAGGAAATAGAGATGCAGGCCTTCAAAGGTAGTTCACTCCCGCTTGCTCCCAGCGCCACGCAGTGGTGAGAATAGGAATAGGAGCAGAATAGAGCAGATGAATGTGTGGCTGGAGAAATAGTGCAGGAGGGAGGATTTGAGATTCCTGAGGTATAGGGACCATTTCTGGGGGAAATGGGACTTGTATAAGTTGGACAGGTTACATCAGAACAGGAATGGGATCGATACCCTTGTGGCAAGTTTTGCTAATGTTTTTGGGGTGGATTTAATCTAGATTGGCAGAGGGATGTGATACTGACAAGTAGTTTGAAGAGAAGGTAAGCTGAAATGGAATTAGAAGTTAAAACATGAGAACATGTGAAAAAGGAGAAATATGCCATCTGGCCCATCGAGCCTGCTCTGCCATTCAATAAGATTGTGGCTGGTCTTTCATAGACTCAGCAACACTCACCCGTCTGCTCACCATAACACTAATTCCTTAACCGTTCAAAAATCATTCAACAAGCTAGCCTCAACTCCTTCTCTGGGCAGGGAATTCCACAGACTCACAATCCTTTGGGTGAAGAAGTTCTTCCTCAGTTCAAACCTAAATCTGCTCTCCCTTATTTTGACATCATGCCCCCTTGTTCTTGTTTCACCCAACAGTGGAAACAATCTCCCTGCCCCTGCCCTTATCTATTCCCTTCGTAATTCCATATGTTTCTGTAAAATCCCCCCCCCACCATTCTTCTAAATTCCAATGAGTATAGTCCTAGTCTACTCAGTCTCTCTTCAAAAACCAATACGGTCAATTCAATTATCAACCTAGTGAACCTCCTCTGCACCCCCTCCAGTGCCAGTACATCCTTTCTTAAGTAAGGAAACCAAAATCTTATACAGTATTCCGTGTGTGGCCTCATCAGCACCTTATACAGCTGCAGCATAACCTCCCTATTTTTAAGCTCCATCTCTCTGGCAATGAAGCACAAATTGCATTTGCCTTCTTAAATACGAGTTGCAAACCACCTTTTTGTGATTCATGTGCAAGGTCACTCAGCTACCTCTGCACACCAGCATGTTGCAATTTTTCACTATTTAAATAATAGTCCATTTTGCTGTTATATGCGAAAGTGGGTACTGCAGATGCTGGAGATTGAAGTCAAGATTAGAGTAGTGCTGGAAAAGCACAGCAGGTCAGGCAGGATCCGAGGAGCAGGTGAATCGACGTTTCAGGTATAAGCCCTTCATCAGGAATGAGGCTGGGAGCCTCGGAGGTGGAGAGATATATGGGAGGGGTGTGGGGCTGGGGAGAAGGTAGCTAAGAGTGCAATAGGTGGATGGAGGTGAGGGTAATGGTGATAGATTGGAGAGGAGGGTGATGCAGATAGGTGGGAAGGAAGATTGACAGTTGGGACAGGTCATGAGGATGGTGCTGTGCTGGAAGGTTGGAACTGGGGCAAGGTGGGAGGAGGGGAAATGAGGAAAATAGTGAAGTCCACATTGATGCCATGGGGTTGAAGGGTTCCCAGGCAGAAGATGAGGTGTTCTTCTTCCAGGCGTCAGGTGGTAAGGGAGTGCCGAAGGAGGAGGCCCAGGACCTACATGTTCTTGTCAGAATGGGAGGGGAAATTGAAATGTTTGGCCACGGGGCGGTGGGGTTGGTTGGTGTGGATGTCCCGGAGAATTTCTCTGAAGTGTTCTGCGAGTAGGCATCCTGTCTCCCCAGTGAAGAGGAGACCACATTGGGAGCAATGGATGCAGTAAATGACATGTGTGGAAGTGCAGGTGTAACATTGATGAATGTGGAAGGCACCTTTGGGGCCTTGGACGGAGGTGAGGGGGGAGGTGGCGCAGGTTTTGCAATTCCTGCGGTGGCAGGGGAAGGTGCTGTGAGGGGAGAGTGGGCTCTCAGGGGGCGTGGACCTGACCAGGTACTCGCAGATGGAACAGTCTTTATGGAAAATGGATAGGGGTGGGGAGGAAAATATATCTCTGATGGTGGTGGAAATGTCGGCCATATACATCGTATCTTCCACCGACATTTCCGCCACCTACAAATGGACCCCACCACCAGGGACAGAACATATCTGCAGTCCAAAAGACATGGATTAATCAGGAATAGTCAACATGGATTTGTTAAAAGAAGGTTATGTTTCACAAATTTGCTCAAAGTTGTTGTGGAGGTAGCCAGGAGTGTCGATGAGGGTAAAATATTTGATGTAGTTTACAAGGGCCTTAACACAACGTTTGATAAAATTCTTCATGGCAGACTGGTTAAGATAGTAAGAGATCATGGGATCCAAGGCAAAATAGCATTTTGGATCCAAATTTGTCTGAGAGACAAGAAGCAAGGGGTGATAGTAGAGGGATATTTCTGCGAATGGAAGTCTGTTTGCAGTGGGGTTCCACAGGTTTCTGTGCTGCGGTGCTTGCTATCTGTGTATATTGATGATTTTGTCTTAAATCTAGGGGGCATGATCAAGAGGTTCATGGATAACACACAAAACAGTAGGGTGGTGAACAGTGAGGAGGTTGGCTGTAAGCTACAGGAGACCAGCGGACCAATCTACTGAACAGAGCAGTGTCAACTGGAAGTCAGCCACAGAAAACTGTAAGGTAATGCAGTTATGGAGGGCTAACAAGACAAGGGATTGCACTGTGAATGATAGGATTCTGGAAAGGACAGACGATCAAAGTGTGCAATCCCTGAAGGAAGCAGTGCAGATAGATAAGATTGTTCAGAAGACATAGGGTCATAGAGATGTACGGCACAGAAGCAGAGTCTTCCTTCCAACTCGTCCATGCCGACCAGATATTCTAAATTAAACTAGTCCCATTTGCCAGCACTTGGCTCATATCCCTCTAAAACCTTCCTATTCGATCTTACTATTGAGCTTATAAGTTCTGCCTGATTTGCTTTCCCAAAATGCAGCACCTCACATTTATCTAAATTAAACTCCATCTGCCACTCCTCAGCCCATTGGCCCATCTGATCAATATCCTGTTGTAATCTGAGGTAACCTTCTTTGCTCCCCAGTACACTTCCAAGTTCGATGCCATCTGCAAATTTACTAACCATACCTCCTATGTTCACATCTAAATCATTTATATAAATGATGAAAAGCAGTGGACCCAGCACCAATCCTTGTGGCACACCACTGGTCACAGGTCTCCAGTCTGAAAAACAACTCCCCTCCATCACCCTCTGTCTTCTACCTTTGAACCAGTTCTGTATCCAAATGGCTACTTTTCCCAGCATTCCACGTGATCTAACCTTGCTAACCAGTCTACTGTGAGGAACCTTGTTGAACACCTTACTAAAGTCCAAACAGCTCACGTCCACTGCTCTGCCCTCATCAATCCTTTTTGTTCCTTCATCAAAAATTCAATCAAGTTAGGCTTGTACAGATTGATATTAAGAAAGTGCATGTGCTGGACATTCTAGCATCAAGATAGATAAGTCCCCAGAACCAGACCAAATATATATCCAAGGTTACTACGAGAAGTGAGGAATGAGATTGCTGTGCCTCTGGTGATGATCTTTGCATCCTCACTCTCCATGGGAGTAGTACTGGATGATTGGAGGGAGGATGTTGTTCCCCTGTTCAAGAAAGGGAATAGGGAAATCCCTAGGAATTACTGACCAGTTAGTCTTACATCTGTGGTAAGCAAGGTACTGGAAAGGATCCTGAGAGATAGGATTTATGACTATTTGAAAAAACATAGTTTGATTAAAGATAGTCAACATGGCTTTGTGAGAGCCAGGTCATGCCTCATCAGCCTTATTGAGTTCTTTGAGGATGTGACATGACAAGTTGATGAAGCAGTGGATGTGGTGTATATGGATTTCAGTAAGGCAATTGATAAGGTTCCCCACAGTAGGCTTATTAAGAACGTTAGGAGATACGTAGCTGTCTGGATACAGAATTGGCTGGCCAGAAGAAGACAGCAAGTGATAGTGGATAGAAAGTATTCCACCTGGAGGTCACTGACTAATGGTGTCCTGCAGGGATCTGCTCTTGGACCTCTGCTCTGTGTAGTTTTTATAAATAATTTGGATGTTGAAGTGGAAGGTAGGTTAGTAAGTTTGCCAATGATACAAAGGTCGGTGGTGTTGTAATAGTGTTGTGGGCTGTTGCAGGCTACAACAAGACTGCTGAGCCGGGCTGAGAAGTGGCAGTTGGAGTTCAACCTGGATAAATGCAAAGTGATTCATTTTGGAAAGTCTAATTTGAATGCAGAATGCAAAGTTAAAGACAGGATTCTAGGCCGTGTGAAGGAACAGCGGGATCTTGGGGTCCACATGCATAGATTCCTCAAATTTGCCATCCAGGTTGATAGGGTTGTTAAGAAGGTGTATGGTGGTTTTGACTTTCATTAACAAGGGGATTGAGTCTAAGGGGGTTAGACTTCACTTGTGTTCACTTCTGGTCACCTCATTATAGGAAGGATGTAGATGTGTTAGAGAGGGTGAAGAGGAGATTTACCAGGGTGCGGCCTGGATTGGAGGGCTTGTCTTATGAAGAGAGGTTGAGTGAGCTAGGGCTTTTCACATTGGAAAGAAGAAGGAAGAGAGGTGACTTGATAGTGGTGTACAAAGTAATGAGAGGCATAGATAGCCAGAGACTTTTCCCCAGGGCAGAAATGGCTGTCACGAGGGGTCATAATTTTAAGGTGATTAGAGGAAGGTATAAGGGAGATGTCAGGTAGTTTTTTTACACAGACAGTGGTGGGTGCGTGGAATGCACTGCCAGCGGTGGTAGTAGAGTCAGAGACATGAGGAACATTTAAGTAATTGCTGGACAAGCACATAGACAGTAGTAAATTGAGGGGTGTGTAGGTTAGGTTGATCTTAGATTAAGGTAAATGCTTGGCACAACATCGTGGGCCAAACGGCCTGTACTGTGCTGTACTGTTCAATGTTCTAAATTAGTGAGACATGATTTCCCATGCGCAAAGCCATGTGATTATCCCTAATCAGTCCTCGCCTTTCTGAATATATGTAAATCCTGCCCCTCAGGATTCCCTCCAACAACTTCCCCAACACTGATGTCAGGCTCACCAGTCTATAGTTCCCTGAATTTTCCTTACCACCTTTCTGAAATACGGGCACTATAGCCAACTTCGAACATTCCAGCACCTCATTTGTGACTATCGATGATCCAAATGTCTCAGCAAGGAGTCCAGCAATCACTTCCCTAGGTTCCCACGGAGTTCTAGGGTGCACCTGATTAGGTTCTGGGGATTTATCAACCTTTATGCGTTTTAAGACGTCCAGCACCTTCTCTGTAAGATGAACATTTTTCAAGATGTCACCATCTATTTCCCCAAATTCTGTCTCTTCCATTTCCTTCTCCACAGTAAACTGTGGGATACTTGCCTTTATTGGTTAAGGTGTGGAACATTTGAGCAAGGAGGTTATGTTGGAACTGTATAATGTGCAGGTTAAGCCACAACTGGAGTACTGCATTCTATTCTGGTCACCACATTATAGAAAGGATGTGATTGCACTAGAGAGAGTACAGAGGAGATTCAGTAGGATCTTATCTGAGCTATGAGGAAAAATTAGATAAGCAAGGGCTGTTTTCCTTGGAGCAACAAATGTTGAGAGTGGACATGATAGAGGTATATAAGACTATGATATAGGTGGATACGAAGGCCTTTTTTCCATTACTAAAGGGGTCAATGACCAGGGGCATAGACTTAAAATAGGAGGTAGAAGGCTAAGAGGAGAGTTGAGTTTTTTTTCATTCGGAGAGTGACCTAATTCTGGAACTCACTGCTTGAAACAGTGGTTGAATCAGAACTTCTTGTAACATTGAAGCAATATTTAGATAGTCATTGGAGTTATCAAAGATACAGGCCAACTTTGGAGACTGGGGCTAGTGTATTCAGATCATTGCTGATCTGACACAAAGGGCCTAATGGCTTCTTTCTACACTGTAAGTATCTATGAGTCTATAAATTGTGACAAAGTCTATGACTTTGATTGTTCTTTCCTTTAAATCCAGCGATGTGGGAACAGTGGTTGGAATGGCAAGGGGCAAGGTAACACAAAAGAAAATTAGTACTCAGCAAATCCAGTCTCTTTACAATCTTAAGGAAAATGCAGAATATATAATTAACAGAAGAGTAGAAGACATCCATTAAAAATAAATTGTTCTTTCTGAAGAAAGAAGCATTCCCTGTAAAATTTGGCACTTGTGCTCCTTCCTAGAAATGTATGATTCAGCGTAATTCCCTCCTTGTTGCCTTTATTCAGTGCCCAGTTTGGTTAAAGATAGCTGTGAGGATTGCTCGATGGCCTATATCATTCAGGGCATGCAAGCTATGTCGTTGATGTCGCACATAAACAGCTGATGCATCATATGCCCAAGAGGGGAGCGGAAATATTCAGGGCCAGTGGCTGCTGCTGGTGGCAGAGCCAAGTTGGCAGGATTTCACACGTCAAGGTTTTTTCAGATTTTCCATTACTTTCCTTTTCAGGAGATGCAGTGTAGTTGCTATATTTATTGGTTTTGTGGCAGAGTTTTCCATTCCCTCAATGAAATGTGTTTACTGTACTGTATCATTTAGAGCAAGGTACAGAAAAATCTTTCAAGAAGGAGCAATCTCCCAACTCATTAAACAAAAACTGTACAGTACAGGCTTTTACATCTGTACCTTTTTATAGTAATCTTGATTGCCCTCTCACTGTAACCATGTTTTCCATGTGATAGATGTTTTGAAAATGTAACGGCATGAAGACCAGAAGCCTTGGATAACCTTATATTACTGCAGTTGAATTCTTCATGGACTGGTTCTCTATTGCTATGACAGTTGCTACAGGGGTATCTTCTAATGTAGAAAAGATGTATATCAGCTTAAGTCTGAGCATTGATGTTATCAGTATATTATTATGTTTCTTTCATGGTAGAAGGAAGCATTTTGATTTTGTAACATTCAGTGTGAATATGCAAAAGGCAAATACAAAGTTCTATCTCCAAACTTGTTCCATAAGATCTGAAGGCCTTCAGAAGCTGCTGGAGCCTGCATTGTCAGGTGACTGCAAAAGCATTGCTGCGAGTGCAGGCAGACATGAATTCTGCCTTCCTGAGAGATGTTTAAGCAGTCTGGTGTCAATGTAGGCCAGAACAGATAAGGGCAGAAGATTTCCATCCCTCAAGGACATTGGTGAACCAGATGGGTTTTTACAATTGATTAAAGTTTTCATGGTTCCTAGCACTGAAGATAGCTTTGAAGTGCAGATTTTATTCATTAAGTTGAAACTGCCCCAGCTGTTGTGGGATCGGAGCCCTTGAGGATTACCCTTAGCCCTTGGAATACTAGTCCAGTGATATTACTATGAAGACATCATCTGTTCTGAGTGGTGAAGGTATTTAGTAGGATACCAATCATACGGGTTACCATCCAGGCAAGTGTAGAGTATTCTGTTACACTCCTGACTTATGCCTTGAAGATGGTGGACAGGCTTCAGGTAGTCAGGAGATTTCGCACGGGCAGCACAGTGGCTCAGTGGTTAGCCTCACAGGGACTTGGGTTCAATTCCACTCTCAGGCGATTGTCTCTATGGAGTTTGCAGATTCTCCCAGTGTCTGCAAGGGTTTCTTCCAGGTGCTCTGGTTTCCTCCTACAGTCCAAAGATGTTCAGGTTAGGAGGATTGGCCATGCTAAAGTGCCTATTGTATCCAGGGTGTGCAGATTAGGTGGATGAGCTATGGAATATGCACGGTTACAGGGATAGGTGGGTGTGAGTGGAATGTTCGGAAATATTCCTCAAGTTGGCATCCTGTATCCCAGATGTAAAAGAGACCACATCGGGAGCAACGAACACAGTAGATGACGTGTGTGCAGATGCAGGAAAATCTCTGCCGGATGTGGAAGGACCCCAAAGAACCCAAAAGAGATTTTCCTGCACTTCCACACTCGTTACCTATTATGTCTATTGCTCCTGATGTGGTCTCCCCTACACTGGGGAATTTAGAGACATTCAGCGAACATGTCTGGGACACATGCACTAAACAACCCCACTGCCCTGTGGCCGAACACTTCAACTCCTCTTCCCACTCTGCCAAGGACATACAAGTCCTGGGCCTCCTCCACCACCAGATTCTAGCCACCCAATGGCTGGAGGAAGAACACCTCATCTTCCGCTTTGGGACCCTCCAACCACATGGGATCAATGTGGATTTCACCAGTTTCCTCATCTCCCCTCCCTCCACCTTATCCTAGATCTAACCCTCCAACTTGGCACCTCCCTCTTGAACTGTCCTAGCAGTCCATCTTGTTTCCCACCTATCTGCTCCACCCCCCATTCCAACCTATCACCATCAACCCCCACCTTTATCTCCCTATCGCATTCCCAGCCACTATCCCCCCCAGCACCACCCCACTCCCACTTATCTCTAGCCCCTTTGGGCCTTACCCACATTCCTGATGAAGAGCTTATACTTGAAATGTCAACTCTCCTTCTCCTCAGATGCTGCTGACTGGCTGTGCTTTTCCAGCACCACACTTTTTGAGTCTGATCCCCAGCATCCTCACTTTCTCCTTGTACGAGATGGTAATCAGCCATTCAATTAGCTCCTCAAGGATTTCCATTGAGACTGCTGGCAAACAAGTTATACAAAGGGGCCTTGTGGTGCAGTAGTAGTGTCTCTTCCTCTGAGCCATGCGCACTGGTTCAAGGCGAAAGTGAGGACTGCAGATGCTGAGATTAGAGCTGAGAATGTGGTGCTGGAAAAGCACAGAAGGTCAAGCAGCATCCGAGGCGCAGGAAAATCGACATTTCGGGCAAAACCGCTTCATCACGACTCCTTCCAGATGAAGGGCTTTTGCCAGAAACGTCGATTTTCCTGCTCCTCGGATGCTGCTTGACCTGCTGTGCTTTTCCAGCGCCACACTCATGGCCCCAGGTTCGGGTCCCACTTGCTACAGAGCTGTGTCATAACAGGTGGATCAGAAAATATCCAACAAGTTGTATAACAGTGTATTATAGCTGCCAGTTAAGAGTGCTCAATTGCAGTGCTCAAATGAACTGGATCATTCCAGCTACATGAAGTGCAGATGTTTACTTGAAATCTGGAAACAAATGACAAAGGAAAATGAGTGTTATCCTAAGTCCTTGTAGAACACAGTCAATGCTTTGCTCGTTGTCTTTTTATCTTAGTGCTTACAATATTGCCTGCAAGGAATACGAGCCCAGTTTAATTTAAAACACACCATTTAACTGTGACTGATTTCCAAATTCTTCAATGAAAAAGAGAAAATGTTCCAAAATATGACAGTAATTCTAGCCTTGATATTCTAATTACATAGCAATGGATGGAGTCCAAACTAGACATGTACTCTAACGTATTGTCCCAAGTCAAATTCTGCAATAGTTTAAAGTAATTAGACCAGTTTTAGCTATTGAATACTAAAGAATTTTGATCTTTTCAATGATGTGAACTTACTTTGTTGCATGAGACATTTTTTCACCAATTAGTTTGTGATAAATTATAAAAATTTTATAATTAATTTTAATATGCCTCCAGGAAAGCTAATAGTATAATTTTGATGAAAAGGTTCATTATCCTCACAGTTCCAATACAAACATCTGGTCGTACAGCTACCCTTGAGTCCTCTTGGCCTATTATTCAATCTGTTAATAATTTAAAATTAAACAAGTCCAAATTGAACGTCATAAGAGTTAGCGCGCATCATTTCACCAGCATTGCCAGGAGCATTGACAAAGCTCACTGCACAGAGCATTTGATTTGAAGACTGCTAGAAATCATCATTGGCATTAAGGACCGTGAGCATCCATCCTACATACAATATGTGATTTGTTGTGACACTGCTTAGGTCATGCTCTGAAGGCCGATTGTACAACAATTGGAGGTAAGCCACAACTATGACAGCCAATTTCAGCTTCATGGGCCTGAGAGGAAGCCTCAAGCCAAATCATGTCTCAGCCAGGTCCTCCCTAAGAAAAATTACCAATGATCTTCAAAAAGATAAGACGTTAGATTTATACCCATTGTTTCCCAAAAAGGTTACAAAATATGCAAATATCTTCCTGAAACAGTGCACAATTCCAAATTCTACCCAAATACGTTGTACAATTCCACAAAATAGGGCAAGACTTTCTCTGTTCGTTTAAAGAATAGTATCAAGCTATATAAAACAACTTGCGATATTGTTTGGACAGAACCAAATGAAGTGGGTTGGGAGTAAATTTACTGAATGTTAGCCCTGGCCCACAAAGTACTAATAATCAAACTTTCAAAGAGTATATTCACCTGTCAAAGGTGATCTGTAATAATTGTTCAATCCTGTCAGGGGCAGAAATTAAACTGGTAAAAGTAAAACGCAGACATGGCCAAATCATGCTTTACAAAGCAAGTTGGAGATTGTAATGGATCCAAGGAAGAGGAATACAAATTGGCCTGAAAAACAAAACAGAGGAGCAGGAGCAATTGAGAATTCAGCAAAGGAGAACAACGGGATTGATCAAGAAAAAGAAAATAGAGTACGAGAGTAAGCTTCCATGGAACATATTAAACTGACTGTAAAGAACATTCCTTGGGTTCCTTCTAGTCAAAAACAGGGGAATTTATAATGGGTAACAAAGAAATGGCTGACCAATTAAATAAGTAACAAAGGAGTTTCTGCATTTACAAAGGAGGGCACAAAGGGCATTTCAGAAATATTGGGAACACAGGGTTCAGTGAGAAGGAGGAGCTGAAGGAAATCCGTATTAGTAGGGAAATTATGTTGAGAGATTGATGGGATTGAAGGCAGATAAGTCCCCAAAGCCTGATAATCTACATCCCAGAGTACTTAAGGAAGTGACCTTCGAAGTTGTGGATGCATTGGTAGTCATCGACTAAAACTCTATAGACTCTGGAATTGTACCCACAGATTGGAGGGTAGCTAATGTAACCCCTTTATTTAAAAAGGGAGGCAGAGAGAAACCCAGGAATTACACACCACTCGGCCTGACACTCTTGGTAGGGAAAATGCTAAAGTCAATTATAAAAGATTTAATCATGAGCACTTAGAAAACAGTGGGAGGAGCAGACAGAGTCAGCAAGGATTTATGACAAATCTACTGGATGTAATTCATATAGTTGATAAGGGGAACCCAGTCAATGTGGACTCTCAGAAAGCTTTCAACAGAGTCACACATGAGAGATTAGCATTTAAAACTGAAGCACATGGGATTGGGGCAATGTATTGAAATGGATAGAAAACTGGTTGGCAGACAGGAAATGAAGGGTAGGAATAAGTAGGTCTTTTTTCTAATAGCAGGAAGTGACTAGTGGGGCAATGCAGGGATCAGTGCTAGATGCTCTGCTTTGACAATATATGCTAATGATTTAGATGTGGGAACGACTTATAATATTTCCAAATTTTCAGATGACACAAAGCTGGGTGGGAGGGTGAGCTGTGAAGTGGATGCAGAGTTGCTACAGTGTGATTTGGACAAGCTTATTGAGTGGCAAAAGTATGACAGTTGCAGTATAAAGTAGATAAATGTGAAATTATTCGCTTTGAAACAAAAAGAGGAAGGCAGATTGTTTAATGAATAGCTTTAACTTAAGAAGGGAATGTAAAACAAGACCTGGATATCATTGTACACCAGTCACTGAAGGTAAGCATGCAAGTGCAGCAGGTGGTAAAGAAGCCAAATGCTATGTTGGCCTTCATAACGAGAGGATTTGAGTGCAGGAGCAGGGATGTCTTGCTGCAGTTATATAAGGCCTTGGTGAGGCCTTGAATATTATATGCAGTTTTGGTCTCCTTATCTGAGGAAAGATGTCTTCTGAGGGAAATTGATTCCTGGGTTGGCAAAACTGAAGTATGAGGTGAGGTTGAATCAATTAGGATTCTATTCTCTGGAGTTCAGAAGTATGAATAGAAACCTTTAAATTTCTACCAGGACTAAACAAAGTAGATGCAGGAAGGATCTTTCCAGTGACACAGTAATCTTGAACCAGGGTCACAATCTAAGGATGCATGATAAAGCATTTAGGGCTGAGATGAGGAGTTATTTCTTCACCCAGAAAGTGGTGCGCCTGTGGAATTCTCTCCTACTGAAAGCCATCAAGGCCAATACATTGTATTATTTCGAGAGGTAGTTGTATATAGCATTTGGGGTTGACAAGATCAAAGGATATGGGGAAACACAGGAACAGGCTATTGAAGTGGATGATGAGCCATGGTCAAAATGAATGGTGGAGCAGGTTTGAAGGGGCGAATGACCTACTCCTGCTCCACCTGATGAAGCAGCGGTGCTCCAAAAGCTTGTGATTTCAAATAAACGTGTTGACTATAACCATAAGTCATGTGACTTCTGATTTTGTTCACCCCAGTCCAACACAAGCACCTCCAAATCATGACAGGATAATAGCAGAATGTGAATGGATATGTGTCCAATGAGAACTACTTATGGCCCTTTGTTCAACCTGTTTATCCTTTTACTCTTGCTGCTGAAAATGGGCAGGACCATTTTCCTCGCTGGAGTTCCCTCCCATCCAGGAGAGGATAACTTTAGGACCTGGAAAATAGCAGAGCTGCTCCAAAGAAGTGGAAGCCCTGTAGTGGCTTTGTCTCCTTCAGTTTAGTTTCAAGCACTTAGCTGTTGAAATCTCTGATCTTCTTCAAAGTACTTAGTGAAATATTGCATGTAATTTATGATGTGGTTCTGCCTCATTTGCACCTTTATAAACTCTTCTGGTGCAACCAAGTTCTCCCCTGCATTCTTCTCCTAGACCCCACCCGAGCAAAACAGAGGATGGCTAGAGTTTGCTTCAATAGAATTTTCCACTGAAAGAAGTAGGTTGAGCTTGAGTTCCAAATTCCATCTAAACTTTTTGAAAAGCCTATTTTTTATCGTGGGGGTAAGGAGAAGAGATGACAAAGAACAATAATTTGTTTCCTGATTACTACTAACTTCAATTACTGTGAATATGCACGAATTCAGCCCAACTAATCAACACCAGTATTTCTGCTTCACTCTTGCTTCCTCTCTCCCTTCCTTATTTAACTCTGTCTATGTAATCCTTTATTCCTTTTGCCCTCATATATTTTGATGTATTTATGTATTCCCCTTCAATACATCTGTGCAATTCACATCAGCCACTCCCTGTAGTAGCAAGTTCCAGAGTCTCACCATGTTCTGGATAAAGAAAAAAGATTCTTCTGAATTCCCCATTGGACGTATTAGTGACTATCTTGTAGGTTTACCAGACATATACATGGAATAATATATTTTCATCTGAAGAGTGATTGGACAAGCTAAGCTTTTACTCAGTGTAATCTAGAGAAGTAAAAGGCAACTTGATTGAAACATATGAGGGTCTTGACAGGGTGGAGGTGGAAAGGATGTTTCCTCTTATGGGAGAATCAAGAATGAGTGTTCACTGTTTAAAAATTAGCCCATTTTAAAGAGTGATGTAGTGATTTATTTTTCTCTCTGAGGCCCACAAATCTTTGGAATTCTCTTGCCCAAAGGGTGGCGTAGGCAGAGTCCTTAAATATTTAGACAGCAGATGTGAAAAGATTTTTCATAAACCAGAAGTTGAAAGTTCTATTTTATGGATAGGCAAAAATGTGAGTTGGAGATTCCAATGAGATCAGCCCTGATCTTATTAAGTAGCAAAACAAGCTCAAGATCTTGAATAGCCTGCCTCTGGCCCATATTTGTATGTATGTTATATTGGTGGCCTCAAATCGCCCTGTAGTAATTCATCGACTAAAAGACATTAGAGCACAAAAAAAGGGCCATATGGCCCATACGCACCTGTCAACAAATATCTGGTCACACTGGTCATATCTTCCTGTTTATAGACCATAGCTCTATATGCTATGGCAATGCCAATAGATATGGAAATACTGCTTCATTGTTTTAGAAGTTTTTTGCAGGTATTCAACCACCTTTTCAGACAGTGACTTCCAGAGTCCCACCACCTTCTAAGTGAAAAACATTCTCCTCAACTCTCCTGTTAGTCTTCTACCGCCTACCTCAATTATACCCGGTTATTGACCCCTCTATTAATTGAAAAGAACACCATCCTAACCCCCACTTCATAATTTTATACATGTCCAAAGCTCCCTTCTGGCTGTTCCAATGAAAACAACCTCAGGCAATCCAATCCTTCCTCATACTCGGACCCTATAGCCTATGTAGCATCCTGGTAAATTTATTTTGCACCTTCTAGAGTGCAACATCCTTCCTATAATATGGTGGCCAGAACCAGTATTCCAGTTGTGGCTGAAAAAACATCTTATACACTCCCAGCATGACCACCTTGCTCTTGTACTCTTTGCCTTGGCTAATAAAGACAAGAATCTGATATGTTGTCTTAGCCACCTTATCCGCCGCCTGCCCTGTTGCCTTCAGGAGTCTGTGGATGTACACATCCCCTCCCCTCTGGTCTTCAGCACATTCCAGAGGATCCTGCTATTCATCATGTAATCCCTTGGCTTGTGAGCCCTCTTCAAGTGCATTACCTCACACTCTTCTGGGTTAAATTCCATCTGCCACTTCTCTGCATGGCTGCTGTCCATTTATATCTTCCTGCAATTTACGACTATCCTCCTTATTATTTACCACCCTACCAATTTTCATGTCACCTACTTCTCTGTACATCTGCCTGGACATGCCTTTCGTAATCTTAAAGAGCTCTATTAGATTGAGAAAATAATCTGATCATCCTTTTTTGTATCACCTCAAATTGATTGAAATAGAAATTCGTTTGTGGATTGTGTGCTTATTCTGCACGTTTATTAGCTTCATCTTGTTATTTGTTGTAACACTGCTGAATGTTGGCCATCCCTGTCAGGTTTGGTGGGTTGAATTTTCAAAACCACTATTTGATGTGCGCACTGGCCAGTCAACTGGGAAAACTTTACAACATTAAGAAAATGAGATAGGCAGAGGTGGGTACTGCAGGTGCTAGAGATTAGAGTCATGATTAGAGTAGTGCTGGAAAAACACAGCAGGTCAGGCAGCATCCGAGGAGTGGGAAAATTGACGTTTCGGGCAAAGGCCCTTCATCAGGAAACAGATTTCTGATGAAGGGTCTTTGCCCAAAACGTCGATTTTCCTGCTCCTCGGATGCTGCCTGACCTGCTGTGTTTATCCAGCACCACTCTAATCGTGACTCTAAGAAAATGAGATGCTTGACATCGAGGAAAAAGAAGTCTGATTTTACCCAAGGTTGGAGCAGCAAGAAGAGAATCTCGGTAGTGAGAGTTAGGGGCCTCGGTAGTGAGAGTTAGGGGCCTATTTGCATGCATTTACATCTCATCACCTATTATTGTTTTGTTCAGTGGTTTACAATATTTGGTTGCTGGGACATAAAGGTCTTGGAGAGTGTCCTCTGCTGCTGAGGCAAGGATTCTTTCACATAAGGTATGAGTAAATGAATGTTGGACACCTGTGACCCATCATGGCTCTCTCCATCCTATTGAACTCTGTTTCCTGAGATAGTGGGAGAGATTGAGCGGCACTGTGTCTCAGTGACTATGTGTGGAGTTTGCATGTTCTCCCCGTGTATATGTGGGCTTCTTCCGGATGCTTTGGTTTCCTCCCATGGTCCAACAATGTACAGGTTGGATGGGTTGACCATGGTAAATGTAGGGTTACAGGCTGGGTCTGGCTGGAATATTTTTCACAGGATTTGTGCAGATTAGATGGGCCGAAAGGTCTCTTTTTGCACTGTAAGGATTCTGTGATTCAGTGAGCTAGAAATGGTTGGCGTAGCTGTTAGCTGTAAGGTAGGGAGTGATGGAATTAGTGAGATGTTCCAAGGGAGTGAATTTGCAGTTCAGAGGCCATTCAGGGTTAGTCATCTGGGGAGTTGGGACGGCTGAGAGTGAGTGAGGGAAGATGCTACATACAGCAGTGAGATTGGTAGACCTTGGGTTGAGGTAGTGCAATAGCACAGAGAGAATGAGTGTGAGATAGCAGAGTAAAGATGATGGCTCCCTCATGGAGTGCACATGCTTCGCATTCTGCTGGGTGTTCCTCCTGACTGTGGATACTGTGCTGACTTGGTGGTAACCTCCGAACTGTTTGGCAGGGTCTGGTGTTGTGACTGTCCTTGATGATCATAAGGAAAGAGACCAGGCCTCCTCTGCCATCACCCAGGATCTCAAGGGTTCCTGTCAGCAAATTGGAGTGCCAGCTTGTCTCTGCCAGCCATTTCTGGAGGTAATTCTTCTAACATTATGAGCTATGTAAGGTTGTTCTGGATTTGTAGTGATTAACCTCGTGCACAGCTGGGGTTCAAATCTGGTACTTGGTGGCAGGAATCCCAGAAGGTTGCGGTGTTAGTGATACCTCTGCTGCAGGGAAGCACAAGATATCATGAGAGTGGCACCTGGGAGGTGAGGTGAGCAGTGTAAGATTGCATGACATAACTGTGATGAGATCAGAAGCTGACAGACTCTGGCTGAGATAACTTGTTCAAGCTCAGAGAAAAACCTTTCAAGAATCTCTAAAGAACTGACACAGCCAGTTTTTCATAAAATTCAGTCTGGTGGCCCGCAAGTTTGCAAATGTTGTATTTGATTCAGATGTATAGATCGTGGATGTAAATTATGCATTGTAGTCATAGCATTGCTTCTTGTAGGATTTCACTTTACCTTTACTTCTATTCTCTGCTTTCTGCCTTTCAGCCAGGCAGCTATACATTTATTCATTGACTGTTTGCACTAACCTTCATTTATTAATCTATTATCTATTAATCTATTAACCTTACTGGAGATCTTGTAGAAGTCTCGCTGCATTACATCTACTGAATTACCCCTCTCTGCTCTCTGTTTTCTCTTTCCAGCAAATAGGCAAAGCAAGACATTCCCTTTTAAAATCCGTGTTGATTATTCATTGTTATATTTTTTGATTTTAAAATATTTTTCTCTTCATTAATATAGCTTTTATTAGTATTCCTGTTACTGATATGAATCTGACTGGTGCTTGGTTCTCAGAGCACATTGTAGCTGTGTGCTTAAAATAGAAGTATGAAGTTAGCTGTCCTCCAATTTTCTGGCACTACACAGTTATCCAATAAATCCTTAAATATGTGGAACAGCGTCTCTGATATCTGTTCCTTAGATTCTTTCAGAACCCATGGGTGTAGTCCATCCACACAAGAGATTTTACTCTCTCAGACTTTGATTAATTTCTTTAATATTGCTCCTCTTCTTTTTATTTTAAATGTGGTTATATCATTTCTCAGCGTATCTTATATTGTCACGTCCCCATGATCCATCTTCCTAGTAAACTCTACAGCTGAGTAATTACTTAATAATTCTGCTATTAAAATGTTCTGTCTGTGATTTTATCAGTCTCTGACTGCCTTATTCCCATTACAACCTTCCCTTTTTTATTGCATTGCATTATTTGATGTTACATTACTTCATAATTTATTTTAGTAATTCCTGTTTGCCTTCTTAACTTTTTTATTACTTCTCCAATCTCTTCATCCTCTTCCCCTCTGCTGTCCTTGAATTTTGGGTACCCTCATTTTTACCCATTTCTTTAACTGATGTCTCATTTGTTTGATTTTGATTTGTTTCCCTGGGTTTTGTTGAGTACTAGTTTAAATGTTTCTTATTATTGTTCAACATTAATATTCTGTTTGTTTTCACAAAGTCTATCCTCAGCCTCTCAACGTTAGGTTTCATTTGCCTTGGCCTTTGACATGCTTATGTCCTAATACTGTATAGTGTATTACATCATTGTTACTAGTGCCTGGGTGGTCATATCCGTTTAATTCTCCTATTTCCTCTGTCACATTCCCATAGTTGGTTTAATGATTTTTTTACTAACTAGTTTCCTCAGGCTTGCAGATCCCTTGTCCATCAGGAAGAGAGGTGGTCAGATTTTCCTTGAGGTCATGCAAATATAACAGTGTATCATCTCTGCCATTTTGTGCTCTCTATCTGCCATACTTTCGTCAAACTCTTCTCCCTCACAACTATTTTAACAAGTTTCCATTTTGGCTCCAAAGGATGTTCACCTTACAACTGAAAGGAATTACCATTCTTTGAGGGATAAGGACCCTCAATTGACATCACTAGACTGAAAGACTCTGCACATTATTCTTATGGGCTATTGTTTGAGGACATCAATTTTCTTTCATTCATAATTGGTAAAGCTACAACTACAGTAAGACAATTTGTATGCCAAACAGTGGAAACAACAAACAGCAGACAGGGCTAATCTCTGGAGTCCTGCCACATTCAGTGATGACTGGTGGTGGATAATTAAATAAATAACAGGAAGTAGTTGTTCCACATGAATATGTTAGAGGAAGGGCAGGGTGGGAGTAGGGGGCAGGGGTTAGCCCATCAGTGCACATGACCAGGCTGAAGTATTTTAATCTACTTATAGCCAGAAGTGCCGAGGGGATGATTCATCTCAGATTCCTCCTGAGGTCCTCAGCATTACAGACGTTTATTCTTCAACCAATTCAATTCACCCCATGTTTTATCAGAGAGTCACAGAGATGTAAAGCACGGACACAGACCCTTTGGTCCAACTCGTCCATGCGACCAGATATCCTAAATTAATCTAGTCCCATTTGCCAGTACTTGGCCTGTTTCCTTCTAAACCCTTCCAATTCATATACCCATCCAGATGCCTCTTAAATATTATAATTCATCAGCCTCTACCACTTCTTCTGGCATCTCATTCCATACACGTACCACCCTCATTCAAAGTTGCCCTTTAGGTTTCATTTAAATCTTTCCCCTCTCAGCTTAAACCTATGCCCTCTAGTTCTAGACTCCCCCGCCCCAGGGAAAAGGCTTTGTCTATTTATCCTATCCTGCCTCTCATAATTTTATAAACCTCTATAAGGTCACCCCTCAACCTTCAACACTCCAGGGAAACAGCCACAGCCTCTCCCTATAGCTCAAACCCTCCAATGCTGGCAACATCCTTTTAAATCTGTTCTGAACCATTTCAAGTTTCATAACATCTTCCCTATAGCAAGAAGTGGCTGCTGAAGGAATATGTACTGCAAAGACTATGGGCCCTGACAATATTACAGCATTGGATGTACTCCAGAACCAGCTGCTTGCCTAGGCAGCTGTTCCAGTACAGTTATGTCACTGGCATCTATCCGACAATGTGGAGAATTTCCCAGGTATGTCCTGCGCACAAAATGCAAGTCAAATCCAATCTGGCCAATTGCCTCTTTATTAGCCTTCTCTCAATCATCTACAAGGTTTTGGAATGGATTACCAACAGTACAATTAAGTGGCATTAGCAAAGGACTAACCTGCTCACTGACACACAGTTTGGATTCTGCTAGGGTCTCTCAGCTCCTGACCTCATTATAGTCCTGGTCCAAACATGGCCTGAAGAGGTGTAGTGTGAGTGACTGCCATTGACATCAAGGTGGCATTTGATTGTATATGGTATCAAGGAGCCCCAGCTAAACTGGAGTAATTGGGAATCAGGAGAATTCTGTATTAGATGGAGTCATGCCAAACACAAGTTTGTTAGAAGTCAATCATCTCACTCCTAGTACATTACTGCAGGAATTCCAACTTCAGCTGTTTCATCCATCACCTTCCATTCATCATACAATCAGGAGTGGGGATGTTCACTGATAATTGCACAATGTTCAGCACCATTTTCAGTGAGTCGGATACTGAAACAGTTTGTGTTCATTGCGTCAAGATTTAGACAAGTTCCAGGCTTGCTCTGATAAAGGTGCCAGACAGTTTCTTGCACTTATGGCACGAATATGACCATAAGAAAATCTAGCCATCACCCATTGCCTTCTGATATATCACCATCAATAACTTGCCCAATATCAACAACCTGGGGGTTACTATTGACCAGAAACTGAACTGGACCAGCTATATAAATGCAGTGGTCACAAGAGCAGGTCAGAGATATGGAAACATAGAAGATGGGAGCAGGAGTAGGTTTTTTTGACACCTCGAGTCTGCTCAACCATTCAAATGATAATGGCTGATCATTAAGCTCAATTCCTAGTTCTGCCCTCCACCCCCTGTATCCCTGGATCTGTTTAATCACAAAAGCTTTCAGTACCTCTTCCTTGAAAAACACAAAATATTTTGCCCTTAACTAATTTCGATGGTAGAGAATTCCACAGGCTCACCACTCTCTGAGTAAAGAAATTTCTCCTTATCTCAGACCTAAAAGATATACCCCTTATCCCTAAACTATGAACTCTGGTTCTGGACTCCTCCACCATCAGGAACATCCTTCCTCTGTCTAGCCTGTCTCGTCCTTTTAGAATTTTATAGGTTTCTATGAGAATTGTCTTCCACATTCTTCTAAATTCCAGTGAATTCAATCCTAACTGATTCAGTCTCTCCTCATTACTTATTCCTGCCATCCCCAGAATCAATTTAGTAAATCTTTGCTGCACTCCCTCTATAACAAGCAGATCCTTCCACAGATAAGGGGATCAAAACTGCACACAATACTCCAGATGTGACCTCACCAATGCCCTGTATAACTGTGGTAAGACATCATTCTTCCTGTAATGAAATCCTCTCACTATGAAGGCCAACATACAGTCTGCCTTCTTTACTACCTGCTGCACCCCTGTTTACTTTCAGTGACTAGTGCACGCGGTCAACCAAATCTTGTTGAATATTCCCCTCTCTCAATTAACAGCCATTTAAATAATAATCTGCCTTCCTATTTTTGTTACCAAACTGTATAACCTCACATTTATCCATGTTATATTGCATTTTCCCACTTACTCAGCCTGTCCAAAGCACACTGCAACCTCTCTGCACCCTCCTCACAGCTCACCCTTCCACCCAGCTTTATGTCATCTGCAAATTCTGAGATTGTGAATAGCTAGGTGCTGGTACTAAGCCCTGTAATACCTGACTAGTCAGTGCTTGCTATTTAGAAAAAGACCCATTTATTCATACTCTTTGTTTCCTGTTTGCAAACCAACTTCCTTTCCATCTCATTACATGGCATGTGCTTTAGTTTTACACATTAATCTCTTATTTGGGATTTTGTCCAAAATCTCCAGAAGTCCAAATAAACCACATCCACCAGCTACTCCTGATATTTATATTCTCAAAGAATTCTGGTAGATTTGTTGAGCGGGATTTCCCTTTTGTAAATGCATGTTGTGTCTGATTCTACTACTGTTTTCGAAGTGCTCATTGCAGTGAATAACTCACCTCTTGTTTCACACCTCTTGTTTGTCCACTATCTGCAAGACACAAGTCCCGAGCATGATGAAATACTCTCCACTTGCTTGGTGAGTGCAGCTCTGACAGCACTCAAGAAGCTTGACACCATTCAAGATAAATCAACTGACTTGATTAGTGCACCATTTACCACTTTTAACATTCGCTTTGCACTGCTGACATACAATGGTAGCAGTGTGCACCATCTACAAGACGCACTTCAATAAAACAACAACAGAACAACCATCTAGAAAGATGAGGGCAACAGATGCATTAAAGCCCCTCCCCAAATCTATCCTACTTGAATTTGTATCACTGTTCCTTCATTGGGTCAAAATCCTAGAACACCCATCCCAGCGGCACTTTTGTTTTCCCTACAATCCAAGGATTGCAGTAGTTCAAGAAGGCAGCTCATCACCTTCTCCCTAGCAAATAGGTGTGTACAATAAATGCTGCTCTAACCCTTGATGTCCACATCCCATGAATGAATCTTTTAAAAGTTACAATTACTCTCCATGCAGCCTTTGCTTGTTTTGGAAGAATTGCAGCCTATATTTCATTTCATCAGCTCTTTGTAGGCCAATAGAAGCTGTTCAATAAACTTATCAAAAATATTTCCAAGTTGTTGACTTTAGCTGCAAGATTGAAGTCATTGCCCAAGTTCCATTCCCTATCTACTGACTCCAATCCTCTCCCAGGCAGCACCTTAGAATAGGGTAAAAGGCTGGCACAGCAACAAGAGTCGAAGGGCCTGTACTGTGCTGTACTGTTCTATGGTTTAATATAATTTAGGTTACTCAGTCCACAAACTCAGTATCACGTGATTCTGAAGTTAAGAAAATGAAAGGTGTTGTAACTCCAGAGGACCATAGGTTGCTTTCGTTTGAAAGAGATGAGGGTTGGTGAGTTTAAGCTGAGTGTCATCATGCATTGGATGAGCTAGAGAACATGGGGCTTTATGGTGATCTCAGACAGTATGGGAATTCAATCCATGGTGCTGGTGCCATTCAGCATTGCAAACTAGCCATCCAGCTAATGGATTAAACTGATCCCCATTTCATACTTGTGCCACCACCAAGGCCATCTATTTACACCTCAGTGACTTTACCTGACTGTACACTATCTCAGCTCAGTCTGCTGAGAACCATATTCAAGTCTTCATTACCACAAAAATTAACTATCTTGATATACTCCTTGCTGGTCTCCTACATTATACCCTCTGTACATTTGAGTTAATCAAAACTCTACTATCCATATCTTTATTCAAATTAAGCTCTGATCATTAACTTCTTAGGCAGTTGCTAAGAACCGAGAATGACTTGTTTCCTGCTGGATTGATGGGTTCTGAGATACCGACCAGTGTACCAATGCGCAGTCTGCCAATTCTGATATGTATGGAGCATACAGTGCCAAACAGTATGGAGATGGAGATTTGTATACTCCCTCAATGGCTTGGATACACCTCTGCACCTTTCAAACTAAGTCTCTTGATGGGATAGGTGCCTACTTGAATGAGCTTTCATCATTTTATTCAGTCACAAATCAGGGTCTCCAAAGGTACCGATATATTTGACCTCTTCAGGGATGTTTTGAGGACATCTATTAGCTGTTGTCTTGGGATTTCTTTACTTCTATTAAGTTCCAAATAAAGCAATTGCTTCAGTCATCGAGTATCAGACATGGGGGAACAAGATGTCCCACCCAAGGAATTACATTGCTTCTGGCCAAGTGATGATTTGATTTGGAATTTCTAATTTTACAATGTCCCTCATACATTTCTTTGCCTGTCCACCTCACTTTCCTTGTTTTGGCACTTCTTAAAACGTCTCTCTTTTGCCAAGCGTTTCATATTCTGACCCAGTTTCTCCTTGTCATATGTTGTTTTGCAATGCTGTTGTGACATGCCTCGGAGGTTTCGTATTGTTAAGCATACTACAGAAGTGTTGATAAAAGCTGTAACAATAACTTGCATTCATGCAGCACCTTTCATATAATAAAATGCCCAATGCTGCTTCGCAGCTATGTGATCAAACCACGTTTCATCCTGAGCCATATGAAATGATATTAGACAGTTGGAGGTTTGGTTTTAACCTGAAGTGGAAAACGTGAAGCAGAGAGAGATTCCAGCATTTCAGACCAAAGCAGCTGAGCAGACAACCACCAAGGTGGAGCAATGAATACTAGTGATGCTGAAAAAGCCCGTTATAGAGCAGCATTGAGATCTCAGAGGGTTCATTTGGAGCAAATTTAATTACAGCTGGCTTGTGTCTTTCTGATGTTAAATTTGTTTTTTGTGTGCTGCTCAGTTAGATTGGCTGTACTGATAGATTACTTTAAACACAATGAAAATGAACTTTGGAGTTTGGAGAGACATTAGCTCACATGACCTCCACCTTTCAGTTCATGTCATGTCTTTTTCCTCCTCCCCTCACTCCCTATAATTCATTGAATCAATTCAACTTTTACCCTTTATGTGCTGGGTAATGGTTTGAAAGCTCAGTTACAGAAAGTATTTGCAAAGAGAAAGGAGAGCTAACTTAAAATAATATGTTGCCCAGCAGGCTTGTGAATCTTGTTTATGGCCTGCAACATGCTCTGTTGTTGCTTTTAATAATAATCTCTAGTTCCTGAGAGCATCTATTTGGGTTCCCAGAAGGGATCATAAATTTTGTTTGCTGTTTCCTTTTTTTATACAGCCTCACAGGGTTCATAAATTGGCAGTACTGACTCATGTCGTACACTTTGACCCTTTGTTCAGTCTTTAATTCCCAGAGTGCGAGCCTGAAAATGGTTTGTTATGCATTTGGGTGCAATTATCCCTTGCTGCTCAGTTTGGGTTTCTCTACACAATTTTTGGATGTTTGTGAATTTATATACGATAGTATCCTTCACGAAGTGCTATTTCCTCTCTTAAAAAATGTCATTTGCTTCATATGAATTAAATCATTCAAGCCTATCGTTAGCACTACACAATATGGATACCTTTTGTCCATAAACCATTAAAAACATGTTATCCATCGATGCAGAATGTACAACATTGCTCTGTTGTCTTTTCCGATATACAGAAAATTGGGAGAGCCAACAAGCATGAGAAAGTAAAATTATTACTTAGATAATGGCCTGTTTTCATCTCGATCATTGTAGAAAAAAGTCCTGTAGTGACAATAAACTCCTAAAGTTTTCATTAATGCGAATAGCAAATGGCACCAGCATATGACCAGAGGTATCATAGAACTATCAACATCTGATGGTTGGGGGAGTCAGTGGCATAGTGATGATGTCAGTGGACTAGTAATCCAGAACACTAGCCATATTCTGGGGGCATGGTTTCAAATCCCATGAAATTTGAATTCAGTAAGATATCTGGAATGGTGATCAGATAACCGTCATTGTTTATCCCTTACTGAAACAACTCCACAGAGGCAGATATCTGTCACCAAGTCACCATTTATTTACACATGGAGAATCACACACTGATCCAGCTTCCTCAGAGCCAGCTCTCAGAATGTTCAGAACCTTTGACTCTTGTTTATATTTGTAAGCCAGGGTTCTTTGATTGCACCAGATTAACTGCCCCTATCAGGGAACTCATTCTCTGAGATCCAACTGGCTGACCTTATTATTATTGCTACTTTCCTCACCCTCTGAATCCAAGAACATAGGCAAGTTCTGTTTTTGTAACTACACCTGGGCCATTTTAGCACCAGATCAAGTCCCTCCAACTCTGCCTCTGATGCGAGCGGCATATAATGTACAGTAGGTCACCTGTTGTGCCCAGAGCATCTCGGAAAAAAATCATTCTCCTCTTCAGGTGGTAAAGATGTCAAGGCAGCGATATCCACTGTGTCCATATCAGATTCAGAGATATCTTCAACTTTTGAGGAAGAGGGAGAACCCACAGGTTGTGAAACAGTTGGAAAGGCAGTCAAAGAGCCTGGCATGTTTTGCTGCTGCACCATTTGCAAGTTTTCTGAAAGACCGATTCTGTGATCACTGAAACGGCCATGCTGGTATCGACCTCCATTAGAACCTGGTGACCATTTAACCTGTTGTTTATTTTGATTTATTCTGATTGGACGTTGCTCGGCAATTTAATGGTTCCAAACTAGGTGTAGGTTGATTTTCCAGGGTGTACGGTTTCCAGTTCTCTTATTCAATTCAGGCTTAGTGAGAATCTTTTGCAGTCTCGAGTCCACTTACCAGCAGCAACTACAATGGCTTGCCAGCCTGGATCCTGAAGAAAATGTGAAATGTTTGGCTGAGGCTTGCCTTTGTTTTGGGGTTTTGCTGTGGGCTGGCCGAGAGTCCCTCTGTACAGGATATGTCCTGAGTGAAGCTATGCAATTGCCTTTACTCGGGTGGTATTCCCTAAGCTCAGTTGACTGATGAGAATGTCCACTTCCATTGAAATATCCTGCAGCTCATATGATCCACTTGCCACATTTTCTGATAGAAAGCCACTTGTAGTGTCTGTTTGATGTTCAGCTAGAGGCACTTTTGCATGGTCACATCATTAATCCCACATTCCAAATGGTCTGTCAGCATCTTATTAAGGGTTAAACAAAGTCACATGCCAGTCATCTTAGCCTAGTCAAAAATCCCAATACAGATTCCCGTTTCTCAAATTACCGAGTAAAACCAATAGTGTCGCAGAATTAGAAGAGGCTTGGGGTCATAATATTCTTTAACTAAATCCATCAACTCTTGAAAGATTTTAATATCTGGTGTCTCAGGGAAATTAGGCTCCCAATAACTGAAAAGGTAGCGGGTCTACAAGCTGTCAGGAGAATTACTCATTGCTCTTCATCTGTCCCAATGTCATTTTCCCAGAAAAAAAAAATATTCTTTTCACACACTAGGCCCAGTCTTCAATGGCAAGATCAAATGATCTAACTTCCCAAGTAACAGCATGATGCCACAAATGCTTATCCCCTACTCAAAGATGAATGTTCCGAGCAAGTTTCTTAAGGAACATGCGTTTCTCTCATTGCATCTGAAATAACTCCACAGAGGCAGATATACCATCACCAAGTCATCTTTTATTTACAGAGAATGCTGCTCAATGATCCAGCTCCTTCAGAGCCAGTTGCCAGAGTGAACACAACCTCTGACAATCCTGTTTAATTTTTTTTTTACCCCTTACCTCACACTACAGGCAATTTAGCATGACAATCCTGTTTATATCTGTAAGTCAGGGCTCCCTAATTGGATCGGATTAACAGCCCCAATCAGAGAACTCATATTCTATCAGGTGCAATCACTACACCTTCCACTACTTTGAACATTTACTCACTCCATCACCAGTGGGCAACAGCATGTACAATCTCAAAGGTTAAAAGGTCTACTGGAATAACTGGCCAAACCTCTGTTGCTGTTAACTTCAAACTTAATGAGATGTGCGGGTTCAATTTGCAAGTGCCAATGGCACGTAGAACATTGCTGTTGACCAGTGTCTAACTCTCAGTTTGAATGAATATGAAATGGCCAATGCAATGGTTGCTCATCCCATATAGCTGCACTTTACAAATGGCTGCTTCATGTTTTTGTCGGTGCAATGTCATGGCGTACAGGAAACCTGGATCCTCCACTTTCAGCCGTCAAACTGACGATTACTCTTGGGCATTGTTCTAGCCGACCTCTAGGAGCACTTTGGATTTGATTTAATCTGATTTGATTTATTATTGTCACATGTACCTAGATACAGTGAAAAGTGTTATTTTACGTGCAGTACAGGCAGGTTGTACCAAAAAAAAATGTCAGGATATCAGAACAGGGTGCAGAGAACAGTTTTATAGCCACAGAGAAGATGCAGAGAGAGGGATCAGTATTGACATTGAGAGGTCCATTCCAAAGTCTGATAACAGCGGGGAAGAAGCTGTTCTTGAATCTGTTCATATATGTCTTTTATATCTCCTGCCTGATGAAAGAGGATGGAAGACATTGTAACTGGGGTGTATCTGCACTAAACAGCCATTAAAAGAACAGTAATGAAAGCTTTTAGCACCAGCTGAAGCACAAACGTGCTAACAGACAAGGTTTCACATGGATAGTGCTAATGTGTTGATAGGCACAATATAAGCAAGTGCTAAGTGAGCAGGACTGAGATGCAACTTGGTCCAGTCCTTGAGCTGGATGTCTGTCCCTGCACAGTATCTTCCTGCTGCATCATTTCACTACTGATAGCCAGTGTACCTGCAAAATAGGACTATGCCATGTAAGCAGACTGCCAGTGTATCAGAGAGGTACCACAATGGACCACTTGTGTTGGCAGATGCTGGTTGTCAATGTCCATAGATGAAGGGTGCATCTTGCCACTCGCCACTCCCATTGAGAATTTCACCATGCTGCTCGTGAAAAGTATAAAAGATATCATGAGGTTATTGTGACGTTGAGATGAGCCTCAATGCACTTGTCATCTTTTTCTGCCACACATTCTCCCAAGGCCCATGTAGTTCAATCCCCTACAAAGATTCCACCCATGAAAACACCATTACTTTCAAGCTTTCTCCATAAACCACCCTGACTGTTCATTCATTGTCATTCAATCAAAACTTTGAACTTCCCAAAGCACTTTATGATGTACCCACACTGCATGGTCTACTGCAATTCAAGAAGGTTCCCACCTGGAGCACAATTAGGGTGAACAATAAATGTTAATCTAACTAATTGCACCCATAATCCAGGAATAAATAAGACATAAAATTGATCAATGAATGTTTTTACATTAACCTGAACTGTTTATAAGTTTAATCAATACAGTTGGGTCATACATATCAGGTATACCATGTTGGATATTGATACTGATTTTTATCATTTGAAATTTAATTACATTTTGGATATCTCTTAGTTATTAAGAAGTTAAGGATAAAGTGATCTAATTTAATGGTGGAAAAGACTTGTTCTTATATTTCTGCGCCTGTTTATAATATTTGCAAAAATTCCATTTCAAATGGCAATCTTAGATTAACCTTGACATCGCAATTTTTTTATGCTGTCACTTCCAAAGAATATTTAAGCTCCTCAAAGGTAATTTCTGAAAATATAGTATCTGCATTTAATTGTAAAATGAAACTGCAATGAACATTTAAATATTGGTTTAAGTATCATTTGTTACAATTTTCTTGTGGGGTTTGTATTTAAAAGATTTTTGTTGACAAAAGGATCATGAGTAGGTTCTGATAATTCCGCTGAGACATACAGTACAGTAAAATAAATCCCATTATGAAAACTTCACTGCTCGGATTTGTAAGATGTTTTTCTTACAAGGAGCAGATGGTAAACTTCATTCTTCCAAGCATGTATTGTGTATGTTTTGTGATTTCTCAATATGTCTCCAGACTACTACCAAACTAAGCTAAAAGAGTCACAGATATGGTGAATTATTAAAAGAATATTTTATTTGTGGAAGAAGGGAAATAAACTGGCTTAGTTACGTTGCCCCACTGCATGTACACATCCTGTTAGACTGTCAAGAGAGTAGTAGGTCAGATCATTCCATTCTGTAAGCTGAAGGAAACGGAATGGTAACAAATAGCTCCCATAGGAAAATATAGGAAAGTGAAGGTAATTGTGAAATAATATCAAATTAAGTTAGTTTGAGTTTTAGTAATTGAGTGTATTATACTTGGCTCCAACAATTAATGAGCTAAAGTTCTATTTGAGATATATTTTTGGAATAATTACAGGTCCAATATGTTTTTTTGTTTGAAGTCTATCATGTTTGAAAATACTGTAAATAGTGCAGTCATTGTGACTTCATGTACATACCCTATGCCTGGAGAATTTTTCCCTGTCAGTATAATGAGAGTCTCAACAAATAACAGAAATGAAATAACAGGAAATAAGAATTGGAGGTAACATTCAGTTTTAGATGCCATGCCAGGAGACACATTTGACCAGACTGGTGACTTGTCTTCTGATACTTGCCTCAAGGGATGTAACTGCTTAATACAGGCATTCCATTATATTGGAATCCACAATGAAAGTTAGTTAGGATTTAAATATATTTTGTACAGCAACCATATTATATCATTGCAACTGGATAATATAGTCACAGATATGTTTAATTCATCTTTATGGCTATGATGAGTTTTGATCACAGGGGAAACACCTTAATGCAGCAGAGTGTTCTTAGTAAGAGAGAAATAATAGAAAGAACTTCCTTCTTCTTGCATCTGATTCAAAATTACCAGCACGGTCAAAAAAATTGCATATATTTTAGAAATAGATTAGTGTTAGTGGGAGTGGGTTTTAAATATGAAGATTTATTCTTTAAGTAATATGAGAAAGCACAGTTACTAACTTCCTCCTATGTTAGTGGGTCTTTATTGTTTTGCACTAACAATCTACATTTATATAGTGCCTTCAGCAAAGATAAATGTTCTAGGATATTTCAAAAGAGAGCGTATTCAGACAAGAATTTACCTTAGAATCCCGACAGTATGAAAACAGGCCATTTAGCCCGAAAAGTCCACACTGACCTTCCGAAGAGTAACCCACCCAGACCCATTCCCCTACCTTATTACTCTTCATTTACCCCTGACTAATGCACCTAACCCACACATCCCTGAAAAGTATGGGCAGTTTAGCATGACCAATTCACCTAACCTGCACATCTTTGGAATGTGGGAGGAAACTGGAGTACCCAGAGGAAGCCCATGCAGACACGGGGAGAATGTGCAAACTCCACACAGACAGTCGCCCAAGGTCTAACCAGGGTCTCTGGCGCTGTGAGGCAGCACTGCTAAATACTTGAGTCACTGTGCCTTTGGAGATTTAAATTGGCATCAAATAGAACATCAAGTTTGCAATTTATCAGCATTAACTGGGCACATTTGTTAGGGAGTGGGCTGCAACTTGAGCCATAGAAATGGAGTGTGTGAATAGAGGGCAAAATAGCACCTTTAGTTCCCACAAGATTTGCTTTGGAGGAAATTGCAACTCATTAAGGAATGCATGCTTAACAAGCCGACTGATGACACAAAGATAGAGGTGGATGAGGGAGGGAGAGGGCAAAAAGAAGCACACTGTATTTGTATCAATGTGCATGCACAGCCTTGAGATGATTTTTCCAAGGCCATTATATAGGTGAGGGCAGGACTTCAGGGGTAATGATGAAGAAGCAAGAAGAAACGTTTTGGCTCTTTTGGATGAGTAATAGTAGTGCCAAACAAAGCAGTATGATAGAGTTGGGCATTTGATGATAGGCATTATAGGAGGAGGATACTGTTGACTATACCAATGACTGCAGATAAATCAAGAAAAAACAAAATGTGGTCATTCATTCACAATCCCCAGAAAATGTGGTTTGTGACTTTGATTATCAATATCTCAGTGCTTTGGCAGAGGTGCCCCATAGACATGTCTGGTGGCATGAAACTCTGATAAAATATCTACAGAAAAAGTTTAAAATGCCTATTATTGCAGCATTTGACACTGACCTACATTATTCAGGAAGATACTCAAACACGATCACTATTTTTTGAAAATGGTGAGTTAGTCTGAAATTATCTGCTTTTTCAGACAGATCCATGGAGATGAGTCAAGATCCACCTGAGCAGAACATCAAGATGAAAAGGAAGAAAGGAGATGAACCTGTACAGCACGTCACAGTAAAGAAAAGTAAAAAGGTGACAAAAGCTTGATACAAGGGTCTTGTGTGCGCTGCATTATATGATAGTGTTAAGTCATAGAGCTGTGCAGCATGGAAACAGACCCTTTGGTCCAACTTGTCCATGCCAACCAGATATCCTGAATTGATCTAGCCCCATTTGCCAGCATTTGGCCCATATTCCTCTAAATCCTTCCTATTCATATACCCGTTCAAATGCCTTTTAAATGTTGTAATTTTTGTACCGGCCTCTACCACTTCCTCTGGCAACTCATGTCACCCTCTGCATGAAACATTTGCCCCTTAGGTTCCTTTTAAATCTTTCCTCTCTCACCGTAAACTGAGACCCTCTAATTTTGGACTGTGCTACCCCAGGGAAAAAGACTTTGCCCGTCATGATTTTATAAACCTGTATTAGGTCCTCCCTCAGCCTCCGACACTCCAGCGAAAACAGCCCTAGTCTGTTCATCTTCTTCCTATAGCACAAACCCTCCAACCCTTGCAGCATCCTTGTAAATCTTTTCTGAAATCCTTTCAAGTTTAACAACATCCTTCCTATAGCAGGGAGACCAAAACTGCATGCAGTATTCCAATAGTGGCCTAACCAATATCTTGCACAGCCGCAACATGACCTCCCAACTCCTATATTCAATGCACTGACCAATAAAGGCAAGTATACCAAATACCTTCTTCGCTATCCTGTCTACCTGTGACTCCACTTTCAAGGAAGTATGAGCCTGCAATCCAAGGTCTCTTTGTTCAGCAACACTCCCCAAGACCTTATCATTAAGTGTATAGCCCAGCCCTGATTTCACTTTCCAAAACGCAGCACCTCACATTTATTGAAGTTATATTCCATCTGCCACTCCTCGGCCCATCTGATCAAGGTCCTTTATTTGATAAAGATTTATCTTCTGATTGTAGGGAAAAGAGAATTGGCAACAAGTGCGTTAAACGCCACTCTTTAAAGACAATCTAGCATCAGAATATTTATCTTACCCAGTCCTTCCCATGAAGCATACCTATTATTATTTGCATATATCCAGCAGCCTGACTGTATTTCCTGACAGTATCCACATTACTAACCAATCCACAGTACAGGTTTACCTGAGGTGATTATAATTAAAAATTAAGTAAAATTTGCTTAAACTTAAATTATCTATGGATGGCCATGGAGGTATATGAGGGTAAAAACAATGACTGCAGATGCTGGAAACCAGATTCTGGATTAGTGGTGCTGGAAGAGCACAGCAGTTCAGGCAGCATCCGAGGACACTGCTCCTCGGATGCTGCCTGAACTGCTGTGCTCTTCCAGCACCACTAATCCAGAATGGAGGTATATGATCCAACACCATCATCAGAATTCTTGCTGCAAAGGTTTTCATTCCCTATCCAGAGAATATTCCAGCTGAAAATAACATCAAAACAAACCCATCAAAAGTTGATTGTGCACCTTGGAATGAGGATTACATGACAATAAAAAGATATCTTATCAACCAAGGGAACTTTATGTAATTGGTTAATTTAACATTCTTTTTTGAAAGGATGAAATTCATGCTTAAATTCATTTGACAGATGAGATCATAATGCATTGTCTTTTTCTTATCAATGTTTGTTTATATTTGGAATATAGTATTACATAAAAGTATGATTTACAAATTAAGAATGGACGACAGGACACAGTATCAGCGATATAATACAACAAACTAGATTGTCACTGCATAACTGCAAAGTAATATTTGGCCTATGCAAATGTATCTATGACTTCAAACTATAACTTGTGATGTGCTTCTAATTTTTGCTGCTATTCTTGAAGTAACATTTGTGTGGAATGACAATTTTAAGAATAATCTGGTAATAAGTTGAGTCAGTGATATAACTGGGACTTTGGGACATGAAGCTGCAACATAAATACAGGTTTATTTTTTTCTTGGTTGACCTCGAGCACTAGTGATCTCAACATGCGCTACTCGGAAATTAAACTGTACAATGTTGCAAAATATCTTCTGAAGCCATTTATGTCAGATAAATACAGAAAATGCTTAAAATACTCAGCAGGTGACAGTAACAATGGAAAGAGAAGCCCAGTTAGCATTTCATGAAAGGTTGCAACCTGAAACATCAGCCCAATTCCTCCTATCTTCATATAAAAGATATTAAAGATATGTTTAAGTGCCATTGGAAGTCTGAAAGTAATAGCTCAGTGGAGACTGCTCACTATCTCTCAACTTCCTGTGGACAGTTCCCCAGGACTGTGTGCGAATATCTCTGATTCTGCTAGAGTCGAAGAGTTGGGAGAGATCTGGCTTACTTGCTTGTCAGACTAAAAGCATGTGTAAGTCTTAAGGCCGTAAGGTGTTCAAGAAGAAGTGTGCTATTCAGCCCATTGAGTTTGCTTCACCGTTTAATGAAATTGTAACTGATCCTCAACTCCACTCTGTTGCCTTGTGGGAATTGGAAGCAGCATGGTATTACCCGAGCTTCAATGGCCTCTCTTGCCCAACAAACCAGTTAAAATAATGGGGAAGTCAGGGGAAGAACTCTGCCACTCCCAATCTCAATGTCACTCCCCCTCCCGGCCCAGAATTTATCAGCAAGGAAATCCAGCTCATAATTTTGTTAAGGTTAAGATTATTCTCTGCATTCATTTTGATGACTGTTTGAACAGCTGATATCTTCTGGATGTTCAGAGACATTACCCTGTGAGAGTGATTGGGTGAATCTTTATTCAGATTGTTGTTGACAGTTTAATTGTTATATTTGTTTTTACTCTCTAGCTAACAGAATATTTTGTAGACACAGAAGTGGAGGAAAAAATTGAAGCATGTCCACTCAAGATAAGAAAGCGAAGAAAGGTAATTCAGAGCAGATTGAAAATATGAAGAAAAATGAGTCAAATGGCAACATTTATAAACGGAATGAATTCCAAGACACCTACCTCTTATTCAGTGAAATCCCATCTCACTTTGAATCTGAATCTCAGCAGATTTTCCTGCTCCTCGGATGCTGCCTGACCTGCTGTGCCTTTCCAGCACCACTCTAATCTAGATTCTGGTTTCCAGCTTCTGCAATCCTTGTTTTTACCCAATGTTTCCTAGCAACCATGCTTACCACTCTATTTAAGACTCCATTTCATTGGGTATCATTCCATTTTATTTCAAAATTGCTTTGTGTTGGCACCTTTAAGATATTCACCTTTACAATTCTCCACCTACTGCTCCATGTAATCTTCTATTTTCCCTCTCCGATCCTCAAAACCCATAAACTCCTGCCATCCAGCTCTTTCTCTCTCAAAACTCACTGAGAATTCATTCCCTGCACATAGTATCCAAACCAAAACCACCCTGAGCCAAATTCCAAATGACTCTTTACAGGACTATTACCATGATGTGTTAATCTTTCCTTTGTACTTTTAAATGTAGTGAACCACACCCTTCTCTCCCATTATCTTTCTTCTGTTTTCCAGCTTTATGAGATTACTCTAACATGGTTCAAAAACATCTGACTGAGAGCAGCCATGCAATGCTGTCCCCATGCTTATAGTCACCTTTGGCATCATTGTTCTCTCCTCTTTTTTGTTTTTATGCTGCCCATTTAAAGTGATTATCTGCAAGCATGGATGTTTTATTTCCATATCTGTGTGCGTAGTAGCCAGCTCTAATTTTTAATTAATTATGTTGACCTCAAGACAACCTCTCTGCTGTTGGACTGCAGTCATGAACGTATCAAAATGTTTTTGAACTGAACATCACAAAGACTAAAAAATTTATGTTTGGTTCCTACTATAAACCTACTCACTTGCCATTAAATCCAACCTCTTTCCAAAATGTTCTTCCACCCAATTTTGCACATTTCTCACTCCTTGTATCTGACAATGTGACTGTAGCAAAGAGAACTGACTCCAGATTTCCTTAATAATTAAGCAATTAGACAGCTCAAAGATGGATCTACCCAGCCAAGAACTTTAATTACTCTTTCCTAATACTGGCAAAGCAGCTTTGTGGCTGGTAAAATCATCTCTTTGTGAGACCGACAACTTTGTTGGCAAATTAGTGGTTTTATTGTGTGTGTTTAGTTTTAAAAGTTTGCTCTGAACCTGTTAATCTGAACCAACTTTATTTGTGAATATAGAAAATCTCTGACATTGTGCTGAGCTCAGCTCCGAAACCTGCTGTCCCAGCTGATTTGCAGAATATGATTGCTCAATATTTCAAAAATGATCGCTCTGTAATAGAACTCGAGGAACTGAAACTGCCAGGTATGGAACAAATGTTCTCAAATATACAGTAAGGTTTTCAGTTTTTGAAGACTGCAATATTATTTCTCTTTAAACTTTTTTTTTGGTCTAGTCAGGTTACATTTGAAATGCTGTGTGAATGCAATACTTTCTCCTAATTTCACTTCTCATTTCAGACACTGAAAATATGGAACATAATTTGTTAAATGTGCACACAATTCAATGATAAAACTCTTTCAGACTAATATAATTTTACGCCAGTTTGTTGTGTTATTTTTCAGATTCTTGTTTTCTTCAAAGCAATGACCTGACTCACACCCTGTCCTCCTATCTGAAACAAGGTAAGGAGCTTACATCCTGCACTGCCATTATGCCTCAAGGTTGGTCATGAAGAAAGACAATGCTTCTGCACATCTTTATAATTGTAATTCATACAGAGAAAATATTGACTTTGAATACTGACAGAATGAAGAGAATCTGTCTGGATTGAATAAAATTTTAACTTTAAATTATTCATAGCTTTGTCAGTTGTGAATTACTAAAGGATACAGTAGCCAGTGATTGTTGTGGTGTACTAGCTATAAATGCAGATCTTGCCTTGGTAAGTATGAAATTGAACTCATTAAACCAGATAATTAGGAAGCAGTGCAAAATGGAGTGTTGTAAAAGCCCAATAGATTTACTATGTCGTTCAAGGAAAGAGGCTTGTCGCCCAAATGCTTAGACTTGCATATGACAGTGGATCCATGTTGATCGTGCCAAGATTAGCACTAAATACTGTCTCAACTATCACAAAAATAAATTACAAAATATGCCTAAAGAAAGGCTAAGTACTGTGGGGTTCTGGAAATCTGAAGTGAAAGTCGATAATATTGGGAATTCAGCAGGTTGCAGCATCTTTGGAGACAGGCATTGAATTAATATTTCAGATAAGTAATTAATTCTGATTCAAACACCAGGAATGCTGGAAAAGCTCAGCAGGTCTGACACTGTCTGAGGAGAAAGAAATAGAGTTAGCATTTTGAGTCCAGTGTGACTTTTTCAGAGTTCCTCTTGTTCTGAAGAAGAGTCATACCTGACTTGAAGAGTCAATTCTATTTCCTCCCTTTGCAGATGCTGTCGGACCTGCTGCATTTCTGTATTTCAGTCAGATTTGCAGTTTTCACAGTATTTTCCTTTCTAACAGTTTATCAAGTTAGTGGAGCTTTTCTTCAGTCGTTTGGTTGTGAAAACAGAATCAACTATTTAACAAAAATCCAGTTATTTCACTGCATATGAAAACAAACATTACTTTACTGCAATTTATAATCAAACAAAATGTTTTTATTAAACAAATGGCACAACTTCAAGTTTAAACTATCAAACTAAAGTGGGCGGCACGGTGGCACAGTGCTGCCTCGCAGCGTCAGGGACCCGGGTTCAATTCCCGCCTCAGGCGACTGACTGTGTGGAGTTTGCACGTTCTCCCCGTGTCTGTGTGGGTTTCCTCCGGGTGCTCCGGTTTCCTCCCACAGTCCAAAAATGTGCAGGTTAGGTGAATTGGCCATGATAAATTGCCCATAGTGTTAGGTGAAGGGGTAAATGTAGGGGAATGGGTTTGGATGGGTTGCGCTTCGGCGGGTTGGTGTGGACTTGGGCCAAAAGGCCTGTTTCCACACTGTAAGTAATCTAATCTAAATTCCACTTTATATTGCACATGAATGTTAGCTGGAATCTATTTAGTGCAGATAATGGAATCTATTAAGTGCAGATAATGGAATAACAAAGGGTGCAGTTATATCACATGCTCTGACAATGTACAGTGATATGAAAAATAACAATAAAACATAGACTCCCAGATCTGATCTAATCCTGGATTCTCAAAAGTTCACAGCATGAAGTCATGTCCAGCCCAGTACAAAACCACATTTTAAAATGATCAGAAAGTGACATTTTTGTTACTAGATCTCTTAGAAAGTTTTAAAACAGTGTTTTCAGATGAGTTAATATTAGGCCAAAGCAGATGTTTCAGCCTGTGTCCTCTTTATATTGAAACTGAGGGAGCAGAATTCTGCACAAGCATTAAATGATCTGTCATTTCTTCTCTTGATGCCAGTCAAACTGAGGTCATTCTCAACTCAGTAGCTGCAGCACAGGCGCAAACTCATCTGACAGAATTGGACTGATTTGCAATTTTTTTTTATTGGTCATGAATCATTCTTTTACAATAGGCTTTGCAGAAAATAGAAAATTAAATTCCTCTTCATGCTATCCAGTCCATGTTTACTGTTGCCAGTTTTGGTTTAAGATAGTGTTTTGTGAAATTTTAAGCCAGAGAGGAAAATTATTGGTTTGTGATGAATGATGTTCATATAAAATATAGAAAACACATTCAATTACCTTTTAGTATAAACTCAGTCATTATTATCTTTTCTTAAATGTAATATTACTCTGACAAACAAATATTTATTAGGATCTTCTGGTAATGCACATATTTGTGTATTTCAATGAGATAGTGAAGCTTGGAAATGCATAGCAGTAAAAGTATGCAGACCAGTTATGTGACTAAAACATATAAATATACATTTGAACGATACAAAGATGACTGAGCATTTTAAAGTGTTAAATGTCTTTGTCATATTTTTGTGACTTTGAATTTTAAAAATTAACAAATTATCCAGTCAATATCTTTAAAATGAGAACTGCATTTGAGTGCAATCTATAAAGGAAATGTTATTTATAGCATTTAGTTGTTTTTAAAATGTTCTGACTATTTTTGTTATGAAGTTTTCCAAAGCTTTGTATTTGAGATGATAGTTATTTTAAATTTAACAAAAGTTTGGCCAATTCACAAGGTTTTCCAAATTGATTAGATTTGGTGAATATACAAAGTATCTCCTATTTAAAATGATTGTTGAAATGATTGTCTGTCTACAGTTTGTCCCAAGTGGGTGAAGCTGTGTAAGAATCACACAGAGAAGAAGTCTGCGCTGATGTTGATAATATGCAGCTCTGCTCTCCGAGCTCTTGAAATGATCAGGTAAAGGAAGAACTTTCCTGACCTCTCGATATCCAAAGTACCTCTCAGCCACTTTTCTTTTCCCTGAAGTGCTGTAACATTGTTATTGTAGGCAAATGCAGCAACTGGTTTGAGGATAACGAGGTTCCACAAAGACCAGACCATCTGTTTTGATTGTTTTGAGTGAGAAATAAAACTTGGTTAAGTAACCAAGAGAGCAGTTTCCTCTGCTTCAAGTGTAGCGTCATGGGATATTCAGTGTCCACTGAACAGGGAGCTTTGGCCTCAGTCTAATGTCACACCTAAAGGAGGGCATGTCCCCAGTAATGCAGCAGTTTTCAGCACTGCCCAGGAATGATGAACTAAATTTTGAGTTTAATTTCTGGAATGGAGCTTCAGCCTATGACCTTTTGGCTCAGAGGCAGGGTTGCTACCTCTGAGCAAAACTTTTTCAAAATTATACCTGGAAGCATTTACACATTGTCATGGTAATACCTTCAACTTCTTGTGTGAACTTCCAAGCAAAGTTATCCTTGCTAGCTATTACTTTTTTGGGTTTTATTCCCCCCTGATATTTTCATGGCTTGATGCCAGTTTTCATAAGCAGGCTGGATTTTCTCTGAACTTAAACAGTGATCATCATTTATTTATGTGAATGATTTAATCTAAATAACTTAATTTTCTATTTAGTGCCCACAGCTCATGGGTGGCATTTAAATGATGTCAAAGTTGAATTTCACTTGGCCTTTGAGTTTGTGTGTGGAACTGATTACCCACATTTTGGGCACAATTTGAAATTCCTGGTGCCCAAAACATCATGGTGTCTTACTCATCATCTTGCTGCAATAATAGTATCGTGCTTAGAATCAGTCAAAATAATTAGACCAAGCCGTTGGGCCATAGAGCCTTTCAGTCAGCTGATGTTCAACTCTGACAGAAGAAGTTCAGATGTCAGGTTCTTTCACAAAGTATTGGTCAGAGCATTGAGTATAGGAATTGGGAGGTCATGTTGCGGCTGTACAGGACGTTGATTAGGCCACTTTTCGAATATCGCTTGCAATACTGGTCGTCTTCCTATCAGAAGGATGTTGAGAACCTTGAAAGAGTTCAGAAAAGATTTACAAGGATGTTGCCAGGGTTGGACGATTTGAGCTATAGGGAGAGGCTGAACAGGCAGGGGCTGTTTTCCTGGAGCGTCGAAGGCTGAGGGGTAACCTCATAGAGGTTTATAAAATCATGAGGGGCATGGATACGATAAATCGACAAAGTCTTTTCCCTGGAGTGGGGTAGTCCAGAACTAGAGGGCATAGGTTTAGGGTGAGAGGGGAAAGATATAAAAGGGGCCTAGGGGACAACTTGTTCACGCAGAGGCTGGTGCGTGTATGGAATGAGCTGTCAGAGGAAGTGGTGGAGGCAGGTACAATTGCAACATTTAAAAGGCATCTGGATGGGTATATGTATAGGAAGGATTTAGAGGGATATGGGCCAAGTGCTGGCAAATGGGACAAGATTAGGTTGGGATACCTGGTCAGCATAGACGAGTTGGACCAAAGGATCTGTTTCCATGCTATACATCTCTATGACTCTACCAACTAAGAAGCTACATTCCAGAACAAGCAAAGTCTTTTTGAAAGTCATGATGAGAATAAACTGGAGAAAAGAAAAATCAAATTGTGTTTAGATTCATACACTGCAAGCTTTGCTGTTACAATATTATGCAGTTTATCTCCCCATCTACTTTTGCCTGTGAACATTTAACATGCTCACCCAGCATTGTTCTCTCAGCTTCTTAAATGTAGGTTTCAACCCATTTAGAGTAAACAGGGCATGACGATAATGATTGTATCTCATTTGTTTTGGCAGAATGATAACAGCTTTTAAAGGTGACTGTAAGACTCTAAAATTGTTTGCAAAGCATATTAAGGTAAGTGTGCATCTCATTAAAATTTGCACTAATTTAATTAATATTTAAAAGCGATAGGTGATCATGAAGGATTGAGGGGGAGACAATGGTCTGGTGGTACTATCGCTGGACCGTTAATCCAGAGAGGTAAAAGCAATGACTGCAGATGCTAGAAACCAGATTCTGGATTAGTGGTGCTGGAAGAGCACAGCAGTTCAGGCAGCATCTGAGGAGCAGTAAAACCAATGTTTCGGGCAAAAGCCCTTCATCAGGAGTACAGGCAGAGAGCCTGAAGGGTAGAGAGATAAATGAGAGGAGGGTGGGGGTGGGGAGAAAGTAGCATAGTGTACAGTAGGTGAGGGGGGGGAGGGGATGAAGGTGATAGGTCAGGGAGGAGGGTGGAGTGGATAGGTGGAAAAGAAAATAGGCAGGTAGGACAAGTCATGGGGACAGTGCTGAGCTGGAAGTTTGGAACTGGGGTGAGGTGGGGGAAGGGGAAATGAGGAAACTGTTGAAGTCCACATTGATGCCCTGGGGTTGAAGTGTTCCGAGGCGGAAGATGAGGCGTTCTTCCTCCAGGCGTCTGGTGGTGAGGGAGCGGCAGTGAAGTTGGCCCAGGACCTCCATGTCCTTGGCAGAGTGGGAGGGGAGTTGAAATGTTGGGCCACAGGGCGATGTGGTTGATTGGTGCGGGTGTCCCGGAGATGTTCCCTAAAGCGCTCTGCTAGGAGGCGTTCAGTCTCCCCAATGTAGAGGAGACCGCATCGGGAACAACGGATACAATAAATGATATTGGTGGATGTGCAGGTAAAATTTTGATGGATGTGGAAGGCCCCTTCAGGGCCTTAGATAGAGGTGAGGGAGGAGGTGTGGGCGCAGGTTTTGGAATTCTTGCGGTGGCAGAGGAAGGTGCCAGGATGGGAGGGTGGGTTGTAGGGGGATGTGGACCTGACCAGGTAGTCACAGAGGGAACGGTCTTTGCGGAAGGCGGAAAGGGGTGGGGAGGGAAATATATCCCTGGTGATGGGGTCCGTTTGGAGGTGGCGGAAATGTCAGCGGATGATTTGGTTTATGCGAAGGTTGGTAGGTGGAAGGTGAGCACCGGGGGGGGGGGGGTTCTGTCCTTGTTACGGTTGGAGGGGTGGGGTCTGAGGGCGGAGGTGTGGGATGTGGACGAGATGCGTTGGAGGGCATCTTAACCACATGCAAAGGGAAATTGCGGTCTCTAAAGAAGGAAGCCATCTGGTGTGTTCTATGGTGGAACTGGTCCTCCTGGGAGCAGATATGGTGGAGACGGAGGAATTGCGAATACGGGATGGCATTTTTGCAGGAGGTAGGGTGGAAAGAGGTGTAATCCAGGTAGCTATGAGAGTCGGTGGGTTTGTAAAAAATGTCAGTGTCAAGTCGGTCGTCATTAATGGAGCTGGAGAGGTCCAGGAAGGGGAGGGAGGTGTCAGAGATGGTCCAGGTAAATTTAAGGTCAGGGTGGAATGTGTTGGTGAAGTTCATGAATTGCTCAACTTCCTCGCAGGAGCATGAGGTGGCGCCAATGCAGTCATCAATGTAGCGGAGGAAGAGGTGGGGAGTGGTGCCAGTGTAATTACGGAAGATGGACTGTTCTACATAGCCAACAAAGAGACAGGCATAGCTGGGGCCCATACAGGTGCCCATGGCTACCCCTTTAGTCTGGAGGAAGTGGGAGGATTCGAAGGAGAAATTGTTAAGGGTGAGGACCAGTTCGGCCAAATGAATGAGAGTGTCAGTGGAAGGGTACTGTTGGGGACGTCGGGAGAGGAAGAAACGGAAGGCTTGGAGGCCCTGGTCGTGGTCGATGGACGTGTAGAGGGACTGAATATCCATGGTGAAGATGAGGCGTTGGGGGCCGGCGAAACTGAAATCTTGGAGGAAGTGGAGGGCGTGGGTGGTGTCTCAAACGTATGTGGGGAGTTCCTGGACTAGGGGGGATAGGACAGTGTCGAGGTAGGTAGAAATGAGTTCAGTGGGACAGGAGCATGCTGAGACAATGGGTCGGCCAGGGTGGTCAGGCTTGTGGATCTTGGGACGGAGGTAGAACTGGGCAGTGCAGGGTTCCCGGACTACGAGGTTGGAAGCTGTGGGTGGACGATCTCCTGAGATGATGATGTTCTGTATGGTCTGGGAGATGATGATTTGGTGATGGGGTGTGGGGTCATGGTCGAGGGGGCGGTAGGAAGAGGTGTCCTCAAGTTGGCATCTGGCTTCAGCGGTGTGGTGGTCAGACTACCACTGCGCCGCCTTTATCTGCTGGCTTGATGGTGAGGTCGGGATTGGAAGGCTGCGCATTGTGAGGGTGAGAGGTTGGAGTGCGGGAGGGGGGTAGACAGGTTGAGGCAGCTAATGTCCCAGCAGCAGTTGGAAATGAAGAGGTCGAGGGCGGGTAATAGGCCAGCATGGGGTGTCCCAGTTGATGAAGTGTGTTGGAGATGGGCGAAGGGGTCCTCGGAAGGTGGGCAGGAGTCCTGATTGTGAAAGTAAGCTCGGAGGCGGAGGCAGTGGAAGAAGTGTTTGACGTCACAGCGTGTATTAAATTCATTGATGCGTGGGCGGAGGGGGATGAAGATGAGTCCTTTGCTGAGGACTGATCGTTCATCCTCAGTGAGGGGGAGATCTGGAGGGATGGTGAAAACTCGGCAGGACTGGGAGCTGGGATCTGGTGTGGGTGTGGAGCTGGGAGTGGGGGTGGAGGCAGTAACTGGAGTGGGTGTGGGGGTGGAGTCATGAGCAGGGGTGGTGTTCCCCTCAGTGTTCTGGGGATGGGCATGGTGACAGTGGGATCTGTGGGGGCGTGTCAGCAGAATGCAGGTGAGTGCCGTTGGTGGGGGCGGAAGTGTTGTCAAACACGGCAGTGGGGGGGCAGAGGTCACAGAGCGTGTGACATCAGTGGTAATGTGAGGGGCGGAAGTGATGTCACATGTGATGCATGAGGAATTGTGAGGGGCAGAAGTGGCTGTGGAAATGGCCGTGATGAGGGCGGAAGTGATGTCACCAATCATTGTGGAGATGGTGGCTGCACCAGCCGCATGGCTGATGGCGTCCGAGCAGTTCCAGAGGCCGGGGGAATCTACTAGATTGTTTGAGGAGCGCTGAATATGGAGGTGGGTGGATAAAAGTTTGTTGTACTTATAGTTTTTGATGTTTGAGATGGAGTTGAAATGCTGTTCTTGAGAGTATGAATTCTCCTGAGGATATAGTACAGAAGGGGTTCTTTGCAGTTCTGAGAGAGTGTGGCCCTCAGCTGAGGCGGGGCTGACTGTAGAGAGGTTAGGTGCCGGCGCATTGCTGCGAGCGTGGAGCGGAGGATCTTGACGGAGAACCGTTGCTGGTGTTTTTGAATCTGTAGTCTGTACTGTTTGTCCTGTTCGGTCCTGAACTCTGCTGGTTTAAAGGTGGTCCAGACTCCATGTGGGATGAGTTGGTTACGGAGGCAGGCACTGAGGAAGCAAATGTGGCTGTAGTAGTGAGTCTATTTCAGGACATGGTTGAAGAGCTTCAGGGCAGAGGAAATGACCTGGGAGTTGCAGTGGGAGAGGGACTCCCTGAGATTCTTGTAGAGAGAGGAGGAAAACTTCTTCAAGGCAGGCATCCTTGCAAGAGGATTCGCAGTAGAGTTAAACTCAACTCGGTAAAAACAATGACTGCAGATGCTGGAATCCAGATTCTGGATTAGTGGTGCTGGAAAAGCACAGCAGTACAGGCAGCATCCGAGGAGCAGTAAAATCGACGTTTCGGACAAAAACCCTTCATCAGGAATACAGGCAGAGTGCCTGAAGGGTGGAGAAATAAGCTAGAGGAGGGCGGGGGTGGGGAGAAAGTAGCATAGAATACAATAGGTGAGTGGAGGAGGGGATAAAGGTGATAGGTCAGGGAGGAGGGTGGAGTGGATAGGTGGAAAAGAAGATAGGCAGGTAGGACAAGTCATGGGGACAGTGCTTAGCTGGAAGTTTGGAACTGGGGTGAGGTGGGGGAAGGGGAAATGAGGAAACTGTTGAAGTCCACATTGATGCCCTGGGGTTGAAGTGTTCCGAGGCGGAAGATGAGGCGTTCTTCCTCCAGGCGTCAGGTGGTGAGGGAGCGGTGGTGAATGAGACCCAGGACCTCCATGTTCTCAGCAGAGTGGGAGGGGGAGTTGAAATGTTGGGCCACAGGGCGATGTGGTTGATTGGTGCGGGTGTCCCAGAGATGTTCCCTAAAGCGCTCTGCAAGCACTTCCTTACTTTTGAACAAAATCAGTAAAATCTTAGTAGCATAGACATTTGCATGACTCCATTAAAACATAGCTCTCATTTAAATGAACATGATTTGTTTTGCCAGTTCCAATCAGCTAACAATAAATAAGGTGACTCCGAAAAACATGACACTTTTAGTCCTCATTTGATTCAGTTCTCTGCTCCATTTGAGACATTAACATTGGATTGTTCAAATATCTTCAAAATAAATATTGCCGGTGCTCCAGATGTAACATTAAATCTGTCAGCACTCAGGGAGAATTTGCAAAACCTTAAATGAATTCTTTTTCAAAGCAGCAACTGATAACTAATTTGATAAGGAAGAAAAAGTTGGAAACTTTACCTGACATTGTGGGAGACCAGTAGCTCCTTGTTAGGATTTATAAGGATATCTGTGGTGTTCAATTTCTGGGCAAATGCCCATGGTACCTGCCTTAAAGGGAATTGTATCCAATAAACAGGGGCATATGGACAGCATGATGGCTCAGTGATTAGCACTGCTGCCTCCCAGCTCTAGGATCTCAGGTTCGATTCCAACCTTGTGGAGTTTACACATTCTCCCTGTGTCTGTGTGGGTCCCGTCTCAGTGTGGTGGTTTCCTCCCACAATCCAAAGATGTGCAGGTTCGGTGAATTGGCAATGCTAAATTGCCCGTAGTGTTCAGGGATGTGCAATTTAGGTGCATTAGTCAGGGATAGTAGGGTAGGGGAATGGGTCTGGGTGCACTACTGTTCAGAGGGTTGATGTGAACTTGTTGGGCCGAAGGGCCTGTAAGGATTCTATGATACCCGGTTTCAGGAAATTGTTCCTTAGCTGTGCAGAGTTCATGCTGTGTATGAACTGAATAAACATAAAATAAGGATAAACAAGTGGAGGACATTCCTTATTTGAATACATATCATGGAAACACTTCTGGAGACTGGGTGTTGGGCGAGAAGCTTCACATTTATGGTATTTCATGTTGCAAATAAATATAAACTGTGCAAAGATTGACTGGGGTCTCCTTCACACAATGGCTGCCAGAAGTTCAACAATATGTGTGCAATCGATTCAGTTTTTCCAGATTTATTACCACCTGACAAGGTAGTACTCAAAAGTTAACTTTATTTTATTACATTTGTTTTTGTGAAGCTGGGCGGAGCAGGAATTCTTCTCCTGACCCTATAATAATAGTGTGGGCTACTCCCCTCCCCTCCCCTCCCCTCCCCTCTCCTTTGTCTTGATAACCACCCATTAATGTGGCTTGTCAGTTCTTGATCACTCAACGGTGAAATAAGAAGATATTTTCAATTATATGTCAGCCTGAGTTGTTATAGTTTGTATTTTTTTCTGTTCAGTTTTTTTTTACAGGAACTCATTCTGTTCCATTTCTCATCCAGGTAGAGGACCAGATAAAATGGCTTGCCAAGGGGGTGATACACCTTGGTGTAGGAACACCAGGACGGATTAGAAGTCTCATCGAGCAAGGTAGAAAATCCCAAGCTGTTTGAGTGGGTTTGTTTGTATGCCTTCAGGTTATTCAGGGTTAATCAATTATTACTTTGCGTACATTTAACATTGAGTGGGAGGGGCAGTTCCCACTCTGCCAAGGACATGCAGGACCTGGGCCTCCTCCACCGCCAGATGCTAGCCCCCGACACCTGGAGGAAAAACGTCTCATCTTCCACCTTGGGACTCTCCAACTACACGGCATCAATGTGAATGTCAGCAGTTTCCTCATCTCCCTTCCCCTCACCTTATCCCCAGATCCAACCCTCCAACTCGGCTCCATCCTCTTGAACTGTCCTATCTGTCCATTTTCCTTCACACCTATCCGTTTCACCCTCCACTCTGACCTATCACCATCACCCACACACCTTCATCTACCTATCGCATTCCCACCTACCTTCCCCCAGCCTCATCCCCTTCCATTTATCTCTCAGCCCTCTTGGAGCTTATGCTTGAAACATTGTCTCTCCTGCTCCTCGGATGCTCCCTTACCTGCTGTCCGTTTTTCAGCACCACACCTTTTGACTCTGATCTCCAGAATCTGCAGTCTTCACTTTCTCCTACGTTAGAAGTAAGACATAGTTAAGAGGATAAACGTTACAGTCAGATAAACAAATTACAGATAAACATTACATTGCAGTAGCTCAGCACAGGGGCTTCCACATGTGGTCTGACCAGCCTCATAAGCCACTGACCACCTGCACCAGTCCACAGTCAGTCCAGTCCAACAGCTGTCCCTGCTCCACTCCGGCTCTCAATGTAAGGTTTCTTGAATAATAGAATAGGCCACAGAGTACCAAGAGTCGGTACCTCCACCAATCTTGGTGCATTGTATTCACAGCACCAAATGTGGCCTACTCTATATTGGAGAAACCAAATGCAGACTGGGTGACCGCTTTGCAGAACACCTTCGGTCTGTGCGCAAGCAGGACCCTGACCTTCCTGCAGCCAGTCATTTTAACACAGCGTCCTGCTCGCATAGAACATAGAACATGGAACAATACAGCACAGAACAGGCCCTTCGGCCTTCGATGTTGCGCTGACCTGTGAACTATTCTCAGCTCGTCCCCCTAAACTATCCCATCATCATCCATGTGCATGCTGCGTCTATCCATGGCATGCTGCAGTGTTCCAGTGAAACACAGCGCAAACTGGAGGAACAACATCTCATCTTCAGACTAGGCACTTTTCAGTCTTCTGGATGTAATGTTGAGTTCAACACATTTAAATTATGAACCATTTCTTTTCTTTCTTTTACCTTGTTATCATGTCCTCCCCTCCCCCATTCCACTTACTGTCCTTCCAGTCTGGCAGGAGACACACCATTGTTCTGTCATTCTCATATTCTGATCACTTAATGTAAACTATGAATATCTATTCTCCATCTGCACCCTACACCCCTACCACCCACCCTCACCCCTGTGAGCTGTAGTGTAACTGCTGTCCCTCCACACTTCACCAGCTCTGATGAAGAGTCATTTCGACTCGAAACATTAGCTTCCACTCTCTCCATGGATGTTGCCTGACCAGCTGCGATCTCCAGCATTTGTCGTTTTAATGTACCAGGTCAATTTGAGGGTGAGTAGTGCCATTGGAACTGGGGTGTTTGGAACTGGAGAGTAACTCCGTCAAAGTTTACAGAGTTAAATTTCACGTCTTCCATATTTTTTCCTTCAGGTTTGCATTGTTGTGTCTCTTATTCAGGTGAAGAAATATTGACACAACCACAGTTTAATCTATACTCCTTGTAGCTATTTTTGCACATCTTAAATTTAAAATTAAAGCTTATCCTTGGGTGTTGTGCCAGACAGAATTGAAGTATATACTGGCTGAAAGGCAAAATTAAGTCATGTCTATATTTCAGTCTGTCAAAACTGTCTGGTCTATCACTATATAATTATACCTTAAATTATATGTTTTATTTTTCATTTTGAATTCAGCATAAACAGTGTTGTTGTCATTATACTCACAACCTACGATAGAATTTATTTTAAAAGGGAAACAGATGTATGTAAAATTCTCCAAACTCCAAATTTATGTGCTGGTTCTCTTACTTCTCATTCATTCCTTGTAACAAGTCTGTTGATTAGAACAAGTCTGGAAGCAGATATTTGCAGGTTTTTGCAGAGCTAGGCTAACATTGTATGTCTTTAAAAGTTATGGGCTGGACCCATTTCTGAGATTCTCACTGCCATTCCTATTCCCATTTTCGTCTTTGGCAATTTGTGCTGGTACATGATAGGTGTGAGGAGAGTGAGTCTATGCCCTGCAGATCCCATCCAGCCTGATCATCTTGTGAAACAGTCTCAATTCAGGAACCTGCTGACAGATACATTTACCCATGTCCCCATGACCCCTCATATCCCCATGCCCCTCCCATTACTCCCATGCAACCTCTCCACACCCTGCATCTTCATGGACTTTCATTAAGTATGTAGTGTGAAGAGAACCAATAAGCCATATAATAATAGTGGCAGTTGCTTCAAAGTGTTCATAAAAAGAATACCCTCCTTTGGGAAAAAAAACTGCTGCTCTTAGAACCTTATCAGAGAATCATTATAATGTAGAGGAAGGCTGTTTGGCTCGTTGTGTCTGCACTGGCTGTCTAAATGGGCATTATGACATGGTGCCATTCTCTTGCATTTCCAGCATCTGTAGTAGTTTGCTTTTATTCAACAGTTTCTCTCTATCTACTCTGTTCAGGCCATCTTGAATTTGAAAATTTCTTCCAAACCACCTCTCATCCTTCTTTACAATGGAAACAGTCCCAACCTCTCCAGTTTATCTTCATAATTGAAGTTTCTCATTGCTGGGACCACTCTCCTGGTTCTGTACTGCACTCTGTTCAATGCGTTCATGTCTTTCCTAACAATGCACAATGCTCCAGCTTAGGTCTGACCAGTGTCTTATATGAACAGCATAACCTTCTTGCTCCTGTACTATGTGCCCCATTACCAAGGGTAGGATCCTGCTGCTTTCTCAGCTGCTGTTAATAATTACTTGTTCTACCACTTTGAGTGACTATAATGTATATGTGTCTTATTTAGTAACTGACCCCCCTCCCCCCCCCCCCCCCCCCCCCCCCCCCCACACACACACACACACACACACACACACCTTGGGTGTACAAAGTTAAAAATCACACAACACCAGGTTATAGTCCAACAGGCTTAATTGGAAGCACACTAGCTTTCGGAGCAACGCTTCTTCATCAGGTGATTGTGGAGGGCTCGATCGTAACACAGAATTTATAGCAAAAATTTGCAGTGTGATGTAACTGAAATTATACATTGAAAAATTGATTGTCTGTTAAGCCTTTCATCTGTTAGAATACAGTGATAGTTTCATTTCTTTCATGTGTAAATCACAAAACCCTTTTTTTAAAGTTGCATTCTCGGGTTAGCTGTTAACAATGGTGATAGCTAGACAATATGTTGAAGGTGTTAGCCCCCTGTGTTCTCTGTCTATGACCTAATGTTTAGATTGATTCTAATCTAAAAAGTGAGATAACAGAGTTTTACATAAATTCACGCAGTTAATGAGCTCAGAGTTCTACATGAACATATGCAGTTTTTGAGCAAAGTACAATGTGACCCTGCAAGTACAAATTCACCCCACAAAATATATGTGTGCACATGGATCTTTGTCTGTCTGTGTGTGTGTGTCTGTCTGGGGTGGGGGTGAAAGGCTTAACAGACAATCAATTTTTCAATGTATAATTTCAGTTACATCACACTGCAAATTTTTGCTATAAATTCTATGTTACGATCGAGCCCTCCACAATCACCTGATGAAGGAGCGTCGCTCCAAAAGCTAGTGTGCTTCCAATTAAGCCTGTTGGACTATAACCCGGTGTTGTGTGATTTTTAACTTTGTACACCCCAGTCCAACATCAGCATCTCCAAATCATGACCTTGGGTGAAGTATCAGTTTTTCAAAATAAAATCCAGGTAGCTTAATCGTAACCATGTAACCACTGATGGTTGTTGTAAAAACCCATCTGGTTTACTGATGTCCTTTAGGGAAGGAACTCTCCCATATTTACCTGGTTTGGCCGAAACGTGACTTCAGACTCTTAGTAATGTGGTTGAATCTAATGCTCTCTGGGGAATTAGGGGTGGTCAATATATGCTGTTTTAGCTACAATTCCATGAATGAATAAATTATAGATATATATGTAGCAGATCTCTGTTCCTGCTCACCCTTTGAAGTACTGCCCTTTATTTTATACCATATCTTCAAGTCCTTTCTCCCAAAAATATCACTTCACACTTGTCCACATTGAGCTTTATCTGCCACTCATCTGCCCACTCCACCAACTTGTCAATGTCTTTTGTCACTTTAGCCCACTGACCTCCTCACAGTTTTCAATGCTTCCAAGTTTTGCACCATTAGCAGACTTGGAAATTGTCCCCTGTATGCCCAAATCTGGATTATTAATATAATTCAGGAAAAGTAAGGAGCCTAAAGCCAACTCCAGAATATCGCCACTGCTGACCTTCCTTCAGCCAAACATACATCTGTTAACCATTAATCCTTGTTTGTACCCATCAGCCAATTATGTATCCATGTTGCTATCGTCTTGTTTATTCCATGAGCTGTAACTTTTATCATACGTCTGTTGTCTGCTCTGTGTCAAACGACTCTTTGCAACCCATGTGTTTTTATCGGACAGAGTCATCCATATCAATAATAGAATATTTAATCCACTTCATACTTTTTAAGATATCCAAGTATGCATTCACACATTGAAAAAGTGCATCAAAGAAACAATAAACTCATTATGATGTGGCTCAATAAATTTGACATTTTTCCTCCAGCTTTCTAACCAGACACTTTCCTTCATGTTTTATAAACAGCTCCTCTCCTGAGCTGGTCAGTTGTGGCTGTTGGAGCTCAGCCAAGTATTCACAATTAGGTCACCTGGCAACAGTATCAACATACCTGGGCTAGCATTCTGGAGACTTAAGGTGGGTCTTCTAACGAGACTGCCTTTGCTATTGTCCATCTCTGTGGCCAACTCTGCATGAGACGAGCCTGACCCTGCCTCCATGGATTGAAAATATAGTGATAAAATGGATTTAAATTCTACCTTCCCACCACCTCCTTCAAAATCTTGCCCCTTAAGTACTTCACTCCTCCTGTCATTACATTACAATGTTCCACTGCAGTCACTTTATAAATAGAAATAGTGAGTTCCAGACCAGCTGTTCCCAGTTATGATGTAAGAGACATGAAATTTATAGAAGGGACAATTATATTAAGACTAATTTACTCTCAGGATTACTTATAACTAGCAGTTGAATTTTGAAGTGTTGACTATCATGGCTAATGATTGTAAATTTTAACTCGTTCCTGTTTTCCAGATGGACTCAGTGTACAGTCTCTGAAGTATGTAATCCTTGATTGGAATTGGCGTGATCAGAAGTTTAGAAGATTAATGGATATTCCAGAGGTATTTATAATTTACTAAGCTACCCGTAAATAGGCATGATTATGTATCTGTGAATAAAATACCTGTTTTCAATAGGGTAGAAGTGACCTGTGTAAAAAGTTCAGGTTGCACCTGAATTGGAATGTGACCAATCTCGTGGTGGGCAGATTTGCTAGAGGAATTTTGGAGGCTTTAAACTAATAAGGGGAGAACGCAGAGAAATAATGAGAAAAGTCTGAGGCTGGTACAGTTTAAAAGAGGAGCGAGTCAAATAGTCAAGGGAGATAAGAGCAAGACAGAGAACGAGGTAAGATTGATCAATTAAATTGCATTTATTTCAATTTACAAGCCCTGACAGGTAAGACGATAAAACTCAAGACATGGTTGGGAACATGGGATTGGAATGTCATAGGTTTTACAAAAACGTGGCTCAGGAATGGGCAGGGCTGGCAGCTTGATGTTCCAGGGTGTAGGAAGGATAAAAATGGGGACAAGAGGGGGAGTGATGTTTACGATTGGGAATATTCCTAGGAATATGTCCAGTGAAGTTATTCCAGTGGAACTAAGAAATATGAAAAGGATGATCACCTTACTGGGATTGCACTAAAGGCCCCCCAGTAGTCAGTGGAAAATTCAGAGCAAATTTGTAAGGAGATCTCAGATATCAGTAAGAATGATAGGGTGGTAATGGTAGGGGATTTTAACTTTTCAAACACAGACTGGGACTGCCATAGTGTTAAGAGCTTGGATGGAGAGGAATTTAAGTGTATATAAGAAAATTTTCTAATCCAGTATGTGGATGTACCTACTAGAGAAGGAGCAAAACCTGACCATCTCTTGGGAGATGACGCAGGGCAAGTGACTGAAGTGTCAGTAGGAGAGCACTTTGGGACCACTGATCATATTTCTTTTAGTTTTACAGTAGTAATGGAAAAGGATAGACCTGATCTTAAAGTTAAAGTTTTAAATTGGAGTAAGGCCATTTTTTGATGGTATTAGGCAAGAATTTTCAAAAGTTGATTGGGAGAGACTTATTACAAATATTCCTTTACTTGCAAAGTGGGAGACCTTCAAAAATGAGATAGTGAGAGTCCAGAGACAATATGTTCCTGTTCGTGTGAAGGGCATGACTGGTAGGTGTGTGGAATGCTGATGACGAGAGAAACTGAGGTTGTGATCAAAAAAAAAGGAGACATGTAGTAGGTATAAACAGCTGGGATCGAGTGAATCCCTTCAGGGGTTTAAGGGCAGTAGGAGTATACTCAAGAGGGACACCAAGAGGGCAAAAAGGGGACATAAGAAAGCTTTGGCAAATAGGGTTAAGGAGAATCCAAAGGGATTCTACAATGCATTAAGGACAAAAGAGCAACCAGGATGAGAATAGGACCCTTAAAGATTAGCAAGGCAGCCTATGTATGGAACCACAGGAGTTGGGTGAAATACTAAACAAATATTTTGTGTCATTATTTACTACGGAGAAAAATAAAGAAGCTAGAGTCACATCTTGAAAAGTACCCATATTACAGAAGAGGAGTGCTGAATGTCTTAAAATACACAATGATGTATAAATGCCCAGGAGCTGATCAAGTGTATCCTAGAACTTTGACGGAAGCTAGGGAAATGATTGCTGGGCCCCTTGCTGAAATATTTGTATCATTGATAGCCGTAGATGAGGAGCTGGAAGTGCAAATGTGGTGCTATTATTTAGGAAAGGTGGTAAGAAAAAGTCTGGGAACTACAGACCGGTGAACCTGATGTCAGTAGTGAGTAAGCTGTTGGAGGGGATTCTGAGGGACAATATTTGCAAGTATTTGGAAAGGCAAGGACTAATTAGGGATACTCAACATAGCTGTGTGTGTTGGAGATCATGTCTCACTGATTTGATTGAGTTTTTTTAAAGAAGTGACAGAGGATTGATGAAGGCCGAGTGCTGGACGTTGGTTATATGGACTTCATCAAGGCATTTGACAAGGTTCTGCATGGTAGGCTGATTGTCAAGGTTAAATCACATAGAATCCAGAGGGAAGCTAGCCATTTGGATACAAAATTGGCTAAAACAGGATGGTGGTAAGAGTTGTTTTTCAGACTGGAGACCTGTTACCAGAGGTGTGCCTCAAGGATCGGTGTTGGGTCCACTGCTTTTTGTAATTTATATAAATGAGTTAGATGTGAATATAATGGGCGGTACGGTGGCACAGTGGTTAGCACTGCTGCCTCACAGCACCGGAGACCCGGGTTCAATTCCCGCCTCAGGCGACTGACTGTGTGGAGTTTGCACGTTCTCCCCGTGTCTGCGTGGGTTTCCTCCGGGTGCTCCGGTTTCCTCCCACAGTCCAAAGATGTGCAGGTTAGGTGAATTGGCCATGCTAAATTGCCTGTAGAGTTAGGTAAGGGGTAAATGTAGGGGTATGGGTGGGTTGCGCTTCGGCGGGTCGGTGTGGACTTGTTGGGCTGAAGGGCCTGTTTCTACACTGTGAGTAATCTAATCTAAAAAAAAAGAAAAGTCATTAGTAAATTTGCAGATGACATGGAAATTGGTCATATAATTGACAGTGAAGAAGGCTATCTCAGAGTACAACAGGACCTTGATTAGATGAAACAGGGAGTGGCAGATGAAGTTTAATTTAGATAAGTGTGAGGTATTGCAGTTTGGAAAGGCAAATCAGGGCAGAATCTATACACTTAATATAGAGCCCTGGGGAATGGGGTCAAGCAAAGAAACCTTGAGGTACAGGTTCAAATTCTTTAAGGTGGAATCACAAGTAGACTTTAATGGTCAGTACATTGAGTATAGGGGTTGGGGTGTCATGTTGCAACTGTACTGGACATTTGTTAGGCCACTTTTGGAATACTCCATTCAATTTTGGTCTCCCTGCTATAGGAAAGATGTTGTTAAACTTGAAAGGGTGCAGCAAATATTTACAAGGATGTTGCTGGGGTTGGAGGGTTTGAGCTATCAGGAGAAGATGAACAGGCTAGGTCTATTTTTCTTGGAGCATTGGAGGCTGAGTTGTTACTTTATAGAGGTTTATAAAATCATGAAGGGCATGGATAGGGTGAATAGATAAAGTCTTCATCCCAGGGTTGGGGAGTTCACAATTAGAGGGCATAAATTTAAGGTGAGAGAGGAATAGTTTAAAAGGGACCAAAAGGGCAATGTTTTTTACGCAGAGGATGGTGCATGTATGGAAAGAGCTGCCAGAGGAAATGGTGGAGGCTGGTACAATTACAACATTTAAAAGGCATCTGGATGGGTGTATGAATAGGACGGTTTAGAGAGATGAGCCAAAAACTCACTAATTTAGGATATCTGATCAGCATGAGTGAGCTGGACCGAAGGGTCTGTTTCTGTGCTGTACAATGCTGTGTTTCTACGTACGTTGTTTAATGGCTTTCGATAGAATTTAAGTATCATATTCAATATCACCCTGGATGGATAACAGATGAATTAGATCTCATTCGGTAATTTATTTGAAAAAATTATTCATATCATAATCATAAGTATAATTAAACATAATTCAGCATCTGGGATGATTTACTGCTGAATAAATAATTATACACCAAGCACAACAAGTTCATGATGTCCCAAATCATGATTTGTTTTATATTTGAATGTGACTGATGAATATATAGATTAGATTAGATTCCCTACAGTGTGGAAACAGGCCTTTTGGCCCAACCAGTCCACACCGACCCTCCGAAGAGTAACCCACCCCATCCCATTTCCCTCTGACAAACGCACCTAGTACTATGGACAATTTAGCATGGCCAATTCACCTGACCTGCACATCTTTGTGACTGTGGGAGGAAACCGAAGAAACCGCGCAGACACGGGGAGAATGTGCAAACTCCACACAGACAGTCACCCGAGGCTGGAATTGAACCTGGGACCCTGGTGCTGTGAGGCTGCAGTGCTAACCACAGAGCCACCATGTCGCCCTTTTTAAAGTTGAGATTTCTGCACCTTTTTTTTTAAGATTAGATTCCCTACAGTATGGAAACAGGCCCTTCGGCCCAACAAGTCCACACTGACCATCCGAAGAGCAACCCACCCAGTCCCCTGACTAATGCACCTAGTACTACGGGCAATTTGGCATGGCCATTTCACCTAACCTGCACATCTTTGGAATGTGGGAGGAAACCAGGGCAACCGGAGGAAAGCCACGCAAACTCCATACAGACAGTTGCCCAAGGTGGGAATTGAACCCAGGTCCCTGGCGCTATGAGGCAGCAGTGCTAACCACTGAGCCACCATGCCGCAAGCAACCTGACAGATCCGTTTCACCATAGAATGCAACACACATGCTCGAGACCTTTCCTCTCAAAGTCCGTTTGGAAACCACAACACTGCGATGGCCGGGAATCGAACCTAGGTCAACTGCTTGGAAGGCAGCTATGCTCACCACTACACTACCATCGCGCTGCTTTTAAACAGTTGCCCAGGGGTGGAATTGAACCTCGGTCCCTGGCACTAACCACTGAGCCACCATGGCAGATCTATGGCAAATGAAGCTAAATTGAGATGTCCAAGATTTGTTACAAGAAGAATTTTGCCTATTTTGCTAACATGCTACCAATAAATGACCAAATTAATTTTCAAGTATTTTACTGCAGATGATCTTGTAAGGGAATTTCTATAAGGTGCGGGCAACCTGATCTGCCAGACTGCCACCCAGGAGGTGAAGCTGGAAATCTCTTCCAACTTGATAAATCACAGTCCCATTCAATTGAACAGAATTGGTTACATGACAAAACACTTGACTTGGAATCCTAGACATTACCTTACCATCAGTAGGTTTGAAATGGATAGTGGTTTGTGTATGTGTGGTTATGATGGTGGGGTAGAGATACTTGTGAGGGGAGTGGGCAGCCATCTGCCTGAGAAGATTTTTTTTATGAAGCTAAAAAACAGTCATTTGTTTGCTGAGTCATAACATTGCTCGTCAACTTTCTGACACATAATAAACTGCTCAGGAGAATCTGGATTAGATTTCAAAGCCTGACATAACACTCTTAGCGATGTGCCTATTCTCCAGAGTAGGTATTATATATTTAGATTATTTAGGTCAATCATCTGTAGGCATTATAAACTATACATTCTATTCATATAGATAAAAATATATTTGTGCAATTTGAATTGCAAAATTAGACCTGACCATTGTTTCTTTTTGATACGTGAGCTCTGCACTAGACTGATCATTTTATATAAGATTAGAAATTAATACTCCATGCAATTCTGAGCTAAATCATATGCTATATCTTGTAGGTGAAACAGGAAACATTGAAGCTACTGGAAACAAGTATCATACCTGCCTGTAAAAGTGGATCTGTAAAACTGGGTCTCTTTTAAGACCAGTTATTCCATGCCAAAAATCAACCCTATTTGTTGGTTCCCTCCTTTGTGAAAGCAGACAGGATATTTTGTTATTATAAGTTGCATGCTTATTCCTGAATTTAATAAAATGCATAACATGCTTAATAGCTTTCTGATGTTATTGTCTTTCTATATTATAACAATGTATTTGTCTTTATTTGTGAGATTGTGTGAATACAACTAGTGAACCAGACTATTTTTTCAATGTTCACATCGCAAGTGAAATGCATACATGAAAACAAGTTAAATCAAAATTTACAAGATTCAAAAAGTATTTGAAAAATGCCATTTCAACTGCAATTGTCAATGTTATCCAGAACCATTTTTCTTGGCTTAACTGATGCAGCATGGTCATATGATAGTCTCCAATGAATGTTCAAAGAAGTTTGAATGTATTCAAAACTATCAAAAGTTGTCAGTGAATCCAAGGGTCAGGAGACAGGTTGTTCAGTTGTAAAAGGATCTAGAGACAGTACAAAACTATGCTGAGAAATGATACTTGGAATTCAGTGTCCACAACTGCAAAGGAATGAGACTGAAATAAAGACATTGAGATATTTGTTAGTAGTCACAATAAACCGCAGAATTACAATTTTGAAGGTATTGTTGGAGAGCTCATTGGACATCACCAATAATGAAGGCAAAAAGTAATTTAAATTGTATGTAACATGAAATACAGGCTGTGAGGTTGAGCTCAAAGGGGGAACTGATATAACCTCACCTGGAACATGTGTTTAGTTCTGGCCAGCATATTTTAGAAATGATAAAGAAAAGTAAGATTCCAAAAGTCCAGCACCTGAGCCACATCAAAATATATAAGAATCTGAGTTTACCTTTACACTAAAGAGGACACTGAAAGAGAATTATATTGAGTTATGGAAAATCTCTAGATATGTTAACCATTAAGCAACTTTACCATCATCCAAATAACCAAAAGTGAATATGAAATAAAATTCAGTAGAAGGATGCTGAATGAACAAATGTTCGACAAACTTGTTGGAATTTGTTTGGGAATATAACTTACAAAATAAGTAAGACAGAACCAATAATGTATTTGGATTTTCAGAAGGCATTTGAAAATGTCTCACACAACAAGTTAGTGAACAAATTTAAAGCATATGTAACTGGAGTAACATACCAGTGTGGATTGAGAATTGCTAAATTGACAGGAGACAGTAAGAAAACAATGATGTCTCCAAGAGAAACCATAAGAATCAGTGCATTGGGCCACAGTTGTTCACATCTAGATCGATGATTTAGATGTGGGGTCCAATTTTAATATTTCCAAGTTTGCTGATGATACAAAACTAGGTGAGAATGTAAGTGATGAGGAGAATGCAGGGAAGGTTCAAATTAAATTTAGATAGATTACGTGAGTGGGCAGGCACATGAGAGCTGGGATATTATGTGGATAAAGGTGCAAATCGACAACGCTATTAGAATATTATCAGGGTCAGGCACGTCCCCTGGTTAGGTTGAAGTTTGGCAGATGCTGCTGACAGAACAGAGGTACCAGTGAGATCTTTAATTCTCCTGTCCTGCCTTCCAGAACCAGGGTTGCCCAACAGCCTGTACATTCCAACTTAAATCCAGTTTAAAGGCATATTTATGACTGATCACTCTGGGTACAGGTGAGTTGAAACAGGCTCAAATGTTTCATTAAAATATTTTGTTATGAGTACAAAATGTGATATTTAACAAAGGCATACAATCAGATCAGTTGAACTTCAGTCTCTAGGGTTCTGAACAATTTGATGCTGTCTCTCACTCAGTCTGGTGTACCATGGTCATCTTGCTCTCTGTTGAAGTCCTTCTTTATAGTCTTTTAAGTCCAGACTTGTGTCATATTGGATGAAAGTAATTTTTAGCCCATTTGATTGGTTTACAATTATTTGATTATTCATCCATAAATAAACAACACACTTTCATTATCCACAAATGCCCCTACAAGGATATTCCTGCTCTTTGCCTTTTGCAAGACACTCACCTTTATCTGATACATCCAACTCGACTCCAACTGTGCCATTGTTCTTTCCATAGTGATTAGTTCAAAGAGAACATGTTTTAAGTATGGCTATCAATCATGCTTTGATTACTGAATTAAAACCATGTTACTATCGATTAAGGTCAAAAGGACATAATAACAGATCATCTTTTGGGGCAGTTTGTCTTTGAACCATTCAGAGGATGCCTCTATTGAGTTGTTTTCACAGTCATCCATCAACAGCAGCAGTGCCCACCTCTCCTGGTAAAGTTACTGACTGCCCCAGGTATTCTCACTGCTCCTCTATACAGTGACTCAATGGTTAGCACTGCTGCCTCACAGTCCCAGGGACCTGGGTTTGATTTCAGCCTCGGGCGACTGTCTGTGTGGAGCTTGCACATTCTCCCCGTCTCAGCGTGGGTTTCCTCCAGGTGCTTCAGTTTCCTCCCACAGTCCAAAGATGTGCAGTTTAGGTGAAATGGCCATGCTAAATTGCCCATAGTTTTCAAGGATGTAGATTAGATTAGATTCCCTACAGTATGGAAACAGGCCCTTCGGCCCAACAAGTCTCCGAAGAGTAACCCATCCAGACCCATTCCCCTAACCTATGCTTACCCCTGACTAATGTATCTAATACTATGGGCAATTGAGCATGGCCAATTCACCTGGGGCCTGGCCTGCACATCTTTGGATTGTGGGAGGAAACCAAAGCACTCAGAGGAAATCCACCCAGACATGGGGAGAATGTGCAAACTCCACACAGTCACCCGAAGCGGGAATCGAACCCGGTTCCCTGGCACTGTGAGACTTCCCTCGCGCTCTGAGGCTAGGTAGGTTATGTGTAGGTTAGGTACATTAGTCAGAGGTAAATACAGGGTAGGGGGAATGGGTCTGGGTGGATTACTCTTCGAAGGGTCAGTGTGGACTTGTTGGGCCATAGGGCCTGTTTCCACACTGTAGGGATTCTATGATTCTCTACTACATCATCCCTAACTGGATGGAGCTTCTAGAGATAGCTTTTTAATTGTAAGATTGCCAAGGCAGGCAGGCCTCAAAAACCACAGGAGTTGGGGCTTGGAAATGACCCCAGCTACTGCATTAAAAAGAAATGAGGTGGCAAGATTGTACCCATTGCTTTTGGTTGAGCCAGCATGATTTACCAAATTGCACATATTTACTTCCAGATGTTCTAATGTTCTCAACTTCACAGGTATATTTTATAACTATATCTGCAACCTTCCAACATTCTGAAGTAATATGATTTGCCATTTGGAACATGTATCCTGACAAATACGTTTTCATTAATTTCTGCAAGGGCTGGTACAATTCCCAATAGCTTTATGATCATCTGTGTTCTAAAAATGTGAAAAGGTATTGTAGAACTTATTTATTAGAAGCATCTATGCTAATTTCTCATATTACTGTGGGTAATTGCTTGGATAATCAAATTATTAAGTTATATATCACAGAATTCAAAATTGTACTGGGACAGTCACATCAGTTGCCAAGTTAGCAGGGCAGAGATAATAAATAGTCAAGAAAGATGAAGGTGGTTGGTATTAACATACTTTAGAAAGTTGGCCCTGTCTCTGTGTTCAACATCAACAAGGCCAGGATGCATATGAGGATCAAGAGGCAGCCAAGGATAGTACCTGTGGGGGAGGAAGTGCAGGGACAGGAAGCGAAGCATTTACTTGGAAATGTTATGGTTACAATGCATCAAGTAATGTGAAACCAATCAATTGCCGTGATTCTGAGTTACACAAAGAAGAGAAGAGACTAAGAAAGAAGCTGAAAATGTGTTGCTGGAAAAGCGCAGCAAGTCAGGCAGCATCCAAGGAGCAGGAGAATCAACTTTTCGGGCATGAGCCCTTCTTCAGGAATCACATTTACAGCTCTGATCTCCAGCATCTGCAGTCCTCACTTTCTCCTAGAAGACTAAGAAAGAAACCAGCCTTCCAGGTCAGTGAACAAACTTATATCCAGAACCTCAACCTGAGCTATAAATCTTTTCAAAAATCCCTAGAAGAAGAAAGACTCTGTCAAAGAATCTGAAGATGACCGGGAGAGATGCTGCATGATTATAATTATGGGTGACTTAAATTGTGACTTTGGTTCAGCTCTTTTTTGCTTTGTGAAGGGCGATAATGTTTCTGCAGAGATTCAACGGAATTGTTCAGGACAGCAGCACAGACGTAGGAGGTGTAACCACTTCAAAGACTGGAGAGGAAAGGGAGGTGTGAGAAGAAGCAGACAGCTGTTATTTTAATTTGCCTCTTTGTCATTTTAAAGCGTCATTGCCATTATCATTTAATCATCTTCTGACCTTCACCCAATGACAGGACAATTTTTCCATCTTCGCTTCTGATCCCTGGCTCTGTTAATTCCTTATAAGCTGTTTATCTGTAACATCTTTCAGTTCTGCCAAATGATAATCAAACAGAAATATTAACCCTGCCTTCCTATGTCCACAGATGCTGCCTGACCTGATCATTTATAACATTTTCAGTTCTTACATCAGATTTCTAGCATTAGCAATAGTTTGCTTTTTATTGCACCAGTGTGGGGACTCGGAAGAGGAGGACATAAAGTAAAAAGGTTTTTTATTTTGCTCGTTGTAATACAACTGGAATAACATTACTACTAAAGCAATTCTCCAAGGTCTAATTTTCTAAGATGTTCTCTTTATTGCATGCATTTAAGCAGTATATAATATTAATGACTTTTTTTCATGAAAATGGCCCAATTACCAATTTGTTTATCACAAGGTACAAGTGTGCAAATGACGTCTTACCAAATTGAGGTTCTGGGAATTAATTGTAATTGGCAGCACTCAAAAAACAGGCATATATTTGCTGATAATTGCCATTGACAAAGAAACAAATGATGGTTTCTCTATTAGAACATAGAACGTTACAGCGCAGTACAGGCCCTTTAGCCCTCAATGTTGCGCCAACCTGTGAAGCCGATCTGAAGCCCATCTATCCTACGCCATTTCATTGTCATCCATATGTTTTTCCAATGACCATTTAAATTCCCTTGAAGTTGGTGATTCTACTACTGTTGCAGCCGGTGCATTCCACACTGCTACTACTACTGAGTAAAGACTCTACCTCTGACATATGTCCTATGTCTATCACCCCTCAACTTAAAGATATGTCCCCTCGTGCTAGCCTCATCTGAGGAAAGAGGGTCTCATTTCACCCTATCTAAACCTCTGATTATCTTTTATGTCTCAATTAAATCACCTCTCAACCTCCTTCTCTCTAACTAAAAGAGCCTCAAGTCCCTCAGCCTTTCTTCATAAGACCATCCCTCCATACTAGGCAACATCCTACTAAATCTCCTCTGAACCCTTTCCAAAGCTTCCACATCCTTCCTATGATACGGTGACCAGAACTGTACGCAATGCTCTAAGTGTAGCCGCACCAGAGTTTTGTACAACTGTAGCATGACCTCGTGGCTCCGAAACTCAATCCTTCTATCAATAAAAGCTAACACACCATATGCCTTCCTAACAACCCTATCAACCTGGGTGGCAATTTTCAGGGATCTATGTACACAGACACCAAGATCTCTCTGTTCCTCTACACTATGAAGAATCTTACAATTAGCCCAGTATTCTTTATTGCTGTTGGTCCTTCCAAAGTGAATCACCTCACATGTTTCCACATGAAACTCCATTTGCCACTTCTCAGCCCAACTCTGCAGCTTATCAATGTCCCTATTTAACCTGAAACATCCTTCAGAATTAATTTTCAATTCTGTCAGCTACTAACAAGTGGTGTGTGAGTTTGGTAGAGAGGATCCATATCTAACTTTTAAGCAGAAGTAAATATTTTATATGAGAACATTTTACATTGAACTGATAAATTGATATCTGTGTTAATTGAGTTATGTATTGTTTATTGATTGTTCTGTGAGAGCTTCAGTGGTCTGTGAGAAGACTTTGAAATCGCATCCAAATGTTGTCCTTGTATCATTAAATTCAAACTGCATGGAAAATTGTAGGTATATGCTGCAAAACTATTAACTTATTACTTTTTTTCAAATTAACTCTGTCTGCCCCTGTTTATAATCTGGAGGGACTAGCAACATCTGTGGAGAGAAAAACAGAGTTAATGTTTTAAGGCCGATAAGACTTTTTGAGAACTGAAGGGAACTAAAGGTAGGGCTTTCCTGCAGTTGACAGAGGGGGAGGAGGAGGGGGAGAAGGAGTAAGTGGAATAAATGGTGAAGGTGTCCAGAGCAAAAGACAGAGGTAATACAGATGACAGTAAAGGAGAGATTGAGATGTAAAAGAGATGTAAATGATGGGTGTGGATATGACTCCAGTCTGTTGGAAGTATAAGTAACAAGTCATGGCTGGGGGTTTATAATCAACTTTGGAGAACAGAGATTATGTTCTGAAGTTGTTGAACTCAGTGTTGAGTCTCAAAAGCGGCAAGATCCCTTCACGGTGCTCCAGTGACAAGAGACCCAATTTGATGGGGTCTCAGAAGATCATGGATTGAAGGAGATTACAGAGATAAGAAGAGGAAAGGTAATGGCAGGATTTGAACATGTGGCCAGGATTTTATGACCTCAGATCAGTTAGACCACAACACACTAAAATATAGCATGATGAGACTGAGCTGCAATGCAATGTCCTCACGCCCACCTCAAATACCATGCACGGCAAGCAGGCATGTAAATCACATGGTTGCCCTCCAGTTTTTTTATCATCAATTTATACCCATTAGGGATGGAACCTAAATATCAGCATTACTCCCAGATACCATGAAAGAAAGAATAATGAAAAAACAAGCTGTTGGGCTTGTTAAAAAGATCCATCATATAGACTTTTTTTGATAGTGCACTTAATGAGGCATTGGAAAAGATCGGGCTGCCTTTAAATTGTACCCATGACTGACTCCCTGTCTGCCTTCTACCCTTTTAGCTACATGATGTCCAACCTAAACTTGTGATTAATTGGCCACCTTCCAACTTGTTATGATAAGCTGAGAAGAAGCAGGAGCAAGCCGATCACTTATTTCATTCACTAGTGGTGCGTAGACATTGCTGGCTGGCCAGTATTTATTGCCCAGGGGAGCATTAAGAGTGAATCACATTGATGTGGGTCTGGAGTCACTTATAGTCCAGGCCAGGTAAAGATGGTAATTTCCTTCCCTAAAGGGCCTTATGTTTTTTCAACAATCTACAACAGATTTGTGGTCAATCTTAATTCTATCTGCTATGATAGGATTCGAACCCAGTCCCCAGAGTATTGGTTGGGTCTCTGGATTACTAGTCCAGTGACAATACCATAAGGCCATCAGCTCCCCATTGCTTTTTATTCTGCCTTCCTCATTTAAGGAAAACATAAAGATCCAGCCCATGGATGAAAATGTTCAAATTGAGCTGTTTGTAGAGTAATGTTAACTATATTATAAGAATAGCGACTGAGCATGGTACTGTTTGTAAAGAGTTATTTCAAAGTGATATGAGATCACTTGGAACTGAAACCTGAATCTGTTTTGTTCCTGACGATGTCCTCCTTTATCATCCCTTGCACATAGTGATATTTAATAAATCCTGTTCAGGTACATTTACAAAAGGTAGATCTGAACTAACTACAGTGTGAGGCAGCTACAAGGAAGCAAACTTTTAAGGAGAAAGTGAGGACTGCAGATGCTGGAGATCAGAGCTGAAAATGTGTTGCTGGAAAAGCGCAGCAGGTCAGACAGCATCCAAGGAACAGGAGAATCGAAGTTTCGGGCATAAGCCTGAAGAAGGGCTTATGCCTGAAACGTCGATTCTCCTGTTCCTTGGATGCTGCCTGACCTGCTGCGCTTTTCCAGCAACACATTTTCAGCAAAATGTTAAGCTCAAGCTTACAGAGGTTGGAAAATGAGAGGCCAGGAAGGAGACTTTGGGAATTAATAATCTGGAATAGCTAACAATCTGCATCAGAGGTTAGGCAGCAGATGGGTTGAGAAACGGAAATGGTTGATATCACAGGCAAAAGAGTAAACGTAAAGCTCCTGTCAATATATGCCGGCACAGAGTCTTCCAAAGTTTCATCTTAAATGAAGTACCAATGCTCAGTGCAGTCTGAGGAGCCCACCTCCAATGTATTAGTGAATCTTTGGCTAGAATATCAACCAAATTTGCATATCGTGATGACAAGAAAAGGTATCACCCCACCCCTTGGCGATGTATCCCAGCAGCCTCAGAATATGAGACTAGCAGTTTTGCCCATTCCCTTTTATCAATGGATACTGGAGTTTCCCTTGTCATATCACATTGGGCTAGCACACTGGAAATCAAGAAAAATACTCAAAGTTCCCCAATTAACCTGTCTTTTAGATCCAGGTTGACAGAAAGCATGGATCAAATTTCTGTACTTAACAAGTATTACAAAGTCTATTCTAGCTACAGATAAACAATTATGAGCTCCACCAGTTAAAACTGTAACCCCCTTATAAAATGTCTCCTAAGTACACATACAGACTGATGCAGACAAGCACAGACAGACACAAAAAAAAGTGTTATGGGTGTGGAGAAAGACTGGGATAGCAGTTTAGTGGTCTCAGAACTGATCATTGACTTTACAGAGAAAGGAGGACATGCCCCTATCTATATCAACAGAACTGAAGTGGAACAGGTCGAGAGCATCATGTTCCTAGGAGTAATGATAACCACCAGTCTCTCCTGGACCTCCCACGTGGATGTGACAATTAAGAAAGCACAACAATGCCTCTTCTTCCTCAGGCAGCTTAGGACATTGCATATGGACCCTCACCAACTTTTGCAGATTAGATTAGATTCCCTGCAGTGTGGAAACAGGCCCTTCGGCCCAACCAGTCCACACCGACCCTCCGAAGAGTAACCCACCGAGACCCATTTCCCTCTGAGTAATGCGCCTAACACTATGGGCAATTTAGCATGGCCAACTCACCTGATCTGCACATCTTTGTATTGTGGGAGGAAACCGGAGCACCAGGAGGAAACCCACACAGACACAGGGAGAATATGCAAACTCCACACAGACAGTCGCCCAAGGCTGGAATCAAACCTGGGATCCTGGTGCAGTGAGGCAGCAGTGCTAACCACTGAGCCATTGTTCCACCCCATAGAGAGCATTCTATCTGTGTTAAACTATCTTGGTACAACAACTGCTCTACCCAGGTCTGTAAGAAACTACAGAAGGTTGTGTGCGCAGCTCAGATGATCACGGAAGCCAACCTCCCATCTATGGACTCCATTTACACTTCTCCTTGCCAAAGAAAGGCTGCCAACATCAAGAAAAACCCCTCCCAATCCCATAATACCCTCTTCCAACCCCTTATTGTCAGGCAGAAGACACAAAAACTTGAACACTTAGCAACAGGTTCAAGAACAGCTTGTTCCCTGCTGTTACTCGACTGCTAAATGGACCTCTAATTTCAAATGTAATGTTGATCTTGCTTTATGCACCTCCTGTGCAGTCATAACCTTATATGCCTTGCTCTGTCTAAGCATACTATGATCTGTATGCACTTGTTTGCTTTCATCTGCCTGTACTGTTCACAACATAATTAGGCACATGTGACAATAATAAATCAAATCAAATCAAATCCTGGCCATAGTGTTCACCAAGCTGATCATTTTGGCTTGGTAAGTTCTTGGTAATCTTCAATCTTCCTTTTCCAGGTACTTTGGTTTGCTTATAGCAAGCTCACAGCAACTTGTTTTACAATTAAATTTTCTTGGACATATTAATTAAAAGCCACAGTTTACAGCACCTGCTGAGGAAAATAAACTGGTTTTCTTTTTGCTTAAGGATTTTTTGTTTACTGAGGAGAAAAACAGCACCTTCCTTTCTGGAGGTCTGATGGCTTCTCTCTAAACATTCACAACTATGAGCTGCTGAGCAACCTGGGAGCCAATCACATAGTTGTTGGCAAGCAGAAGACCTTTGTCGTCAACAGCTGGTCACCATTCCACAGGCCAATCAGCTACTTGTTCCCGGCTAAATCTCATTCCTTACCACCTTTGCATTCCCTTTAACCCCCATCATCACCTCCACTGGTTCCAGCTTCTGAACAATTAAGTCATCTCCTTTGAACAAACAGACTACTGTATAGACAGCCCTTACAATGACTGTCAGTCACTTGCTTTTCAGAAGTGCAGCAATCATTTTCACAACCTTTGGTCTTTAAAACAGCTCTTTTTCCATTTCAGTCTGCAATATAAAAAGAAGTAAAATAAAAAGAAGAGAGGTTACACTCTGCTCTAACCCCAAGTAACTTGTGTTAATTAATTTCTCCCTTCTTTTTCTCTCTTTGTTGACCTTTGCCTTTCCTCTAATGTCATGGGCTGTAATTGACATCTTTCTACATAAGGAATCACTGGCAACTACTCACTGGTATGAGGCATTAATACTTGTTAAATGCCTGTGACAAATGACCTTGCTGCCTATACCCCTCTTTTCTAAATTAACTTAACATCAAATCTCGATCAGATATTATCCTACACAGGATAATTTCGTGGATAAAAATAACCTCCCAGAAAACAAAGGAATTTTCTGCAAGTACCAAAAGCTCAAAGTGCAGCTGTCAAAGGTGGAGGCATTACTCATTAACATTGCTGATAAAGTATGGTGTGAAGTTCAGGCTTGTGAATCTTGCTGACATCTTTTTGGCTTCAATTTAAAAATTGTCAATAGGACACAAATATTGGATTGTTTAACTGGCCCAGTTTCAGCGATTTAAGTCCCCTTGAGCCAAACTCGTCATCAACTTAGAGCTGAAGTCACGCAGTCTTTTTAATCATCTCACCTCATGTCAGTCAATTAATCAACAAATGAAGCACTGTGATACTTGCACAAGTAATCACTGTTCATGCAAAATGCTGCATTGAACATATGTAAGACACTGGGCAATATACTTTTAACATTTATATTTAAGTTGTATTTAGTTCCAAACGAAGCTTAGATTCAGTTTCAGAGTACATCAAATTGACAAATGCCAAAGCCAACCTAGACATGAAGCCAGAAATACTAATCCCTTCATGCCCAAACAGGAAATATTTTGTTTCTATGCAGATCCAAAGTAAATTATATTTAATTTTGAAATTAGAGCAGATACCTCATTGACTTATTATAATGGTAGTAAGATATCCAGTTTTGTCTGGACAATATACCCAGGAACACACACATCCTATGGACAAATGAGAAGGCAGTCCAGGTTTTAGCAATTAACTGATGAATCCTCACCACAGCTCATCACGTGGCACAAGTTGGACTCTTGGTCACTACAAGTTAGATTTGCAAAGACCATTCTCTTATCAGGTTGGCATCTACCAGGTCCATTGTGGTGGAGGAACAACTCATGGCAGTCTAACACGAAAAGGCTCTTGTCTTAAACAAGATTTAATTTATTGCATCCGTAAGGTACACGTCACATTGATATGGCAGGTGTTGTTACTAATAATGTGAGGGAGACCTAGATCTTCTTTCAGATTCAGAGCTGTTCTCACCCAATTCCTTACGGCATCATTATATTTGAATCTTCAGCATTAACTCTTTAAGAACAAAATACTTTACATAGCCTTAGTCAGTTTGGTCATTATCTGGTACTGGGTTGTTTCACACCTGGTATTTTGTCCCTTAGTCTACTTACCTTGATAAAACACGAGCAGTCCTGTGTACCTTATGTTCCTTGTATTAGGAATCCTTGATAAAAATGGGAACACAAAAATCATATTTGTTTTAATATTTTTCTCACCCCATCACCACCATTATCTCTCCAACAGTATGGGGTACCTAAGTGCGATGAAGTCACCTGATATGCTGTGGCCTGCCCAGCTTTGCTAGCCTTTAGCATTTAGTGTCTGAGCTGTCATCCCATTTTATGTGTAGTTATTGTACAAATGATTCCAATGGAAACTTATTCAAACTTCAAATTTTGTTTTGTATGTATCAAAATTTGTTCTAATTAATTGAAAAGACTAAATCGATAATTGTCAGCACTAGACCTAAATTTTCTACCCACTCCAGGTTGAATCAGACTTATAAAGTTGGCATTCAATTGACCTGTATTTACAAATCTTCCTTACAAAATTTTCACCCAGTTCATTCTCCCTTATTTGGCCCTACCACAACCCATGTTCCACTGAAACCACTATTCGGAGTATTGTCATTCCATATTTGACCAGTACCTTGCTCTTCTTACTGGCCTGTAAATTTTGACTGAACGAAAACGCTTCTTGTGTTTATATCCCCCTCTTTCTCTAATCTTTTTCACACCCTCGCTCCAAAATGATTTGTCTGTTGTTCCAGCTCTGGTCTTAAGCATTTCCCATCTTTGATAGCCTGGTCTTCAGCTATAAAGATTCTATGATCTGGCATTTCATCTCAAAACGACTCTGTCACCTCCCCTCCTTTTCCTCTTCAAGGGCTGCCCTGAAAGTCCCTTTGAGCATTCCTTTCTAATCCTCAAGTTTGCATGTGTATAGGCTGCATAACCATTATCACTATTGTCAAAAAGTGTATTTTAAAAATGCTGAATTACATCAATAGCAAAGATATTAGTAACGATCTCTTCCTTGGGATTCTTAATCTACGTTCAAGATAACCTTTCAAACAAAAGTTATTGTTGTCCTATTTAGAGCATTGTGTTGCTGTATAGATTATAGACCCTGTATTTGAACAACAAATTTCCTCTGTCCAAACTTTGCCTAGGGAAGCAGTTTTTGGTGGATCCACAAGGCTTGCAAATTTATGACACCAGGAGCTGAAATCAGAACAACATACTCTCGTTATACTCTCGTCAGAGATTGTCACAGATCCACGGGAGCTTGATTCTCAAATGTATAACAACTTCCCAAGTAATTAGAAGAATATTTAAAAAGGGCTTTATGCATAATTATATCAGGTATTTCACTGTGAGGAGGATGAGACATTCCTAATTAAGACCTTACCTTGTCTTCTGAGGAAGTAATGCTAACTAAGTTTACTGCAGAGTTTCTGGTACAAGAACCAGGTAAACTAAAGTTGAGGTGATCCACAGAATGGAGAAAATTCAAACAACTGAAGAGAGGAAGATAGTTGTCCACATGAGCTGACATCAAATATTGCTGAGGGTTGGCAACAGCTTATTGTTGATTCATTTGTACCATTGTCAAGCATAAATTCATTACATAATTTTTTTGTCTCTTAATATGCATCTAAATTGTGTCTAAAATTACTTCACTGTCATTTTGATGTTTACATTAATTTTATTGTGATTTACTGCTCAATTTACAATCATCGTTACTAATATCTTTGCTATTCATGTAATTCAGCATTTTAAAAATACACTTTTTGACAATAGTGATAATGGTTATGCAACCTATACACATGCAAACTTGAGGATTAGAAAATAAATAATCGAAAAACATAACATCTGCTAATTAATATTCCTCATCTTTGTCAAGTACCTTACCTCACTTTTGTTTTCACATTGGGAGGATGTTTTCATTTGTTTTATGTTAAACAACCTCTAACAGAATGCATGAACTTCAAGAATGATCCACATTTATTAGGAAGAGTTCAAAATCTGAATATTGGTATCTTGACTGAAAATTAATTTCTCAAAATTGCTTCTGGACAGCAATTTGACTGATTTTGTAACAATTTCAAAGATTTTGCTCTGAGACACTTTGAGAAGCAAAATAACATATTTTAGAATTATGTTAATAATTGGCCATGTAAAGCTTGGATGATTGATTAGATTCCCAACAGTGTGGAAACAGGCCCTTCAGCCCAACCTGACCCATTTCCCTCTGACTATTGCACCTAACACTGTGGGCAATTCACCTGACCTGCACATCTTTGGACTATAGAAGGAAACCCACGCACACACAAGGAGAACGTGCAAACTCCACACAGACAGTCACCCAAGGCTGGAATTGAACCTGGGATCCTGGTGCTGTGGGGCAGCAGTGCTAACAACTGAGCCACCATGCTACCCTATGATGATGCATTCAAATGTGTTTGGCTGCAGTGGTCCATTGTATGCCTGTTTATGAGAGACTACCGAAGTTGGTGACTAAACAGAGGATGAGCATGATGGAAGACTCTAACTATCCATATTCCTTCATTCCTGCCATTAGCTCCCAAAGCTCAGGACCCTCAAAGCTCCCGCTTGTCAATGGCAACGGTTCAGATGATTCCTTTCCACCTGCATTTGTTTCAAATGTGGCTTGTGTATTGTGCAATCTTCTTGAATAGAGGCACATATTGATAAGAAAATGTACAGTTAAATACCTGTGTCTAAACACAATGCCTTTATAATTTTTCTGTATTTTACATTGTGAATTGAAATAGGAAAATAACTGTTTAAATTCAATTGTTGGAGAATTATTTCTTGATTTTTAAAGCAAGTAACTGGGCATCTTTGTAAGCATTGTTTACACAGCTGCTTGCAGTGGTTGAAGTGTAGTTTGCAGGTGAGCTGGAACGGATGGGTGTGTATAAATGGATATTTACCTGGCAAAATGAAGCTTATTGGTCTGTATACTAATTACCAGTTAATAATAATAGAGTTTCTGCCTGCTAACAAACATGATGGTAATTGAACAGCTTAGGGCGGTGAACAACTGAGAAGCCTGTAGATTTCCCCCAGCTCAGATGTGATCTGTTTACAGTAAAAGCTACATTAAGATGGAGAAATCAGTTTATTTTTCCTAAAGAAATAGTAATTCTTGTTCAATACAGAAACCTGGTCTATCAAGCTGCATCTAAAATAAGGTAAATTGGGGAATTTTGCATACTTCTATCAAATCTTTAACTTTTATGATGATTCCAGGAATCGTGGAGCTTGCTTTCCAGTGTGGTACCCCAGTGACGTGTGACTCCCAGTCTGGCAGTGCCTCAATAAACCTTGAATAACCAGCTTCCAACAACAGGCATCTCTGTAATACATTTTATATTAAAACAAAATCCAAAGACAATTCACACACACTTTTCTAAGAACCAATCAAGCAGATAATGTGAAGAAGATATCAAAAGTAGAGTCAACAAGATCGATTTTAGAAAGGATATTAAAGGATGGGAGGAAGTGCATTGGTGGAGAAATTTATGACTATTTTAAAACTATTAGAAATTTGATTACTTTTGATCTTTAATTGATATACTCCCAGGAATATCCTCCTGAAGTATTGCCATAATGTTATCCTTAACAAAAATGCCACTCCCCCTTCTCTCTCTTGCCCCCTTTTCTATCCTTCTTTGACGTTCTGTATCCTGGGACATTAAGCTGCCAGTTAAAGAACATAATGCATTATCAGCTATCCATAAAATTCATTTAAATGCATTGGCTTTGTATTAGCATCAGCCCACTGTCCTACATGTATATGCAGTACCCAAAACAAGTAGCCTCAGTACCTCAACACCAAGACTGCTATTGAGTAATACTACCACATATACTGCATAACTAAAGAGATTTTTGTAATGATAAGTTACTGGCTGCATTGCAGGGCAATTAATCTGCATTCACTCATGACTATATGATGTATGTTTAATGAAATCTGTGACAAGAAAATGGGTTACACTAAATGATTAATTAAAATAAACAAATTGTATGAAAATTGTTGCTAAACTATTCTTCAGGCTTTCCTTTAAGCAACCAATGAAGAAATGCTTTCTGAAAAGTGATCTGAAAATGACAAGAAACCAGATTTACAGTAATTACAAGTTTGGCCTAATTATTGCAGTTCTGTCAACAGTTTATGCTGATTAAATAGAAATGTACATCTAATTCTTAGTAACCTAATCATATTGCCTCAGGAATATGTTGTTAAATTCAGTAACACAGATGATGAAATGTGTCTCTATCTTGTATTGTCTTATCATTTATGTATATTGCACATATCTCTTGCAAAGTAGACTTTCTTTTTGGATAATCTTTTATTGAAGAGTTGTCCTCTGGATCCCAGAGCCGTGACATTTCATTCAACCAGAAACAGCCGTGCTGCCCTGAAACTGCTCATAGAGGTTTGCAGCAAATGTGTTCTCCTGTCAGAACTGATTATAGCATATTTTGTTCCTGGCACAAATATCACTGAATTATTAGGGTATTTTAATTCCAGTTCATAAGAACGAACCATCGCTTTTGTCACCAGTCTCTTGGATGTCAATGTGCCAAATAGTCAAGCCCACCTTTAAACCTTGATTGCAATCCAATTCTGAGACCCAGTGCTCTCCATTAGAATCAGATGCTAACCAAAGACCGAACTCCTTGAATAGTAGCCAAGTAAAACCCCAATAATATGGTTATCCCTGTATTGCAGGCGTTTTGGAAGATTCTCTGCATTTGTTTACATTAAGACTCCTAGTGCAAATAAGGGAGAAAGATTTCTTCTGTGGTGTTTCAAAATAAGTTGTAAATATATCCCTTATACTAGTGACTATGAATTTGCTATAAATAACTCCCAGAAAAAATTGTTCTTCTCGACATTCACTCACGAGTGGTTGTGCTCCTTAAAAGTAAGTACAAAACATAATTACAAATTTTCAATATGGTCTAACAAAATTAATTTCTCCTAAATACAGTCATTTATCTTTTCACTTTTTCCCCTTTCTCAGTATTTCTCACTAGAGGTGACAGTCAAGCTGCTCTCAAGCCTCTGGCAGATGATACTTAAATAAGTGTACTACTGACAATCATTGTAAAATGCATAACGGCATCTTCTTGTGGAACCTACTCACTACTTTAATTCTTTCCAAATTCTTTCCTGGGAAGAATCTGATTTCTGTTCTAACAGCTATACCTGACTAGCTCCTATGGCTGTATTTGAAAATTTTAAGATAATTGAATGACCAGTTGATTGAAATTAGTCCTTGGATAACATCAGCATTCATCACTTGATCTGCTGACACTGTTTGTACCCAACAGACAGTTCACCCAATTGAAGAGAATATTTCACTGTGAGATGAGTGATTTTGCTTAATTTCAACTATCGGGAACTGAGAATCTTCGTTCTTTTGGATGTAGGTTTGCTCACTGAGCTGGAAGGTTCATTTCCAGATGTTTCGTCACCCTACTAGGTAACATCTTCAATCAGCCTCAGGCAAAGCACTGTTGATAATTCCTGCTTTCTATTTATATGTTTAGGTTTCTTTGGGTTGGTGATGACATCACCACAGGAAATGACATCACCAACCCAAAGAAACCTAAACATATAAATAGAAAGCAGGAATTATCAGCAGTGCTTCGCCTGAGGCCAATTGAAGATGTTACCTAGTAGGGTGACGAAACACCTGGAAATGAACCTTCTACCTCAGCGAGCAAACCTACATCCAAAACCTCAACCTGAGCTACAAATCTTTTCAAAACTCGCTAATCTTCGTTCTTCCTATTGGATTGTGCTCTCAACTTTATTTGTTCTTCTGGGATGAGTTTCATTGCATCATACAGCCTCAACTTTACTTTGAGGCTTATTTTGTGTTACTGTCTTGAGCCACTTTACATAGATCTGTGAAGCTTATCATGTTGCACAAGGCACCAGTTCTATCTGACACTTCACATTCACTTGACACTCTCCTTCTACAGTCATCCTACTTACAGTCACAAATAAGTTATCAGCTTTAGACCTGATGATGCCAACCTATAGTATGATGTACAGTGATTTGTCAATATTTGTGTTTGATATTTCTTCAGCAGCTATCTTTATAGGCTTGCTTTGTTTCTTTCTAGTTAATCACTTGTGCAGTGATTTGGCTTTCTGCATTTAGAGCACTGCTTTCCCCACAGTAGTCACGTTTTTTATTGTGTGTGTAATGCCTGATGCAATATTTACATTCTACCCTCTTTCTCTGATCTTTCTGCTGGTTCTTTTCCACTCTGTTACACTTGAACAGCCTGGAATGTCTCTGAGCATAATGCAAAGCCTCTTCTGCTTTCCCATTAATATTCTGTAGCTGATGATGGACAGTCACAAAATGTGTGCACGTGTTGCTAGCTTTCTTCAGTTTCCCGTCTCTAATCAGACATAGTCTTGCAAAAGGATCACATAGTCTAAGACAATCATATCTTTAATGAGATCATCTTATAGTTGTTTAACTCACAAGATTAAGTTAGATGTGTCAATGCCATCATATTATGATAAGTAATCTCTCTATCCCCCTGAGCTTTGCTGTTGAACACATATCATTCATAAGTGTTATTAATATGTGGTTCAAAGAATGTCTCCAAACTCTTCAAAATGTCACTCATCTGGTTTCTCGACTCTTCAATGCGATCTTCAATGTGTCATACACTTTGTAGCAATCTTTCTTCAAGAAATAACATTTATCATCATTATTTGCTCGATCACTTTATTTATACCTATAACTATTTAATACTTTTATTCCCATGAGACTGAAATATAATGAATTATGTCTCATATCTCCTATCCTTTCCACAGAAGCAGAGAATGAAAATGTCAGAGCAGTTCTGAAACCCTAGCACTTCAAAGTTCCAAACAATATTTTTAATTCTTTCCAGTTTTATTTTGAAGTAGCTAGTTCTATTGCAGCTGTGAAAAATTTGCTCAATGTTAGCTTCACCCTCTTTGATGTAATATGCTTTAATGGTTACTACTACTAAAGTGAAAGTAGTGATGGAAGTCACATGACTATGGTAAGCCAGCCAAAAACACTGTGTTCAACTGTCTTTCTACAAACATAAGTCAATGTTTTGCCACTTGGCTTACCAGCAATGGCCATCAAGTAAATCTCTGAAAGTAGAAAAAGGGAATTCAGTCAGAATTCATATAGAAGCAAGGGAGCACACGTTTTTATCCTGGTTCCACAGGGATAAAGCCTTTTAAAAAGCCTATAAACTTTGTAAAAATGCATTTGGGCTGCTGAGCAGGATAGCTCCAGCGCTACTTTCAGGAAAGTACCAAATTGATCATAAGACTTCATCAAGAACAGAGAGGCAAAGTCAAGATATAAGAGAGAGGACACAGGTCTCTGAACACATAATCTACCCCATCCTTAAAGCGCTGCTTGCCCTGCAGAGACTGTACATTGGAGTTATAACTCATCTCTTTCAAAATTCACTCACGAGATGTGGGCATTAATGGCTGGGCAGGCATTTATTGCACCATGATCTGAGTGGCTTGCTTGGCTATTTCAGAGGGCAATTGGTTCATCCACATTGCTGTGAGTCTGGGATTGTACGTAGGCCAGAACGGGTAAGGATGGTAAACTTCCTTCAAATGCATGAGTGAACCAGATGGCTCTGTAACATAATTGGTATATAATCACCATTAGGCCAGATTTTTATTTAATGCTAATTTCACGATCTGGCGTGGATAGACTTGAACCCATGCCCCCACAAAGTAGCCTGGGGTTCTGGATTACTACCCCAGCGACATCACCACTATACCACTGCCTCCTCATTGGAGAATCTCTTGAAGTTGCATAATGAAAACAGTCAGGAATAGATGCCCAACTTTTTCTGTCAGACCAATCTGGGTGTAAAGTTTAGCAGAGGAAGTAATTAAAGAAAACTCAATACTGCCACAAAACCCAAGAAATTGAAACAATTCACAAAGTGGAAGCATGCTCTTAATCTCCTTATAACCTTGGCAGCAACCACATCTCTCTATGGCACTGCTGAGGTTGCAAAGTTGTCAGTCCTCTGATTAGACTGGCAGCATGCAGAGCTAACCAGCCAACTTTAATTAGCCATTGCTGGGAAGACTGCCACTGGGAGTCCCACTGGCCAAGAATCTGCATATGGTGCTGACATTTTGACGTAGCCCATTCTGAAAAAATCCTCTCCAATAACTTTAATTGTAAAGTGTTCACACTTGCAGCCTATACTTCTCATTTGATTGTCTCAAAGCTACTTTCTGCCATCACGATTTCCTCCAGCTAAAGGCAATGGATGATGCATACTTGCATGAGTATAGGAGTGGACAGGGGATGTTGATTTGACCCTTGAGTTTTGTGGCAGTATTATTTTTCCTTTAATGGCTTTCCTGGCTAACCTTTGGTCCCAGGATGGCCTAATGGAGAAAGGTTTGATAGTACTTTGTGACTGCTATCATTGCGCTGCTTCGGTTTTATTTGAACAATTTTAAAATCAGATTTTCCCCTTCTTGAGGTGAGATACATCAAAGTGAGTTTATCTGGCAATAGCTTTACTTTTATTATCAGCGCAAATTTTTTTTGCACGCATATTTTGTTGGCTAATTGCAACTATTTGGTCCACATCATTTCTTTCATTTTAAGAATAAGCGTGCAATGGAAGCCAGAACATATATAGGCTTTGATTATTTTTGAATTTTTATTGCTAAATTATGGAATATAAGAACAGAAGTAGGCCATTCAGCCCCTCAAGCATGTTCCACCATGCAGTGAGATTATGGCTTATCTGTGGCCTAGCTCCATATACCTGCCTTTGGCCTTTATCTTTTAGTACCTCTGCTTAACAAAACAAAATCTATCTCAGATTTAAAATTAACAACTGATCCAGCACCAACTGCAATTTGTGGAAGAGAGTTCCAAACATCTACTGTACTTTGTGCACAGAAGTTCTTCCTAACATCTTTCCTGAATGGTCTGGCCTTAACTCTTGAAGATTTGAATCCTTAACTTGAAGACTTTGATCATATTACACTTAACTTTCAAAGTTCTAGAGAAAACAGGTCTAATTTATATAATCTCTCCTCATAGTTTAATCTCTGAAATCCAAGTATCATTCTTGTAAACCTACATGCACTCCCTCCAAGACAAATACATCTTTCCTATGATGTGCTGCTCAGAGTACTAATTTTAATACCAGCCTTAACAACGTCTTCAATACGTTCCTCCCAACTAAACAGTCAGATGTGTGTGATATTTATTTGTATTCTACAGTTCAAACTTACTGAGCCATATGTGAAAAGTATACATTTTTCTTGAATGATGACGTAATAATTTATTTGATGTACTTTATACAAATCAGATTGTGAAAGGTTACAATACATGAACATTCCTATGTACTAGTACTTTGCTACCTTCACTGTGCAAGTGTAATAAAAGCTTAGAACACTTAGTTTACTTTTTAAGGCTAATAAATTGAATCATTGATAGCCTCATGAGTTCTAACTACAATAGTTAATACCAATTAAGGCCCCTCCCCTTTACAGAGTGATTGCACAAGAAGGCCACTCCATGTACTGCCATCTCCCTCACCCACAAACCACTCTTCACAGAGAATGTTGTGTATCACAGCAAAAACACAAGGGCAAGATTTCGGAACCTTCCAGTGAGGCTCACTTCTGTTTCATAGCAACATAGAAAATAGGAACAGGAGAAACCATTTGCTCAGCTCATCAAAACTACTGTACCATTTAGTACGCTCATGATCTCTGTCTCAACACCATACTTCCACTCTTTCCCTTATGTTGTGACACCTTTAGCCTCTAGAAATCTATTTCTTAAACATATTCAGTGGCTTGGCCTTTACAACCTTTTATAGCAGAAAATTCCAGAGGTTCACCAACCTGAGTGAAGAGATTTCTTCATCTCTTAATCCTGAATGGCCAAGCCTATATCGTGGGACTGAAAGCTATTAGTCTACACGACAGGGAAACATCATCACTGCATCCTCTCTCATTCTTTTAAAAATACAAGCTCAGTCAACCCAATCTTTTGTACGATTATCGTGTCATCCCAGGAATCAGTCTTGTGAACCTTCACGGCACACCCTCTCTCTCACTCTGACAAGTGTATATTGTCTTGAGTAAGGAGACAAAAATTGCACACAATACTCCAGGGGTTGTTTCACCAAGGCCCCGTTGCAGCTGCAGTAAAACACCTTTCCACTTATACTCAAATCTTCTTACAATAATTTGCCCTCCTAACTGCTTGCTGAATTTGCATGCTTGCTTTTCACGACTGGTTTACATGGACATTCAGGTCCCTTTGTACATCAACATTTCCCAATTCTTCACCATTTAACTTAGACTTTGCCATTCCATTTCCTCTGTCACTTATCCTGTTGTACAGCATCTATCGTGTATTAGTCCACTCACTCAACTTACGTAAATCACCTTAAAACCTCTCTACACTTTCCTCGCCATTTGCAATCCTACCTAAGTTTGTGTCATCAACAAATTTGGAAATATTACATGGGATTTCCTCATCCAAGTCACTGATATACATTGCGAGTAGCTGGGACCCAAGCACTGATCCCTGCAGTACCCCACTATTACCATCACCTTCCAATCCAAAAAAAATTTTATCTCTACTCTCTTCCTTTGTCTGCTAACAAATTCTCAATTCATGTCAGTATATAAACTCCAATTCTGTATGTATTAATTTTGCATGATAAACTCGTATGTGGGTCTTTATCAAAAGCTTCTTAAAATCCAAAAATCCACTGCTTTTCCCTTTGTCTATTTACTAGTTGTACTCTCAAAAAAAACTCTAGTAGATTTGTCAAGTTTGATTTCCCCTTCATATATCCATGTTGACTTTGTCTAATCCCACTGATGTTTTCAGAGTTTCGATAACTGACTGTAACTATTTACTTACAACTGATGTACGATACACAGTCTGTAAGTCAGTTTTATTTTACTCTTTTTTTAAACAATGGGGTTACATTTGCCATCCTCAAACCTCCAGTATTATTCTAGAATCTATAGATTTTTAAAGGATGATAACCAATACATCAACTATTTCTGTTGTCACTTCCTTTAGATATAAATGATTAGACCCTTGGCATTTATCAGTTTTCATTTCCATTACGTTCTCTAGCACTTTTTAAAATTAATATTAATTTTTTCCATTGCTCTTCCTTACTATATCCCTATTTCCTTAGCACTCCTGGAAAGTTGCTTGTGTTTTTCTATGAAGACAGAACTAAAGTAATTAATGAATTGTACCGACATTTCCCTCGTACTCAATTATCAAATCTCCTACTTCTCCCAGAAGGAGCATACATGTGTCTTCATTAATCTTTTTCTTTCGTTTACTTATAGAAGCTTTTACAGCCTGTTTTTATATTCTTGGCAAGTTTATTATCACACTCAATTTCTCCACTCGTAATCAATCTCTTGGTTCTTCTTTTGTTGGCTATTAAACTGTTTTCAATGCTTAGGCTTGCTACATTTCTCAAAGTTTTATGTAAATTCTCTTTGAATTTAATTATTTTTTAATATCTTTTATTAGACATGGTTGGGCGAATATTTTTGTTTTGATTTTGCACCAGAAAGAAAAGTATGACTAATACAATGCTTGAATTATTTTCGTAAAATCAACCATCACATTTCCACTGCAGTGCTTTTTATGTAGTTATCCTATCATAGTCAACTTGCCACTGATACCTTTGTGCTTTCCTTCATTTAGATTGAGCACCCTAGTTTTGGGTTAGGTTACTTTATTTTCCACCCTAATGAAGAATTCTAAAATGTTGTGGTCACCCTTCCCTAAAGGTTGCACAGTCATTATGTGACAGCAAATCCGGAATGCCTGTACTCTAGTTGAATTTTCAACATACTTGTTAACAGAAAATGATCTTATAGAGATTCCAGGAGTTGATCTCCCATGGATCATTTCTAATTGGCAGAATCTTACTGGGTGTGAGCGACATGGGATATGGTGAGATTTGTGGCATGATCAGGTGACCAGTCTAGGAAGACCATCTCGACATCGGGAGCATCTTGCTTAATCAGTTATGTTCCTGCTGAGCAAGTTTCTCACTAACCAGAAGTAAGTTGCCAGTACAGGGGATTACTGCTTGTGAAATGCCGAGTTAATGGCCAAATTCGTTTCATGAATTTTCAGCTTCCTATTTTTCCAAATGCATCAAACAAGTGAGAATTCTTGACATGGAAATCAGAGCGACGACATCAGCTGACTACTTGATCAGAATGACCTCTATGTTGTTTAGGACCAAACAGCATCTCAGACTACAATCCATGGACACCAACTGCACATCCCCCCCAACCCAGTCAGGACTTTCATGGCACCTCTCTGATATATTTGCAGGCCGCTGTCAAGGCACACACATGCATTGTAGGGGGCACCAGCAACTAGCATTGAAAGGCTGCAGCAGAGACACTATGTGCATACGAACAGACACCCAGCTCACAGAATGGACCTGGCAGCATCTCAGGGCTGCTTGCTTGTTCTCTCAGCAGTTGCTCACTTCACACCTACTTGTCTGTTTGCAGCATCCATGCCTTGCCTTCTCTTGTCATGCTAAACAGCACAGTCACACAAGCTTGCCTTGCTGGTCAGTGGTCCTCAGTTAAGGGGACTGACAGCTTGCTCTGCAGCATTGCACTGTGTTAATCTCAAAGCAACACCAGATATCAGCAGCTTACTTGACAAATACGCTACTGGTGCAATAAGCAGGCAGCCATGTCTCATTGCCATTGAAGTCCATAGAGGCAGCTGTCAGTCACAGGCCTCAACACAGTAGAGCAGGGCAAGTCCAATACCTGTCCAGGGTATTGGTCATAGTCAGGCAGCCAGTGTGGTGCAAAACCTACAGGAAGGGCTACCAGGAAAGGGATTGGATGTTTGAGGGCTCACTGACACATTGATGTGACAACTGAAAGCCACTGGCCAAAGAGCACTCTCTGTTACCCTCTTTCACAGAAATTGAAAGTGTGCAATGAGAATTAAAATGGTTCTGACCACAGCTGGAATAGGCAGGGTGAGTGACTTGACCTGTGAGGGAGGAGGCTGGAAGTGAGGGAAACAGCATTACACACAGACCTATGCACTGTACAGAATACAGAAGGTGGGATCCCAAATCCCTAGATATTCTAAATCATTGGCTTCCTGTTTGCTCTGCACCTCACTGCCCCAACATCACTGACTAACTCATTCACAGCAACACTTTATGGATGCAGAGGCTTCGGATAGGGTCAATGGTGTCAGGAGGCACCTTTCTTATACCGCAGTCAAAGCACAGGCCTGCATTGCAGAGTGTCCTTGATCCTCTTGCTTTCAGATGCTGTAGCAGGGCCCCATCACAGACATTGAACCATGATACAGCCTGTGAGGAACATGAAGTTGCACCTCATATTGTAACAATGATATTTGGGGTTACACACAGAGAGACAAACAACCAGATGTAAGGTAAAAGCAGTGCTTTATAGAAAAGTGTCAAATAATATACAGTGTATTGACACTGTGCCACCAAAATACCTCTCAATCTGTTTTCTGCTTCCTTTCCCTCCCACTACATCTTAGTGCACTCCCTGGCTCCAGAGCTGGGGTGAAGACATACTGATTGGCAGCAGAGCTCATTGATCTTGGGGGTCTGTTGGGATGATCCCAGAGCAGTGTGAGGGGCTGGATGACGGGGAGGATTGGATGGCCAGACATGCCAAGGATCTTTTTGCCACATACAAATTGATTCTCTGTGGCTCCGACTTCCGAGGGTTGAGAGGGGCAGGCAGGCAGGGTGGAGGCGGATTGGGTTGACCACCTTTGGTATGTCCTGGATGAAAGATTTCTGCAGGACCATATAAGGTTCCTCCTCTAGCTGGGTGCCTCCTCATACTGCTCCCTTTGTGAGGAAGAGGCACCTGGAGTGCCTTCCAGATTCCCTGGCCATCTCATCATCCTTCTGTGCTAGGAGCTCAATGCTGGGGCATTGAGGTGCAGGTATGTAACCTCTCCAATGGACTTTGAGCATGCTGCAACTGACTCTCCATTGGCAATGCTAACCTATCCATGGAAGCAGACAGATGGTGCTGTGATTAGCTGCAATGATGCAGCTTCTGTGTAATGAGGGCCATGGCTTCCCACATTCCTGTATGCTGCTCTAGTTCCTTCCTATTCATGTGGACAAAGTCTCTGATTACCCTCACCACAGGGTCCTCTCCTGCCTGGGACTGAGCAGCAGCCTGGTCTCCAGCAGCCTTCCAAATACCAGCGACCTGGGACATCTTTTCCTCAGCTGGCCGTGGACCTGTCGCAGCGAGGAACTCACCAGATTGTGCTCTCACGCTTTCTAAGGCCAACATTTCCACCAAGATGTCAGTATCAGAGCTGGTTGGGATGCAGGAGGTAGCCTTGCCAATGCTTTCTCAGAGGCCTCGGGACTCTTATCCTCAGAGCATCAGGAAGTGGCTGCCAGGGGAGCTGGACATTTCATTGCAGGTGGTCCATGGAAGACACGAGAGAGAGAAGACACTATGGTCAGTGGTTGGCAATTATGTGTAATGAATGTTACTGACAGCGAGGTTATTCTGAGAGTTGCAGTGGAATGAAGATTGGCACTTTATCCATTGGCAGGTCAGGGATATTTCAGCATCCCCGAGGAGTACTCTGAATCTTCTTGTGTAATGGCCAGGATTTTCTCCTCATATGGAGTGAGGAGCCTACGTCAAGGAATGTGCAGAGGGGAAGTTGAGGGAGGGCACACAAGCCTCCAAACAGCTCCTCTACTCGATGCTGCAAGCACCACCTGACCCATGTGTGGCAGTCTGCAGGCCACACAGTGGTCATACCAGCCACCTCGAAGACCTTACTGAGGCACAGTGGAAGCAAGTGTTCCTCGATCCCAAAGGACTACCTACGAAGGGGAAAGAAGCGAATACGCCTGCTGGGCCATTCCTCCTGCAGGAGATGACAGCCAATCCAAGCCCTATCCTGTTCTCACGCAAGGTCCACAGAAATGCACTTTAGTTCAGAAATCATTGGGGAATTCTAACTGACTTACATGACCTAAACAATCAAGGTCAATTTTATTGCTTCCTCAGATGAAGGAAATGTTACAGAATGTTGTTAACAAATTGAGAGTCAGTGGCATGGCGTAGTGATATAAATCTCTAGTAACATACTAAACATTCGTCTGATATTTTTTGGTGTGGTTTCCTGGTAAAACATATGATATCCGAAACAAATTCAAAAACAAAATATTTGTTCAAAGCTGCGGCCTCAGCTACCTGGGCCCAAAATGGCTGCAAATGTCACAGTAAGATCATTACTTAATCTGTTCTATCAACGCGTTCATATCTCTAGTAAAAAGTCTGTAAACAAAGTGACTGACAACTCTGGTGCCAATTTGGGCAAAGCTGCAGCTGAACACATAGAAACGAAAACTTTGCTGGAACAAACACAAGTTGTATTGAATGGTTGCCAACGAATCCTGGCGGTGAGGCTCCTGTTCTGCCAGATTACATCCCTCAAACTTAAAAAACATGATGTAATCAGACTGAACACATTCCTTAACTGATAAGGAGGTTTAAGCTGATTTAATATGAAACTAGATTAAATAAATGTCCAACCGCAATCGCAAATAATGGAGCAAAACAACATCTGGAGTGCAGTGTGGAAGAGTAATGAGTCTCTGGAGGCAGCCAAGATTAAAACTGTTGAGCAGAATGATGTGATTAGAATTATGACTGTTAAGTGACCTTTCTGCAAAAAAAATGTTGGTTTTGAGATTTTTATTATTAAAGTCACCACCTAAGAATGATTTGAGTTGTCTGAGCATACATAACGAGAACTAGTCAGTTATGCATTCAACTTGAGTCATTCGAAAACTATTTGTATGAAGAATTGAGGTGACCCCACATTACTGAAATATGTGTTGCATCTCGTTCTGGCAGGAACGAGTTAGGATGAGCAGACTGTTCAAATAAGACATGTCCCTTGGGTAAACCTTTGGAAGTGCTTTCAGGGGTTTTGAATTATTATTTCTCGGACCAGGAATAGATATCATTTTTGCTGTTGATCCAGAGTAACCAATCACTTAAAATTTATTTCTTCGTGTGAAAGTATGTTGATTTCCCGAAGATTTTTTTTTCTCTCTAAGAGTATTCAAATCCTTGCCACCACCATCTTTCCATCAATAAACGAGGATGGACATGTAACAATTACATTGGAAGTATAATAGTTTCATGGTTGAAGAGACCAGTCCATAAGAGACATATTCTTCCATTAGTGCTGCCTTTGGGATGGTTATCGGGTGTTATTGTGAGTCCTATTTTTAACACTGGTACTTGTTGTCAAGCAGCTATGACCACTGTTGTGGTGGCACGTACCAACCCACAGATAGTATCACTACTTCTCTCTGTTGTTGACTAGTTACTCCAAAGTGTGGAAATCAATATTTTGGATAGTCAGATCATGCTCCCATGTGCATTAAAATCCTGTGAAACAAGGTGTTAATGTGCATTCCAATGCAGTTTTCAACAAAGTTGTTTTTTTACTCCACTTCTTTCCCAATGCCTCAAAACTTTACCTCAATCCTGCTGCAGTCTGTAAGTATTGATATCCCATATTTATTAATTCTTCATTAATTTTGTTGTATCCCTCTTTGAATCTTAAATATATACTACTGTAAAAGCCTTAGCATTTTGCTTGGTTTTAAGAATATTCAAAATAGTAGCAGAATTAGGCCATATATCACTTCAATCCTGCTCTGCCTTTCAACTCTGACCTTGCTGTTTGTGTTTCAAATTCCATATTCCTGTCTCTACCCAATAAAATTTGATTTCCTTGCTTAACATGAATTTTCATACTGCTACTACACAATGGTTTTCCTCACTAACTGGATGCTGCTGTTAAATGTTTTTGCCTATCATACAAATGAGTAAGGTGGTATATGAGTTTCAGTGTCAGTGTGATGTGGGTGTGGGCCATATTAACCAGCAGGTCACTTTGACTGTTCATCATAAGCAAGGCACTAATCATACCCAACTAGCTCCCAACAATGTCCAACATTAGATCATGTTTCAGTTGGACAATATTTGCTGGATAATCCTGAATATATGAAAAATTATACTGACAATCAATTTAAGATTATCTGTCAGGCTTGCAGTTTGGTACCCTTGCCTATACTGGAAGCTACATATATAAGTGCATGAGGCCCTCTTCTTTGCAGACAAGAAAAATGCATACACACATTGCAACTCAACACAGTAGGTGACAGCCATTTGCTAATGCAATTCCCAGGCAATACCCTGACCAAATAATACCAAACTGACTGGTTTAAAATTTGAATAATCATCATTTATTAGTGCATTCTCCGTGGCAACAGCTTTATCAATCAGTGTCCAGTTGCCAGCCAGCTAGCACTCTCCTCTCAGCCTCAACCATCTTCAATAATGGCATGAGCACTACGTCTGGGGTAAAGTTTTCCCAAGATTCACAATGTTTTGCACGAGGAACTTTCTACTTGTTTGAATCCTGAGTGATCAACTACTAATCCTATACCGTTGGCCTCTTGTTCTGTCATTCGCTAGCCAGCTCCCTAGGGGGAGCAAAGTCTTTAAAATTGTGAATGGTTCAGTAAGAACAGTTTGCTATTCTAAACTTCAGGGAATAATGTACTCAGCATCTCAGCATAAGAAACTCTCTCATTCCAGGGACCAATTTAGTGATTAGCTGCAGCACCATCTCCAGCCCATGTCCATAAAGATGGAGATGACAGCTGCGCATTTCATTCCAGGTGTAGTCTCACAGAAACTCTGTATAATTCTTGCAAAATGTTGTTATTCTTGTACTGTGCATGCATCCTTTTTGTGTTCCTTGTACAAGCACACCAGTATCTCTCTGAACATCAACATTTTACAGGTTTCATGCCTTTGAAAGATATTCTGTTCTTCTGTTTTACTCTGGAGTAATTATTCTGAACACTAAAATGGCTGATTTAATGGTCGCTAGCAGGGGCCTTTTTACCAGGCCTTGGCCAAGCTATGTTTGTGCATGTGCGGTGTTGCTCTGCCACCTACTGGTGGTGTTCAAAATAACTGCAGCAAGTCTCATAGCCAGGCCGATCTGGGGTGTAATGGGTTAACAGCATGAGCCTAAGGGATTATAATGTAATGATGATGTAACATCGCAATGGAGACAGCTCATGGCAACGACAATCTAAGGGTGTGTAGATGAATGACTGTGTATAATGTTTGTCTGTAAGTAAAAGGTTTTTATTAAAATGTACAGCAGAGCCTTTGAAGTGACAATAGACGCTCCGACCACATCAACCAGAATCAAAGTATTATCCATTGGATAGTTGTTATCCATTAATTCAACTAAGGCAGCCAACAGGTTAATGAGGCAGAGCTTACTGCTTCCAAAATCACATCATCTAATCTTTTGGCTTCGGTGATCTGTATTCAAACATTAAAGGAATTCTCTAAAACATGCAAACATTTTGTTGTTTTGATGTAAAGTTGATATGGAAAAAAAAGTGGCTGGATTTATGGCTCAACAAAAGCAACAACAGTATATTTTTATCACTTCTCCAGCTTAAAGAATCATTACAAGGCATTTCACAGGAGCACGAAAAGTCACATTATGGGTCCAGCATAGTCCTAATTTTCTTTTCTCCTATGTGGACCTTAGAGGTCCATGACCGGCAGCGATTTTGGAACTGAAAGTCAATGCTGCAATCTGCGTTGGCATGGTGATCGCCGTGCACGGAATGCCATACAGCCTAGAGGGAACAATGAATATGACACTGAGCCATGTACTCAGACAGCTGACCAAAACCCAAACAAGGACTTGTGCTTTAAGAAATGTGTCAAAGGGAAGAAGTGAGATAGAGAGTCAGCCACTAATAGTGCAACAATTAGGATAGGGAATGCACAAGAAGCCAGCATTACAGAAGTACTGGGGTTATAAGAGATCAAGAACAACAAAGAACCTTACAGCACAGGAACATGCTCTTCGGCCCTCCAAGTCTGTGCCAATCCAGATCCTATATCTAAACCTGCCACCTATTTTCTAAGAATCTGTATCCCTTTGCTCCCTCCCCATTCATATATCTGTCTAGACATATCTTAAATAACACTATTGTGCCCTCCTCTACCACCTCCACTGGCAGCACGTTCCAGGCACCCACCACCCTCTGTGTGAAGAACTTTCCACGCATATCTCCCCTAAACTTTTCCCCTCCCACTTTGAACTCGTGACCCCTAGTAATTGAGTCCTCCACTTTGGGAAAAAGATTCTTGCTATCCAACCTGTCCATACCTCTCATGTAGGTCTCAATCAGGTCCCTCCTCAACCTCCTCCTTTCCAATGAAAATAATCCTAATCTACTCAATCTCTCCTCATAGATTGCACCCTCCATACAAGGCAACATCCTGGTAAACCTCTGCACTCTCTCCAAAGCATCGACATTCTTTTGGTAATGTGGTGACCAGAACTGTACGCAATATTCCAAATGCAGCCGAAACAAAGTCTTATACAATGTAACATGACCTGCCAACTCTTGGACTCAATATACGTCTGATGAAGGAAAACATGCCATGTGCCTTCTTGACCACTCTACTGACCTGCGTTGCCACCTTCAGGGTACAATGAACCCAAACACTCAGATCTCTCTATACATCAATTTTCCCCAGCACTTTTCCATTTACTGAGAGTCTAGATTAGAGTGGTGCTAGAAAAGCACAGCAGGTCAGGCATCATCCGAGGAGCAGGAAAATCGACGTTTCAGGCAAAAGCCCTTCATCAGGAATAGAGGCAGGGTCCCTGCAGAGTGGCAGACACCCTGTCTCTATTTCTGATGAAAGGCTTTTGTCCGAAACACCGATTTTCCTGCTCCTCGGATGCTGCCTGACCTGCTGTGCTTTTCTAGCACCACTCTAATCTAGACTCTGGTTTCCAGCATCTGCAGTCCTTGTTTTTACCTTTTCCATTTACTGTATAGTTCACCCTTGAATTAGATCTTCCAAAATGCATCACCTCACATTTGTCCAGATTGAACTCCATCTGCCATTTCTGTGCCCAACTCTCCAATCTATCTATATTCTGCTGTATTCTCTGACGGTCTCCTTCACTATCTGCTAATCCACCAATCTTAGTCTTATCTTCAAACTTACTAATGAGGCAACCTACACATTCCTCCAAATCATTTATGTGTTTCACAAATAACAGTGGTCCCAGCACAGATCCCCGTGGGAGACCACTGATCACAGGTCTCCGTTTTGAGAAGCTCGCTTCCACTACTACTCTCTGTCCCCTGTTGCCCAACCATTCCCTATCCATCTGGCTAGAACACCCTGGACCCCATGTGACTTCACCTTCTTCATCAACCTACCATGGGGAACCTTATCAAATGCCTTACTAAAATCCATGTATATGACATCTACATCCCTTCCCTCATCAATCGACTTTGTCACCTCTTCAAAGAATTCTATTAGATTTGTAAGATATGACATTCCCTGCACAAAACCATGCTCCCTAGCACTGATAAGCCCATCTTCTTCCAAATCAGTATCTATCCTATCCCTTAGTAACTTCTCCAGTAGCTTCATCAGGCTCACAGGTCTGTAATTACCAGGATTATCCCTGCTACCCTTCTTAAACAAGTGGATACATTAGCAATTCTCCAGTCCTCTGGGACCTCCCCCATGTTCAAGGATGCTGTAAAGATATCTATTAAAGCCCTGGCTATTTCCTCTCTCGCTTCCCTCAGTAACCTGGGATAGATCACATCTGGACCTGGGGACATATCTACCTTAATCCCTTTTAGAATACACAACACTTCCTCCCTCCTTATGCTGACTTGACATGGAGTAATCAAAAATCTATCCCTAACCTCAACATCTGCCATGTCCCTCTCCTCGGTGAATGCCAATGCAAAGTACTCATTAAGAATCTCACTCACTTTCTCTAACTCCACACATAACTTTCCTCCTTTGTCTTTGAGTGGGCCAACCCTTTCCCTAATTACCCTCTTGCTCCTTATATATGAATAAAAAGCTTTGGGATTTTCCTTAACCCTACTCGCTAAGGATATCTCATGACCCCTTTTAGCCCTCTTAATCCCTTGTTTCAGATTGGTACTAAATTTCCAGTATTCTTCTTAGGCTTTGTCTGTCTTCAATCACCTGGATCTTATGTACACATCTTTTTTCCTCTTACCTAGTCTCATAATTTCACCTGTCATCCATGGTTCCCTAATCTTGCCATTTCTATCTCTCATTTTCATGTGAACATATCTCTCCTGAACTCTAATCAACTTCTCTTTTAAAGCCTCCTACATATCAAATGTGGATTTCCCTTCAAACAGCTGCTCTCAATCTACATTCCCCAGCTCCTGCCGAATTTGGGAATAGTTGGCCTTCCCCCAATTTAGCGCTCTTCCTTTAGGACCATTATAATAAGGAGTAGTAAGACCATGGAGGGATTTAAATATATGGATGAAAACTTTACAATCAAGGCATTACTTGATTGGTAGCCAATGTTGGTAGAGAGGAGGACCCAGCAACAATCACCACCAGCTGAAAGAGTGGCCGCCCCCAGCCCTTTACTTGACCCTTGACCTGTCGCAGTTAACGTTCATAAACAGCCCAGTCACCCGAGCCATCTTCTACTTTGTCTGGAGTCTAAAATAGACCAGCATGTACAAAGCTCTGGATAAGGGGATGTGAAGAACATACCACACACCACGCTGATCCTATGGCCATCTTCATGTGCACCAAGACATCGCTTGGCTGGTGGTGAGGAGGGCACTATCTGTGACATCCTTCACATATGGCATCAAGCTGTTTGTAAACCCTTTGTATGCAAACATCAGGTGTCAATAGTGTCACAGAGTCATACAGAACAGAGCCTTCCATCCAATACCTCCAGGCCGACCAGATGTTGTAAATTTGTCCCATTTGCCAACATTTGGCCCATATCCCTCTAAACGCTTTGCATTCATGCTTTTAGATGTTATAATTATACCAGCCTCCGCCACTTCCTCTGGCAGCTCATTCCATACACGGACCACCCTCTAGATACTGAGTTCTACCTGTCCCCGGTGTTGCGGAGGGTTGGGCTGGCTGCAGAATGCTCCAAATAGTTATACCATTCCGTGTCACCTGTCCTTTGTGGAAAAATTTGCAAAGAAAATCAGCTTTGACCGTAAGTCCATCAGGAAGTGGTCAGCGCGTAATGTCCTCAAGACCCTACGGGAAAATCAGAAGGTGGATCCTGTCGGGTTGTTCGCTGAACAGACTGTAAGAATCATTTGACAGAATACCTCATCACCAGAGGTTCCCAACAAGCATCAAGACATCGCTTGGCTGGTGGTGAGGAGGGCACTATCTGTGACATCCTTTACATATGGCCAGACTCTCGCTGCCACCACATGCCACTGTGTTGGGTTGAGATTTTCACACATATCCTTCTGGAATGTGCCTTTGCAATGGAAGTCTGGAGAAAGATGCACTGGTTTTTGACGAGATTCATCCCAAGCAGCACCATGATGCTGGACTCTGTGATCTACGGTCTGTTCCCCGGGATGCACACTGAGACAAACATCGACTGCACCTGGAGGACCATCAACTCGATGAAAGATGCTCTTTGGTCTGCCTGAAACTTGCTGGCCTTCCAGAGCAAGGAGTTGACCTCAAATGAGTGTTGCACACTGGCACATTCCAAGGTCCACTAAAACTTGGGCAGCTGCTGCCAAGGCAGAGTGGGGAAAGACCGCCATTTAATATCTTTCTGCTGAAGTTAAAGGGGTCCATTCAGTTATCGGAGCCTCCCTGTGCCCCAAATGCATGAAAATATAACCTTGTAAAAGTTAGAAATGCCTTGGGTTTGTTTGTTCTTCATATGTAAAGACAGTACAGAATTGAACTGCTTGTGTAACTATTTATGTATAGAAATATTTTTATGAATAAAGTATCATTTCAAAATAAGAAAAGCCCACTCACTGCTGGTCACCACCAGCATTGCGCTCTTCCCATTCCTCGTGGTTGTGATTGGTAATGATTGCTGGAAGATGAGCGTTGTTAGTCCATTGTCCTATGGCAGAACATGGTTTCCAGTTGTCTCAGACTTTCCCTGCCAGTGGTTAAGATGTCACTCCACTGGAACCATGTGGTGGTTGGTGTGCAATGACTTAAAGAACAAGGTGGCAGTGACACCTTCTTCTGCAAAGGCAAACCAGAAAAGGAGTGCCATTTCTATGGGTCAGTTTCCCCATCAGAAACAAACTGGTCAGACATCTGAACAAATCCCCTTCCAGGTCATCCTATCCCAGAAACAGGAAGTAATAATCATCAGAGCTTACACTCTGGCCCTAGACACTCTGCCCCTGGACAAGACGAAAGAATTATTCTACATAAGCACTGTACTATATCCCCAAGCGAGTTAGGTTGATTCTCTTTGGTAATTTCAATGCCAGCATTGGGAGAGGGACAAATCTTTGGAAAAATGTGCTAAGCAATGAAGGTGTAAGGAAAACAAGTTCCAGTGGATTCCTCTTCCTCCTGACAAAGTCTTTAGAATATAGCATTGGCATAGCAAACACTGGGTTCTGTCAGAGGGACAAGCACATGGTCTCTTGTCAATACCCCCGCTCCAAACACTAGCACCAAATAAACTCTATCAAGCAAGGAACTGCAAAGGTGTCTGCATCACTTGTGCCATGACCAGAGCCAAAGTCTGCGAGACTCATCCACTGACTCATCCACTCAACCATCTCCATCAACCTGGCCCCTAACCAGCAGAAATGGAAAATTCTCTGCTGCAAGAGACTCAATGTAGCTGCAGTCAAAGACCCTGAGAAGAAAGACCTGCTCAGGCAGGGCCTCACAGCCAACCTGGTGACAGCCAAAGTGCCTGGGGCACAGGGTGCTCATAGAACCCAGGTCACTCTAAACGTCACCAAAGTCAGCACCAGAATGGAGACACGTAGCTCCTCGAACAGGAAAGACTGAGACTCATTCACCAAGAATAATCAGGGGATCCAGGATCTCCTAGACCACAAACACAGCTGACTGGCAGCTCCACCAAAACCTGAGCAAGCGGAAACAAGCCCCCAGGCAACTGAAGACCTTGGTGTAGCAAAGAACCCATAACTTAAAAAATGGATAGGGGTGGAAAGACTGCAGGAGACTCAGCAACTGGCAGGACAGCTGTATCATGGTGTGAGCATCCTCTCCCAGGCCGATATCCCCAGTATTGAGACATAGTATCAAGTCACACACAGGTCACATTGTCTGCATGCCCGACACAAGGCTCCCTAAAGAAGTGCTCCAAGTCCCGTAATGGTAAGTGATCACAAGGAGGGCAAAGGAAATGGTACACGGACACATTGAAAGCCTCCCTGAACAAATGCACATCCCCACCGATACGCGGGAATCTCTTGCTCTAGAGTGTACAAACTGGAAAAGAAGTAAAGGCACCAATGACTTTGAGCAGCACCAAGTGGAGCACATGAAGGCCAAATGCAACAGCAAAAACAGTGCACAGAATCCAGGGCATCTCACCCACATCAACAAACACCACCGACCTTAGCCATAGTAGAGTCTGCTGCTCCTGGATTGGATTCTTCAGCTTCCGCCTACCCCCTGGATTGGAAGCAAGTCATCCTTGAATGTGAGGGACTACTGAAAAAGAAGAAGAAGCCAATCTAGTTCACCAAGAGTAAGGGTGACAGGGACTTGATGTGAATCAGGACATGGGCAACAGAGATTTGGATCATCTCAGATTTACAGAGGGTTGAATGCGGGATATCAGCTCGGATGCGGATATGCCATGGCTAGAAATAACAAAGGAAAGGATGATGTTTTCAGCAGGAGATGGGTCTTAGACAAGAGTGAAGTCAAGCAATGCTCTGGAGGTGGAAATAGGTGATTTTAGAATTGGCACAAAAATGAGGTCAGAAGCTCATCTCACGATCAAACATGGCACCAAGATTGCAAGCAGTTTGTCTTCGTCTCAAACTATTGCCAGGAAGAGGGATGAAGTAAATAGTTTGAGAAAGGGAGAAAAATCCTGTGGATACCGGAAATCTGAAATAAAATCACAATGGCAGTTTTTTTTTCATTTTCAGTTAAAGTGTTTTGTCAAGTGAGATTCACGGTGACTGATCCACCAGAGGCTCAGAGCAATATTTCCACTCTTCACCTCATTAGTTATATAACCGAACTTTCGTGCATCTTTCTCTGGGATTTGAGTGGCCAGAGAGGCAGACGTACTCACTGCCTGCTGGGATCTTCAGGTGTTCACACCTCAAGAGCTGTATTTAAAGCCCAGCTGCACAAAGACCTCAGACAATGCAAACCAGGAACTGGCCCTCACATTGTGGAGCGTGACCACCATCACTGAGCATAGGTAAGCAGGCACAGCCGTTAGCACTACTGCCTCACAGCACCAGGGGCTGGGGTTTGATTCTAGCCTCAAGTGACTGTCTGTGTGGAGTTTGTATGTTCTCCCTGTGTCTGTGTGGGTTTCCTCCCCATGCTCTGGTTTCCTTCCACAGTCCAAAGTTGGTGGGGAGGACGGTGTCTCTTTCCAGCCAACGACGCAGAACGTCACACCCCAGACACAGCCCACCTCACCATGCATTGCCACCTGGGTCAGTGCTGTGCCCTAGTGAAGTGAACCCCCCAACTGTGCAGGAGGAGCGTGAGTGGTCTTCTGCAATCTGTAAGGGTGTTCTCCTGTGACCTTACACACACAGGGCCATCATATACCCCAGCTCTACCACTCACACACCTTTCATGAAGGTTCATGAAATCTTGCTATTGCAAGCATCATGTTCATTCAACAACATTCACCCATATCGTCGTCCCAAGCTACTAATCCTTCCTGCTCTCTATACATCCTACTCACTCACTGGGGTCACCCCACCAATTAACAAAAACCAAAAGAATTGCAGATGCTGTAAATCAGAAACAAAAAGAGAAATTGTTGGGAAAACAACATCTGTGAAGAGGAAGTAGAGTTAACGGTTTTGCTCCAGTTCTAGAAGAAGGATCATTGGGCTTGAAACATTGACTCTGCATTTTCTCCACAGATGCCACTGGACCTGAGCTTTCCCAGCAATTTCTGTGTTTGTTTCCATGATATTCAATCCCTCTCTTTGTCCCATTGCAGGAAAAATTGGCCAATACACACCTTCACCCCCACCCTAGACTGATCTTTCACCTTAACTGACTTGCCAATAGTCCGCAGGCTGGTTGCACTTGACCTATAGGAATGACTATGTCCCAGTATCAGACTGCAAGGACATGGATCTTTGGACTCTTGTGGGATATGTGTGTGACTAATCATGGATAATCCCCTCGAGTGTAATCGGGTGATCCACTTGACTGACAATGGTGGGGATCTATGATTGATTGCAATCCCCTTCTCTCCATTGTGATTACTCCCTTTGACTGAAAGACATGGCCGTTGGCTTGAAGCACACACAATGTTCTGGGTCTGCTGTGTTAACTGCTGCCAAATGCTGCTGCAGGTGTGACATTGACATAGCATGGTGCCACATAGCAACACGTATTGAGTGTTCAATGCTTCCCCCCGCCCCCATCACAAGCTGCATGCCTCTCCCTTTAGGTGAAAATGAGGACTGCAGATGCTGGAGATTAAAGTCGACAGTGTGGTGCTGGAAAGGGTCCTCACTTTCCAACCCACGAACCTACATTTCTGCCACCTACAAACGGACCTCACCACCAGAGATATATTTCCCTCTCACCCCATCTGCTTTCCGTAAAGACTTTTCCCTCCGCAACTACCTTGTCAGGTCCACGCCCCCTACCAATCCACCCTCCCCTCCCAGCACCTTCCCCTTCCAGCCACTGCAGAAATTGCAAAACCTGCACATACGCCTCCCCCCTCACATACGTCCAAGGACTCAAAGGAGCCTTTCACATCCATCAATGTTTCACCTGCACTCCCACATGTCATTTATTGTATCCTGATGCAGTCTCCTCTACATTGGAGAGACAGGATGCCTACTCACAGACCACTTCAGAGGACATCTCCAGGACACCCACACCAACCAACCCCACTGCCCTGTGGCAGAACACTTCAACTCTCCCTCCCAATTCGCCAAGGACATGCAGGTCCTGAGCCTCCTTCATTGCCACTCCCTCACCATTCAACACCTGGAGGAAGAACACCTCATCTTCTGCCTCAGGACCCTCCAATCCCATAGCATCAATGTGTATTTCACCAGTTTCCTCATTTCCCCTCCCCACCTTATCCCAGATCCAACCTCTGAACTCGGCACTGCCCTCATGACCTGTCCTATCTGTCCATTTTCTTTTCCACCTATCTGCTCCACCCTCCTCTCTGACCTACCACCTTTACCCCCACCTCTATCTATCTATCACACTCTCAGCTATCCCCCCCCATACCCCAGTCCCACACCCCCCTCCCATTTATCTCACCACCCCTTCGGCTCACAGCTTCATTCCTGATGAAGGACTTTTGCCCGAAACATTGACTTTCCTGCTCCTCAGATGCTGCCTGACCTGCTGTTCTTTTCCAGCACCACACTCTCGACTGTCTCTCCCTTTATGCTAAAGAGCAATGTAAGCCATAGAGGCAGGCAGTCTGTAACTGACCACTGAAAACCTTGTGCACTAAGGAGGCAATGCAAACCACACTGACACTGTAAGTCAATGTTGATGTCGGTGAGTGGGTGCTCAGAAGTATACAGAAGCTGGTAACCTCCAAGTAAGCGATAAAGTGAATGAGTACTGAGAAAACAAGCTAAGGGTCATAAGAAACATCCCTTGAGTTGTGTATATGCCCCTGTGTACAAAGGGATCTGGTAGAAACATGCAAGTCCTAGGTGTCCCTGAGCGACAAAGTTGAAGTCCTGAAGTGGTTTGTGAGTTGTCCTGAAAGGAGGTGTGATGATCTGGTGAGGCAGCTAGTTGCTGATCCCGATTTGTGTGGATAAATGGTTCAGGAGGATTGTGGCTATGGAGCATCCGGTGACGTTGTGCTGAAAAACCTTTGGATGATGGCCAGGACCATGCTTGGTGAGCTGCAGCCACCAGGTACCTGCCCTGTTTTATATGTTGTGCCCTTTAGTGCCGTGGTGGAACAGAGAATTGGAAGTGGCCTAGAAATAATAAGGTTTTACTAAGGTGCAAGGGTGTGGGAATAAGGTTGTGACCACTCACTGGTGAGATTCTAAATTTGTCATTTACAGACTGAGGAAAAATAGGAAAAACTTTTCTTGACATCAAGAATCAAAAGGCAAAAGTTTCCACAGCCTTAAATGGCAATGGACCAATGTGAGAAAGTTGGGAAAATACAGCAAAGATGGAAAAATCAGAATTTCGATGTTGAGATTTTGATTTTCGCCTTACTGTTTAAACAGTGTATTCAGAATTTTGCTAATGAGCAGTGACTAGCTTATTTCCAGGTATTTGCACCTTATTATTGATGAAGCTCACCTAATTTCTATGCAGCTCCCTTCCTTCCTCAGGCAATCCCTGACATGAAAGTCAGAGAGGCAAGAGCTCACTGCTTGCTTCTCTGAGCCTTAATTCAACTCTGGTCACCACACTTTGAAAAGGATGTAATTGCACTAGAGAGGGTACTGAAGAGATTTGCTCAAATGGTGATGGGCTGGAGCATTACGAGATCGGCTGTGGCTGTTTTCCATAGAACAGGGAAGCTTGAGTGTGATCTTATGGAGGTGCACAAAGTTATGAGAGGCAGAGATAGGGTGAAACGTTTCTTCTTAGTACAGGGATCAATAACCAAGAGACGGTGTTAAGGTAAATGGTAGGAAGTTTAGAGAGGATTTGAAGACAATAATTTTGACTCCAAGGTTGGTGGGTATCTGGATATCCTGAACTCACTGCCTAAAAAGATGGTTAGAAATGGGAAGCCTCCAGACATTCAAGAAGTATGGTGGCTCAATGGTTAGCACTGCTGCCTCACAGTGCCAGGGTTCGATTCTAGCCTCGGGCCACTGTCTGTGTGGAGTTTGCACATTCTCCCCGTGTCTGCGTGGGTTTCCTCCGGGTGCTCTGATTTCCTCCCACAATCCAAACATGTGCAGGTTAGGTGAATTGGCCATGCTAAATTGTTCATAGTACTCAGGATGTACAGCTTAGGTGTATTAGTCAGGGGTAAATGTAAAGTAATAGGGTAGGGGAATTGGTCTGGGTGGGTTACTCTTTGGAGGATCAGTGTGGACTTGTTGGGCTGAATGGCCTGTTTCCACACTGTAGGGACTCTATGGAGTATTTAGATGAGCAGGTGAAATGCCAGAGCATCGAAGGATAAAGGTCAAGTGCTGAAAAATGGGATTAGAATGGATTGATTATTGGCACAACCATGATGGGCTGAAGGGCCTTTTCCTATGCTGTAAAATCTCTAAGATTCTACACTGCAGGCAAAACAAGACTAGTCTGACCAACCTTTCCTCCTAAGACAAATCACCCATTCTTGGAACTAAAACAGAATTAGCTGGAGAAGCTATCAGAGCTGGCAGCTTTTGTAGAGAGAAAGCAGAGTCAATGTTTTGGATCCAGCGATCTTTCTTCTGAACTCATTCACTTCCTGTTAATGAGACCTGTAAACTTTCTCTGAACTGTCTCCAATGTATTTATATCCTTCCTAAAATAAGGTGACCAACTGTGCCCAGTACTACAGATGTGGTCTCACAGCACCCTGTATAACTGAAGCAAAATCTTTCTATTTTTATATTCAGTTCTGCTCGTGATAATTGATAATATTATTAGCTGTACTGCATATTAACCTTTTACAATTCATGCATGTGGGTGCCCAGATCCTTCTGTGTCTCAGAGCTGTGCAATCTCAAACTCTTTGGTCTGTCCAGCCACACAATTCCATGAGACAGGCACTGAAGAGGACAGTTGAATAATTAGTCTGATGATGAGCAGAAGATTGCAGGAGACAAAGGCTGCACTCAAAAAAAAACACTTTGCAAACTAAAGGGAAAATTTCTACCCAGAGTTTTCCATTCACACTGTACTCTCCAACTTTTCTGGCCATTGCTCACACCACAGTGGGCAGGGTAAAATTCTATCTAACATGCTCAAAAACTCACAACATCTAAGGGGTCAGGAAAAGAGTCAATGTTTTCAATCAAAATGAGTTATTGGGAACAGAAGAAAAAACATAACTTCTGAAGAAATCATATTTGACTAAAAAATTGGCTAAAAAAATGTGGCTCAGTGTTTGTTTGACAATGCTCCCATCAAACACCTTGAAGTATTTTATTACGTTAAAGGTGCTTTATAAATATTTATTATTTTACGGTTCTGGCTTTGTCTGTGCTGATGTGGTGAACCATCAAGTGAAGACAAAATGCTTCTTGAGAAAGGAATGAAGGAAAATTGGAGGTCTGGACACCATCGACTACTCACATGCACTTCATAATCACCAGCGCTCTGAGAGCAGATTTTCAGCCCATTTACGCAACTGGGCTTGTGGGAACCGTAGGATGAAAGTTTAAGGGAAAAAAAAGGGCTGTAAGTACTAAAATGCCTTGACTTTCACATGGGCCTAAATAAAAATCAGAATGATAAATGATAGTCACATGTGTATAATTGCAGAGGAAATTGTGTTGCGTGCAGTGATTTAGAACTTGGCGTGCTCTGGAGTTTGAATCTGGAAAATTGTATGTTTACTACAATCATTAATTACATGGTGTCACATCATGACATCATCAGACAAAAATATTTCTGCCTGTTTTCTTAACCCTCTCCATCCCCAGTGAATTCAATGTTCAAAGATTACAATCTTTACAAGAAGGGAACACAGCTATAAATATAGAGTATGTAAGCTAGCCTCTATTCACTGTTGAGAAAAAGGTGAAAATGCCTGGCCCATCAAAACTACCAGTTTAGCAGTGCACCAGAATTCTTCTCTTGTGAGCGCATCTTGCCACATTTATATGAAGTCAAACAGTTTTGACTAACTGACTTTGTCCCACACTCACACTAACTTATTACCGCTGCTGTATAAATTAGTAGTAAGTGCACTGGTCATTAGTTAGTTTATAAGGAAGGATTGAGCATGTTGTACATGTAGTGAGTTAATGAGGATTCCTGATGAAGGGCTTTTGCCCAAAACGTTGATTCTTCTGCTCCTCAGATGCTGCCTGACCAGCTGTGCTTTTCCAGCACCCCACTCTCAACTCTGACCTCCAGCATCTGCAGTCCTCACTTTCTCCCTGGAGTGAGGTAATACTGAGTATGTAGTGAGCAGTGAGATGGCTCTTGTAGGTGTTGTATCTTAGCTAGATCTGGATTCAAGTCCTAACTGCTCCAGAGGTATGTTGTATTACATCTGAACAGGTTGATTGGTTAGGCCATTTTTAGAATACTGCAATCAATTCTGATCTCCCTGCTTTCGGAAAGGTGTTTTAAACTTGAAAGGGCTAAGAAAAGATTTACAAAGTTGTTGCTGGGATTAGAGGGTTTGAGCTATATGGAGAGGCTGAATAGGCTGGGGCATTTCAACCTGCGCATCATTGGCTGAGGGGTGGCCTTACAGAAGTTTATCAAATCATGAGGGGCATGGATAGGGTAAACAGCCAAGGTTGTTTTTCCCAGGATAGCAGAGTCCCAGACTAGTGGGTGTAGGTTAAAGGTGAGAGGGGAAAGATTTAAAAGGGACCTAATGGGCAACATTTTCAGGCACAGGGTGTTGTGTTTATAGAATAAGCTGCAAAAGGAAATGATGGAGGCTGGCACAATTATGTCATTTAAAAGGCATCTGGATGGGTACGTGAATAGAGAGATAGGGGCCAAATGCTGGCAAATGGGACTAGATTAATTTAGGATATCTGGTCAGCTTGGATGAGTTGGACCAAAGAGTCTGTTTCCACGCTCTAACTCTATAATTTTATGACTGAAAATATCTCTAAAGATAGGTGAGTCTGCCTCCATATTAGCAAACAATAATCTTTATTTATATTATATATGTGGATGGTGAGCTCAATCTAAGAACGCTGCTGGCTTGGTGTTGTTCCAAACATCTTTGACATCAGCAGGCATCATTGATAATGTATGTTTTTCATTAACGTTATGGGACTTGCCTATTAAAAGCATTGCAAGGATGTCAAACTGTTTGATATCTCAGAGATTAGGACTTCTGCTGATAATTTTTGTAGGCCCTGTGAAGTATAACTTTTGGATGAAGGTATGGATGCGCCTATGGGAATCATTCTATCATTGCAATTGTATTCCTAAAGGGTGTAACTTTAAACAAATCAAATTCTCCTATTTATTGTCATTGCCAATCACTTACTAATGAGCATGATTGTCCACCTAGGAAATTCTGTCTCACTGGTCATGGGTTCTATGGGTCCTTGTATGGATAATGAACCCAATCCTGGAGTCACATCTTCAATCCCACGTTTGGTAGGGGCATCCAGGAAACAAAAGTGGTCTTTTGGCCTTGAGATCATTGGCTTTCCTTTCTCCGGTACCTTTTCTGTACTTTCCCTTGCCGTGAGATGTTCTTGAAGACTTGAGTCCCATGGTAGAGTTTCCTCCAAGTCAGTTTCTTCTGAAAGAGGGTCTCCCAGGTATGGACGTCAATGTTGTATTTCTGAAGGAAGTCTTCAGGGGGGTCTTTGAAACTCTTCCTATGCCCTCTTCTCATTTGAGTGCCTGCCATGGGCAGGGCGAAGTGATTTGCTCTGGCAGTTGGAACTCAGGCAACCTGAGTACATTTTGGATGATCATGGCCTTGTGCTTAATGGATACTGATATTAGTATGCCTGCCCTCCCAGCTGTCTCATTAATGGTACTGCTCAAGGTGCTTGAGGTGGTGTCTGTACATAGTCCAAGTTTCAGAGCCATATAGATGAATCAGAAAGATGATCGTTTTATACACAAGTATCTTGGTATCAGCACATATGTCACAGTCATCAAAGACTTTAGGTGTTCGAAGATAATGCTCACTGATAGCTATAGTTATGTCAATAGAAAATTTCTCTTCAGAACAAAACATTAAAAGGATATACCCTGCAAGTTGAAATACTGCATGTGCCCATATTTCTAAAAGAAATAATTCTTAAAATAAATTTAGATATAGCTATTTTCTAATCAAACCTGTTCAAAGGGGCTGTGACACACTTCTGGAGCAGGTGGGACACGTCTGGGTGTCTAATTCCTCTTGGAGCTCTATCAGATCCTCACATATCTCACACTGTACCTCCAGCATCTGCTGCCTCACAGGTGGCATCCAGAGATCCCTCACCAACCAGGGTTCAGCGTGGGCTTGAATTCCCATTGCCCTCTGAATGAAAGCGGTTTTGAGTGTCACAACATCTGAAACTTGGCTGCAGCCATTCTTTTCATAGGGGATGCTACAGTCTCCCACAATAGATTTTAGATTTAAATTTATTATCACATCTGAAAATACAGTGAAAAGTGCTTTTCGGCGTGTTATACACTAAGCCTTACCACGCTCCAATGTCATCTTGAACACTGAATGTAATGTAAGATTTCATGGTAAGAGAGTTCACCCTTTGCTCTCCTTTTAGATCCTCCTCCGCTGCTCCTCCAGTCACTGCTTGACATCAGACAGCATCTCTGTAACAGGCTCTGGGGTCTCGGTTACAGGCCTCTGCCACCACCACTCCCGTGACCCCCAGGTTTGAATAGAGTCCTGGGTCTGAGGATGCACAGGTTCCGTTCCTCCTGTTCCCTATCTGACGCTCCACTAGATACTACCACTGGTCCATCATTTGCCCCTATTGCCGACGCCACTATTTCTTCCAGGTGTCCGGGCCTAGCTACGGACCCAAGCCTGGGAGTCCGGGCCAGGAGAGTCAGCCTGGACCCTGCTCCTTGGTTACCGGGAGACCACGGCCTGGGTTGGAGCCGTGTCTGGCACGGAGGAGTGTCTGGCTCATTCTGGTGTTGCTGCCTCCTCCTTCAACCTCCACTCTCCAGGCTTTGAAGAAAAGAAAAAGAGAAAAGAACAAGAAGGAACAAGAAGAAAAGTAAAAAAGGAAAGAGAAAAATTAGAAAGAAAGCGTACAAACTCAAGGCTTAGCCCTGCTACTCCACCGCCATCTCGAATAAAGGGATTGATAGATTGGCTCTCCTTTAGTATCAGTACTGTCACAATCACCAAGTCATTGTTCCCTCAAAGGGCAACTGAGGTTTGTTACTCATCATGACATGGTGTGCAAGGATCATTGATCCCACAGCTGCTGACCTCCTCTGCAACCTCTACTGATTGCTTGCTTGATTAGACCAGGAGTTTAGCTCCTTCTGTCCCTGGGGTAGAGGATCTCCTGCTTACCTGCGGAACCGGGAGGAGGACCTGCTGGGTAAATTGTGGTGCGACGCAGAATCTGACTTCCACCTTGCCTTCCAACATTTAACCTGTTCAGCCACATCATTAGCCTATATTTTAAGGTTCTAAAAGTGATAATTGCGACAGTTTAAGAAAATTCCATAGATTCTAAAGTAGTTTTATGAATTGATAGCAAATGAAACACCATTAATCAAGAAAGGAGAATGAGAAAACAGGGATCTGCATGTCAGTGAGCTTGCTGTCTGTTGTTGGGACAATGCTGGGTTCCATTATTAATGAAGTCTGAACAATGCATTTAGAAAAGTATGTTTTGACATGAAATGGTTTGACTATGCTATAACCTGACATGGTTTTACAAAAAGGAAATCATGTTTGATGAACTTGCGATAAAATCTTACTTGACACGTTTTACTTTAAGGTATGTCTAGTAGTGTTGGTAAAGGGCACCCACAGATATCGTGTGGTTTCCAAAATCACATTAAACTAGACCTATTCAAGGCTGAGATAGATTTTTGATTTTTCAGGGAATCCAGGAATAAGGGGAGGAAGCAGAAAAATGAAGTTGTTGTAAAATTAGCTATGACTGTACTGAATGGCAGAGTGGAGTTGGGAACCATGTGAAGTACTCCTGCTCTTATTACTTTTGTTCTTATGTTTTTAGTTAACAACAGCTCACCAATCCATTAGGAATGTCCCTGAAGCTCTTTCAGGCAAATTAAACAGTTATGAAGGTGGAATGTTATCTTCAGTTCCACAGACTGCCCAGGTTCCCATTGGTATAACTAACAGGATACACATGGTACTTAAAGCCTGAAGAAAAACACCTCAATTTCAAGAACAGACAGTGTTTTTCAGATTAGATTTTAACCGGACACCCTGTAAAGCCCCTTAGGTGGGTGTCAAATATGACAGAGCAGTATTTTAATCTTACTCTGTATTCGAAAGTCTACTTCCCATCAATTTGCAGTGAAATTTGCATCACGGGTCAATTCACCTTGCCAGAAATCATGACCCAAGGCCAGTTTTCAGAACAGTTTACTCGTGATCAGGTTTATCGTTTATAGTCACAGTTCATGCCATCAATAATTTCTGCAGATGGACTGGGGCAGTCAATAGACAGATGGGTGGAATGCATTAAACAAAGGAAGCTTTTTGGATTGGAAATGTGTGGAGAGATATGTTTGAAAGGCCTCACATTAGGACTATTCTTATTTATATATAAATGTTATGAAGTCAGGAATTGAGGGAAAAGTTCTAGAATTTACTAATTACAAATATGGAGTACAGCAGACTGTGAGCTGGACTGCAAACATCCAAATAACATCAGTTAGTAGGATGGTCAGCAGCTGCAGAAAAATGTGAAATTTTACATTTTTAATGGAAGAAAGAGAGAAAGAAGGAAAAGGGTGATAAGATACTTTGCAAAGACAGATAACAGGGGAAACACAGAGAAGTATGAAGTGACGCATTTTGGAGGAGAGAGTGAGATATCTGGGAATATTAATCTTTGATTGTGGCATGACAGGTTAATGAAGCTGTTATAAAATCATTGACCCTAGACTTTATAGACAGAAACAGAGATTACAGAAATGAAGAATGTAGGTTTGCTCGCTGAGCTGAAAGGTTCATTTCCAGATGTTTCGTTACCTTACTAGGTAACATCTTCAGTGGACCTCATGTGAAGCAATGCTGAAAATTCCTGCTTTCTATATAGAGAAAGCAGGAATTTTCAGCATTGCTTCGCAAGAGGTCCACTGAAGATGTTACCTAGTAAGGTAACAAAATGTCTGGAATGAACCTATCAGCTCAGCGAGCAAACCGACATCCAAAACCTCAAACTGAGCTATAAATCTTTTCAAAACTTGCGAAGAAATGAAGAAGTTATGTAAACCTTTCTAACTCACTGGTTAGGCCTCAGCTGGAGTATTATGACCAGGTCCTGGGTATCACAGTTTAGGAAGAATGTTAACACATCAGAAAGGATGCAGAGGAAATTTAATTCAATGATACCGTAAATAAAGTATTTCATGTATATGGACAGCCAGGCAAAGCTGAAATCCTGACGATAAAAATCACAATCATGAAGGTTTTGATCCAGCAAATAGTGAGAAACTGGTCCGGTTGGCAGTACAGTCAATAACTCTAGGACACAAATTTAAGGTGATTGGTAATAGAGCCAAAGATGAGGAGGATGGTTTTCACACAGAGTTGTTATGATCTGACAAGGCTCAAGGAAGAAGATTCAGTAGCAACTTTCAAAATTGGATCAATATGCGAAGGAAAGAAAACAAGTGCATGACCATAGGAAATCAACAGGAGAGTGGGACTGGTTGGATTTGTTAGTTCAAAGAGTTGGTGTGGATATGGTGGGCTGATTGTCTACTTCTTTCATGCAAGTTTCTACAATTCTATTCATAAGGCAAAACATTGCACCTTTAAACAATAAGACTTTAAATTGAGCATAGGACACGTCTTGGGCTGGAATTTTACAGAATGAAGTCTGCCCCCACAACCACTCAGAAAATCGAGGAAACCTGGTCTCTGCCGGTCACAAGAGCCCTGACTCAAAATGCTTTGTCAATTAACTGCCTGGCACTGGGGCTAATATCCTCTTAAGGGACTAGGTTCCACTTCCCACCCTAAGAGCCAATGGTATGCCTGACAGCTGTTAATTCCCAGCAGCACCATCACTAGTATTGGTGACTGCTGGAACTGCAACCAGGCAGCAACAGCTGCATTAAAATGTGAGAGGACTCCAAAATCTAACTAAGTCATTGGCAGGCAGACACGAATGAGGGTGAAGGAAGGTTGTGGGTGAAGGCAGAGATTCAGTGCATGAGAGATGCTGAACTGACTGAGAAATCCACTTCGTTATCTCCGATGGCGCAGTGGTTAGCACTGCTGCCTCACAGTGCCAGGGTCCCAGGTTTGATTCCAGCCTTGGGCAACTGTCTGTGTGCAGTTTGCACTTTCTCCCCGTGTTTGCATGGGTTTCCTCCGGGTGCTCTGGTTTCCTCCCACAATCCAAAGATGTGCAGGTCAGTTGAATTGGCCATGTTAAATTGCCCATAGTGTTAGGTGCAATAGTCAGTGGGAAATGGGTCTGGGTGGGTTACTCTTCGGAGGGTCGTTGTGGACTGGTTGGGCCGAAGGGCCTGTTTCCACACTGTAGGGAATCTAATCTCACTCGATTTTTCACAATCCCTCATTCCCAACAGCAGCACAATTGCTGCGATACTTTAAAATCCCAGATTGGTGCACAGGTAAAAAACCATTAACGAGAGTTCCTGCAAATACATTAGGCCATTAAAAACATAAAGATTTTGTTTCTAAAACTGTAGAACATGAAACCTAGAAGATAATGTTGAATTTGTGCAAGGCCATGACCAGGGCCTCCAAGCCTCAATTTCTTCCTCTCCCAACGTCCCCACCAGTTCTCTAATTCATTTGGCTGAACTGGTCCTCACCCTCAATAATTTCTCCTTTGAATCCTCCCACTTCCTCCACATGAAAGGGATAGCTATGGACAGCCGCATGGGCCGCAGGTATGCCTGTCTCTTTGTTGGCTGCGTGGAACAGTCCATCTTCCGGAATTACACTGGCACCACTCTCCACCTTTTCCTCTGCTACATTGATGACTGCATGGGCGCCACCTCATGCTCCCACGAGGAGGTTGAACAGTTCATCAACTTCACCAACACATTCCACCCCGACCTTAAATTCACCTGGACCATCTCAGACACCTCCCTCCCCTTCCTGAACCTCTCTATCTCCATCAACGGGGACCGACTCAACACTGACATCTTCTACAAACCCACTGACTCCCACAGCTAACTGGACTACACCTTCTCCCACCCTGCTTCCTGTAAATATGCTATCCCTTATTCCCAATTCCTCCACCTCCGCTGTATCTGCTCCCAGGAGGACCAGTACCACCACAGAATACATCAGATGGCATCCTTCTTTAAAGACTGTAATTTCCCCTCCCATGTGGTTGAAGATGCCCTCCAGTGCATCTCATCTACTTCCCACAGCTCCGCCCTCGAAGACCACCCATCCAACCGCAACAAGGACAGATCCCCCCCCCCCCCGGGTCCTCATCTTCCACTCCACCAGCCTCCGCATAAATCGCATCATCCTGCGCCATTTCCACCATCTACAAACGGACCCCAACACCAGAGATATATTTCCCTCTCCACCCCTATCCACTTTCCGTAAAGACCGTTCCCTCCGCAACTACCTGATCAGGTCCAAGCCCCCTAACAGCCCACATTCCCCTCCCAGCACCTATCCCCTGCCACCCCAGGAATTGCAAAGCCTGCACCCACATCTCCCCCCTCACCTCCATCCAAGGCCCCAAAGGACCATTCCACATTCATTAAAGTTTCACCTGCACTTCCACATGTGTCATTTACTGTGTCCGTTACTCCCAATACGGTCTCCTCTACACTGGGGAGACAGAACACCTACTCGCAGAGCACTTCAGAGAACATCTCCAGGACACCTGAACCAACAAACCCCAGTGAACACTTCACTGTGGCTGAACACTTCAACCCCCCCTTCCCATTCTTCCAAGGACATGCAGGTCCTGGGCCTCCTCCATCGCCACTCCCTAACCACCCAACGCCTGAAGGAAGAATGCCTCATCTTCCGCCTCGGGACCCTCCAACCCCATGGCATCAATGTGGATTTCACCAGTTTCCTAATTTCCCCTCCCCCCACCTTATCCCAGATCCAACCTTCCAGCTCAGCACTGCCCTCATGACCTATCTTCCCTGTCCATCTTCCTCCCACATATCCACTCCACCCCCTCCCCGACCACCACCTCCATCCACCTATCACACTCTCAGCTACCTTACCCCCTGCCCCAACCCCCCTTCCATTTATCTCTACACTCCCTAGACTTCCAGGATGATCCCTGATGAAGGGCTTTTGCCCGAAATGTTAATTCGCCTGCTCCTCGGATACTGCTTGACCTGCTGTGCTTTTCCAGCATCACACTCTCAACTCTAATCTCCAGCATCTGCAGTCCTCACTTTCGCCTAGTCACATTAGTTTAACACATTTATGACATCATCTTGTTGAATGGCTGTTAAAAGGCGTAAAGTAGATTCAATACGGTATTTCCAGCGAACAGGTATTGTAATTATAAAACAAGATTTCAACAAGCAAAAGCTTTAGAATTGAGAAGATTAATGTTGATTTGATATCAGGTTTTAATAATGAAAAGTTACAATAAGATAGTTCTGTAATTTAAATCACACCGTGAGGATTTAATATCAGTCTATCAGGCTTGTGCTATTGCTTATTAGTAATAAGGATATAAACTGATATTATTATGAATTAATCCAAATTCCAGTGTATTTATTCTAATGTATTACACTAAACGCTGCAAATAAATAGCTATACAATTTAGAGATCATAAAACATTTATAATAACATGACTTAGTCATTTTAAAGTATTTTTTGAAGTGAGCACACTGACTGCTTGAATCCCCATGCAAAGAAAAACATATTATCATGTTCAGTGCCAAATAACTTTGTTAGTATATTTAAAAATTCCCCACGTTCAGTGTACGTTCCTAATGTTTACATACTTTGATCCTTTCAGGTTATGAGATATAAACTATGTATAGCTTGAAAACTGCACAGCACATTCCAATTGTATTTGTGATAACATTTACCAATCTGCACTTGGCTATCACTGGCAGGGTCAGTATTTGGAAAGTCACTGAATTAGTTTTGTAAGAGATTGGCCAGTTTCTTCCACCTGAAAGGTTATACACGTGTTAGTGTTATTTCCCCTGAACACAATATAATGAAGTAAATCTAACTTTATGATTACAAAAGCACATTTTATTAATTTAGTGACGCGATTTGAACCAGTGACTCACTGCTGTCCTTTCTATAATGGTAATGCTTACAGGCCGAATATGTCATTTAACAACTAGCATCTGTTCCATAGCCTTAATAAGTATTACCTGATAGCCCAGTATTGCAATATAGAGTCAATATCAGAGCTACGGAATGGAAATGGACCCTGTTTTGCACGAATAGGGTTTTGTTCTTATTTTTAAGTATGGTTTGAAGTTCCATATCCCAAAGTACTAAAGTTTGCCTGTTCTTCCTGATATGGGAACATGATACAGGGTACAGGAACCAAAAGGTATAAATAAATGTTATGTTAGAAGCTGTTCAGAAAGTGAAAAGCATATCAATTTCTCATATTTTCATGATTATACCTCTCTAGATACTAGGTGCTCCTGACTGGGGCATGTTCCAGTACATTCAGCTTAAGCTGGGAGGGTAATTAGAGCTGAGTGCAAGGAAAGACCAGCCAAGATCTTTTTGAATGGCAAATCAGTCTTTACGGGCCTACTCCTGCTTCTATTTATAGAGTCATAGAGTCATAGATATCCTAAATTAATCTAGTCCCAATTTAAATCTTTTCCCTCTTTAACCTGTGTCTTCTAGTTTTTGATTCCCCTACCCTTAGCTGTACACCCTTTCCATGTCCCTAATGATTTTATAAACTTCTATACGGTCACTCCTCAGTCTCAATCCAGCGAAAATTGCCCCGGCCAATCAGCCTCTCCCTGCAGCTCAAACTTTCTTATGCTCTTAACAAAGTGGTCACAATGATTTTCCAATTGTCAACAGAGATTGTACAAGATTGCAAGATATAGGAGGTATAATCAGTAAAGTCACAATGATATGAAAATTGGTGGTGTGATGAAGAGTAAGGAGAAAAGAGCCTTAAGCTACAGGATGATACAAACAGGGCTGATCTGATGTGCTGAACAGTGTCAAATTGAATTTAATCCTGAAAATGTGAGATGATGAATTTTGAGAGGACTTACAAAGAAAGGGAGTTCTCACGGAATGGAAGTTCTCCCTAGGAAGTACAAAGAATCAGAGGGACCTTGGTATGGATGTCCATAGATTCCTGAAGGCAGCAGCAAAGGTAGATAAGGTGGTTTAAGAGGTATATGGGGTACTTGCCTTTATTAATCAAGGCATTGAACACAAGCTGATGATGGAGCTGCATATAATGTTAGTTAGATCTCAGCTGGAGTACTGTGTGCTGTTCTGGTCACCACTAGAAAGCATGCAGAAGTGATTCACCAGGATGTTGCCTGTGATAGAGGCTAGAAAGGCTGGAGTTGTTTTCCTTAGAGTAGAGCTCTCTAAGGGAGGAATCTGATTGAAGTCCATAAAGTTCTGAGGGACAGAGAGAGAGTAGATGAGAAGAAACCTTTCCTTCTAGTGGAGAGGTCAGTAATCAGGGGGCACAGTTTTAGGGTAAAGAGCAAGAAGTTTAGAGGGGATTTGAGGAAACATTTCTTAACCAAGAGGGTTGTGGTAATCTGGAACTCACTGACTGAAAGACTGCTGGAGGCAGAACCCTCAAGACATTAAAAACCGATTTAAATGAGCACTTGAAATGCAATAGCTCACAAGGCTATGGGCCAGGTGCTGCAAAATGGGATAAAAATAGATGGATTTCTGATAGTGGTGCAGACACAATGGGCTGAAGAGTCTGTTTCCATGTTGTAAGAACTGTACAGAGAACAACAAACTGTGTGTGCAGGAGAACTCTTCAGCAATATTGAACCACGAGAATGGTGCATACTTTTATATGAAATCCCAAAAAATTCTTCATCATAGTCTAGTGGTCTAGAAATATTGTCAGAACAGACAGCAGTCAAGGTTGAATCTCCTCTCATACTACAGTTTCATCCAGAATGCTTTGCAGTTACTTCAGACCTAGTCTCAATGGCCCTTGCAGTAAATTTGCTAAAGTAACCTGCAAACACTGAGGAGAATTATGTTAATCATTTGCAATGCTCCTGTGAATATTTTGAAGAAGTGAATTTATATTCTGGAGACTTCCTGGTGATTGACTCCATTCTTTGTCCTAAAACACAATGTAAAGAGGAAGATTACGCTGATAGCTGAGCCCCATTTTTCAACAAGCCATCACAAAATGTGTAAAATGCCCATTAAGAACATGTGAGGGTTAGAGCTAGAAGCAGGGGGCTGCAATTCAGCCCCTCCGGCCTGTTCTGCCATTTGACACAATCATGGCTGATTTCATCTCAGCTTCAACTCTATTTGCCTGCCCACTCTCCACAACCATACAACCCATTCCTAATTAAAAATCTGTTTAGTTAAAAATCAATGCCCCAGCATTGACTGCACTATGGGGTAGTGAATTCCACAGATTCATGAGCCTTTGAGAGAAGTACTTTTTCCTCTAATCTGTTTTAAATCTGCTACCCCTTATCCTAAAACTATAACTTCTCATTCTAGATTGTCCATATGAGGAAACATCCTTTCCATGTCTATTTTTTCAAACCCCTTTATATATCTCAATTAGATCTACTGTCATTCTTCTAAACTCCAGAGAGTATAGGCCAAAACTGTTCAATCTCACTCCCTAATATGAACCCCTCATATCTGGAATCAATAAAGTGAAGTTCCTTGAACTGCATTCAATATAGCTACATCCCTCTTTGGGTAATGGGACCAAAATCGTATGCAATACTCCAGGTGTGATATCACTAATGCCTTCTCCAGTTGCAGCAACACATTCCTAGTTTTATACTCTATTCCTCTAGTAATAAATGCCAAAATTCCATTTGCCTTATTACCTGCTGTACCTGTGTATTAGTTTTCTGCAATTTAAGCTCAAGGGCACCCAGTTCCCTCTTCACCAAAGTACTTGGAAGTTTTTGTCTATTTAGACAATACGTTGCCATTCTATTCCTCCAACCAAAATGGATAACCATAGACTTAATCTGCCAAATTTTGGCCTATTAATCTAACCTTTGCATATTAATTTCTCATTTCTTCACTACAAATTACTTTTCCACACGTTTTAGCATCTTCTGCAAATTTAGTTTTAGTATTTTCTATCCCTGTATCCAAGTCATTAATGTAGATTATACATAGTTTAGGGCCTGAGGATGAAACCCTATGGCACTCTACTAGTTACATTTTGCCAATCAAAAAAAGACTTGATTATTCTAACTCTCTGCCTTCTGTTGGTTAGCCAATCTTCTAACCAAGCTAATAAAATACCCCCAACTCCATGTGATCTTACCTTCTAGATATAGCACATCTACAGGGTCCTATTATTAACATTCAACAAACAAGAGGATAAATTTGCTTGATTGACTTCTATTCAGGCCAAGAACAATTCACACCAGATTTCTTCATTAACAGAAAATACCTATTTATTGTAAACACACAACTTTAATAAATGCCAAAGTAAAGAAAGGATTACTAAGCTGCTGCTGCTATGCAAGTTCAAATGCTCCTTTAAATTCTGAAATTAAAATAGACTCATACACTATTAAACAGACAAGAAAAAAACACAAATAGGTTGACATAGATAGTATGGAACAAAATTGTCAGGAAGAAACAAAATTCTGACGGTCAAAAGTCCAAATCTTAAAAGTAATTTAAATTATCACTCACAGTTCCATTTGATTTTAGTAATAATGATATATTGCCTGTAAAGCGATGGTCATAGAAGGAGTAGGAATAAGCCATTCAGCACTTTGAGCCTGCTCCGCCATTCAATATGATCATGGCTGATCCTTTACCTTACTATCATATTCCCACTTTCTTCCCATATTCCTTGATGCCTTAAAAATCTAAAAAAGATATCTATCTCTTTGTTGAATATATTCAGTGACATGGTCTCCACAGCCTTCTGTGGAAGAGGATTCCACATTATTATTTGATTGAAGATTCTGTTCCTAATCTCAATCCTAAATGGTCTTCCCCATATCCTGAGACTTTATCCGCTGATTCTAGACTCCACAACTTGGGACTCCACCCATTTCAATTCCCCTTCCCACTCCATTTACGACATGACCATCCTTGGCCTCTTCTATTGCCATAATAATCCAATTGGAGGAACGACACCTCATTTCTGCCTGGGCAGCCTACAACCCAAAGGACTCAACACTGAGTTCTTTAATTTCAAATAACCTTCCTTCCCAGCCCCATCCCAACCTTTCCCTTCCTCCCTGCCACAAACCGGATTCATTCCTCCCATTGACCAGCCATGTGGTACCCTCTACCTGTCTTCACCTATCCCCACTTCACCACCCTGCCCTTGCCACCCAGTTTATCTGCAGCTCCCCCCACCCCCATCCCCAGTCCTGAAGAAGGGTTCCACCCGAAATGCCGACTTCTCCACCTCCTGATGCTGCCTGACTTGCTGTCTCCTTCCAGCCTCCTGCCTTCTGATAAGAAGGAAAGCTGCAGCCTTGATGGTTTCAGAGGGGTAGTCAATATTTTGGATGAAATAATCTAAAACATCATCAATAATGTCCCCCCATAGACCTCAAGGATGAAAAAAAACTGTAAAAGAATCTAACACCAGAATTGTTCTTCAGCAGAACTTTGAAGAACAATACTGCACAAGGACCAAACCTGGACATTAGAGATACACACTATTCATTGGAATTGTAGCTAAATACAACCATTAATTGGGTGATAGTCGAGAGTGTGGTGCTGGAAGGGCACAGGTCAGGCAGCATCTGAGGAGTAGGAGAATCGATGTTTCAGGCATAAGGTCTTCATCAGGAATAACCAAGTTAAGTTCTCAGACTTCATTTGCTTACTTGAGGGGTCTCATTTTGGTTACTACATGCAATAAAGTTTAATTCATTGTTTCAGTATTTTATTGACTATGAGTTTTTCAAAATAAGTAACCAAATTAAAGGTAGTTTATGATGACTTACCCACAACAAACATTTAAGTCAATATTGTTAAGAAAATACTTGTAGTTAATAATGTTAGAAAATAAGAAAGCACTTTGGCAAAGATGTGTCATTAAGATTTAATAAATATGTAATGTGCCTCTCAGGTAAGCTATGATGTTACAGTAACCTGCTACATCTGCTACAAAACATGCTGCTCTGTATCCTTACCATCACAGATAGCCTATTAATAAACATCTGAAAATTATGTAGAAGTTTGGCTTGAGCTTTTACAAAGATCCAAAGAGTCTATATTAGAACATTACATTTATGTTTTCAGCCAGAGGTGCACTGTTCAGTGTCCATGACACCATATTTAAAACAGAAACTTAGGAATGCCTGTAACCAAAAAAGGAAAATCTTTTAAATGAAGCTGCATACAGTGAAGCCTGGAGGAACAGCAGTTCAACTGCTCAGTACACCACTGCTGACTCCATTACCAAGTTCCTGATTAATACTTCCTTCTAATCCACCTTCCTAGAATCACATAAAATACATAAATGTGAATTCAATGATTGATTAATTCGTCTATATTTCTTGATGATTGGGTTTGAAGAAAAAATGTTGAGCATGAGTACTGCCTGAAGAAAACAATGTGATGTTGTCAATATTGTTCTGTATAATTATGTCTGCCTTGCTTAACAACTTGCTTTGTAGTTTTCCATTGGCATTGTTACAATTCTCACAGTGCATTATCAATTTAAACTTATCTCTCACAACATAAGGATGACTGGGTAGCCTTCAGAGGAATGCTTCACTCTTCTGCACTCGACCATATGGGATCCATTACCTGTAAACACCAGAACAAGTAAAATCCCATCAGTATAGGCTAATTTCCTACAGACTGACTCTAACCAAGATAGGTGACAATCATTGAGAGTTCTGCTTCACAAGGATAAACCTTAAGATTGCACTTTACACTAAAACGAAATGAATGACAATTGCAGATAATGCATGCACATCAAGCTGCACCTATAATTTTGTTTGCATGATAATCTCAAAGGAGGGTGCCTGTAAACAGGAAAGTGGCTTGAAGTGTGTATATTTCAATGCATGAAGTATACGAAATAAGGTAGGTGAACTTGCAGTGTGGGTTGGTACCTGGGACTTCGATGTTGTGGCTATTACGGAGACATGGGTAGAACAGGGATAGGATTGGCTTTTGCAGGTTCCAGGGTTTAAATGTTTTAGTAGGGTCAGAGGTGGGGGTAAAAGAGGGGGAGGTGTGGCATTGCTTGTCAAAGATCGTATTACAGCGGTGGAAAGGACGATGGATGAAGACTCGCCATCTGAGGTAGTTTGGGCTGAGGTTAGGAATAGGAAAGGTGAGGTCACCCTGTTAGGAGTTTTTTACAGGCCTCCTAATAGTCCTAGAAACGTAGAAGAAAGGATTGCGAGGATGATTCAGGAGAAGAGCGAAAGTAATAGGGTGGTTGTTATGTGGGACTTTAACTTTCCTGATATTGATTGGGAAAGCTATAGCTCTAGTTCGTTAGATGGGTCGGTGTTTGTCCAATGTGTGCAGGAGGGTTTCCTGACACAATATGTAGATAGGCCAACAAGAGGTGAGGCCATACTGGATTTGGTTCTGGGTAACGAACTAGGCCAGGTGTTAGAATTAGAGGTAGGTGAGCACTTTGGGGACAGTGACTTTTACTCTAGTGATGGAGAGGGATAAGTGTGCACTGTAGGGCAAGAGTTATAGCTAGAGGTAGGGAAATCATGATGCGGTGAGGCATGACTTAGGATGCGTGGCTTAGAAAAGTAGGCTTCAAGGCAAGGGCGTAATTGATATGTGGAGCTTGTTCAAGGAGCAACTATTGAGTGTCCTTGATAAGTATGTACCTGTCAGGCAGGGAGGAAAGGGTCGTGTGAGGGAGCCGTGGTTTAATAAGGAATTGGAATCCCTTGTTAAATGGAAGAGATCGGCCTATGTAAAGATGAGGCGTGAAGGTTCAATTGGGGTGATTGAGAGTTATAAGGTAGCCAGGAAGGACCTAAAGAGAGAGCTAAGAGCAGCAAGGAGGGGAAATGAAAGGTCCTTAGTTGGTAGGATTAGGGAAAACCCTAAGGCTTTCTATAGGTATGTCAGGAATAAAAGAATGACTAGGGTAGGAATAGGTCCAGTCAAGGATAGTAGTGGGAAGTTGTGTGTGGAGGCTGAAGAGATTGGGGAGACACTGAATGAATACTTTTCGTCAGTATTCACTCAGGAACAGGACATTGTTGCCGATGTGAATACTGAGTCACAATTAAGTAGAATGAATGGCTTTAAGGTATGTAAGGAAGAGGTGTTGGAAATTCTGGAAAGGGTGAAAATAGATAAGTCCCCTGGGCCTGATGGCATTTATCCTAGGATTCTCTGGGAAGCAAGGGAGGAGATTGCAGAGCCATTGGCCTTGATTTTTATGTCCTCGTTGTCTACAGGAGTAGTGCCAGAAGACTGGAGGCTAGCAAATGTGGTTCCCTTGTTCAAGAAGGAGAGGAGGGATAACCCTAGTAACTATAGGCCGGTGAGTCTCACTTCTGTTGTGGGCAAAGTCTTAGAGAGAATTGTAAGGGATAGGATTTATGAACATCTGGATAGGAATAATGTGATCAAGGATAGTCAGCATGGTTTTGTGAAGGGCAGGTCGTGCCTCACAAACCTTATTGAATTCTTTGAGAAGGTGACTAAGGAGGTGGATGAGGGGAAGGCGGTAGATGTGGTGTATATGGATTTTAGTAAGGCGTTTGATAAGGTTCCCCATGGTAGGCTACTTCAAAAAATACGGAGGTATGGCATTGAGGGTGAGTTGGAGGTTTGGATTAGGAATTGGCTGGCTGGAAGAAGACAGAGGGTACTAGTTGATGGTAAAGGTTCATCTTGGAGTGCCGTTACTAGCGGTGTTCCGCAAGGATCTGTTTTGGGACCATTGCTGTTTGTCATTTTTATAAATGACCTGGAGGAGGGGCTAGAAGGTTGGGTGAGCAAGTTTGCGGATGATACGAAAGTCGGAGGAGTTGTTGACAGTGAGGAAGGATGTGGCAGGTTACAGCGGGATATAGATAAACTGCAGAACTGGGCAGAAAGGTGGCAAATGGAGTTTAATGTAACTAAGTGTGAGGTGATTCACTTTGTTAAGAGTAACAAAAAGGTGGGGTACTGGGCTAATGGTCGGATACTTGGTAGTGTGGATGAGCAGAGGGATCTTGGTGTCCATGTACACAGATCTTTGGAAGTTGCCACCCAGGTAAATAGTGCGGTGAAGAAGGCATATGGCGTACTGGCTTTTATTGGTAGAGGAATTGAGTTCCGGAGTCCTGAGATCATGTTGCAGTTGTATAAGACTCTGGTGCGGCCGCATCTGGAGTATTGTGTGCAGTTTTGGTCGCCATACTATAGGAAGGATGTGGAGGCACTGGAACGGGTGCAGAAGAGGTTTACCAGGATGTTGCCTGGTATGTTAGGAAGATCGTATGAGGAAAGGCTGAGGCACTTGGGGTTGTTTTCATTGGAGAAAAGAAGGTTTAGGGGTGACTTGATAGAGGTGTACAAGATGATTAGGGGTTTAGATAGGGTTGACCGTGAGAACCTTTTTCCACGTATGGAGTCAGCTATTACGAGGGGGCATAGCTTTAAATTAAGGGGTGGTAGGTATAGGACAGATGTTAAGGGTAGGTTCTTTACTCAGCGAGTCGTGAGTTCATGGAATGCCCTGCCAGTAGCAGTGGTGGACTCTCCCTCTTTATTGGCATTTAAGCGGGCATTGGATAGGCATATGGAGGATAGTGAGCTAGTGTAGGTTAGGTGGGCTTGGATCGGTGCAACATCGAGGGCCAAAGGGCCTGTACTGCGCTGTATTCTTCTATGTTCGATGTTCTATAATAATATAACAGTATGTCCTATTAACAAAACACTGTCACACTGTCCAACAGAAGTGTAAAATTTGTATGTCTACAGCTACGACCACTTCTTCTACACTAACAATGTGTGTGTCCAACATGCAAAAATCCTCTTGCGTCCAAGCTGAATTAAATAGTCATTTTCAAACATATTACACATGAAACTTAATGTAGCAGCTCCTCCAACAGAGGTGGCAGTGGTGAGGGAGGGTAGCAAGCAAGGGAGGGTAGCAACTGAATGAATCTTCACTCAAGAAAAAGATGTTCCTTGGAGAAACAGGCATGATGGGGAGAACAACCAGGCAGTCAAAGGTTTCCCTCAATTAGATTGTAGCTTTAATTTTGTGTAAATACTGTGTTTTTCTTATTTAACTTTCATTTCTCTTCATGTTTGTAATTACCTGATGCAAGTTAGAAAACACTTGCTCCATGTTCTTTGGACCACCTATCTTTTGTTACATTAGCTCATTGGACTCTAGATAATGTTTGGTCATTTTTGATTTCAAAGAATGAACATGTAACATCACATCATTAGAAATACATGGTGAAAATATCCATGTAGCTTACTGATGTGTTTACCTGAAGTTTATAGGGATCAAAGCTAAATAATTAATCTGTTAGCCCATTCTTCTTCAAAATCGGTAAAAGAAAATTATGAATTCTTAGCCTGTAGAAATCTGCACTGAAATTACACATGGGGCCATTGCAGACTTATCAAATTATAATCAAAAACTCACATGGACGTTCATCTTTATGACTCTATTTAACTAAATAATCAAGGATAACATATTGCAAAACAATACTAAAGATAACCAGATTAAGCACTTGTATAGCAATTTGTTATCATATTCATTTGAAACTCAATATTTCTAAACAGTCTTAATCACATCAGTATAGGAAGCACTGTGACTCAAAACCTGGAGAATCTGAGATTTCAAAGTTCTAGGTTACAATTCATAGTTCACCTTATGATGATCTGAGTATAGTGATTATACATTTGTTGTGTTCAAATTAATATACTAATAAATTAGCAGGTGAGAGCCTGATCTACCTTTCTTTGGTACCATAGGTGCACAACTTTGTTAAGTTTTAGAATAAATTCAAAGGGAGGACATAACATTGGTGCAAACTAATTGAAGAGAGAGATTGCATGGCCATCTCCATATTAGTCCACATCTCCATATTATTGTATCTTTCAGACTAACAGGATGATTAAAGGCAAATTAGATGGGCTTTAGTTTTAAAAGTCCAGCAATTTCTATACTACAATATTGTGAACATAAGATTTTAATTGCAGTTTGATATGCATATTGTGCTGTAATTCATTTAATTTAGCATCAAGTACAATCTTACTATGGTCATCGTTGTATACCAGGACTGCGGTGATAGCTATTAATCTTGGTTAGGGGGCAGTCTGTAAGAAAATCCAAGAACTTCCAGTGACATTCTTTATTGACCACCCACAGATAACACAAGTCCTAATTCTTGCAGTTGGAAAAAAAATGAACATATGATGCTTCTGCAACCTAAGCTTGCTATAGACATGCTTGTTATCTGTGGAGTTCAGCAAGAAAACTATTGGCACAGTGTCACCAGCAGCTTGCCAAAGGTACATTTCAGGCAGCTTAAGCATTTTATTTCCTATCAGAGCATGGTATTGTCCATAAATCAGCTTAGATTGAACAGAGGATAAGAGAAGTATGACTCACCTATTTGAAATCCTAGTAGATGTATGATCCTGACCCAACTATAACATTTCTTGGCAAACTTACATGTTTGTCAGGATTTGACTGTGTACTCAGAGTGCGTGTGAGTAATGGGTGAATGAAGTATCCGGGATCACTCACAATAGCAGCAGATGCTCGGTTTAGTCAAGCGATGATCATTTTTTATGATGTTTTGCTGCTCTGGTGTCTAAGCAAATCAAATTTAATTGAAAACATGGCTAGTTCCCAGAATGTGGTTATGACATTCTATGCAAATAAGTCAGCAAATGAATATTTTAAAAGGCAATGCTTGTAAAAACCTTTTGTTTTGTTGTTGTGGGCAATACTGACCAGGCTACACTTCCCACCTCTCTCTATCCATTCTAATAAAATAGTAATGGACATCCTTGAATTGCTGCAGTGTTTGTGGTGATGTAGTGGAGTTAGGTAGGAAATACTATAATATTGATATTGCAATTGTAAAATGAAAGATGATATATTTCAGAGTCAAGATAGTGTGCAATTTGGAAAGTAAATTGGAGGTGACAATGTTCAATGGCATTTCTCCTCTTGTCCTCAATGGTAGCAGTCATAGGAAGGGAAGTCATTGTTGTTAAGTTGATATCTTTAGTGAGTTGATGCAATACAACCTGTAAGTAGTACACATTGCAACCAATTTATGTTAAATTCAGGGGCTGGATATTGAGTCCAATACCTGCAGTACCACACTATTGACATGGTTAATTCATTCTTGCTTTTGGTCAAGGGTGACCCTCGATGTTTTGATGATGAGGTTTCAGTGATGGTGATGCCATGCAGAGTCAAAGGAGATGGCTAGGTTTTCCTTTGTCTGATATGGACATCAGTGGATCTGAAAATCTGTGAAGTGGATTTTGTGTGACTCCTTAACTCACTCACAGAAGTTTTGATTCCTGACCAATTGGATCACATCTGCATCTAACTCTGCAAACCCACATTTCACACAATTTGACTCTCTTGGGACCTCAGATCAAAAGAGTGTGTTGACAGAAACTCTTAAAGTAAAGAACATGAATGCTGTGATGAAAAAAGTAAAATACAATCTAGGGTCACAGTATACTTGAATAATAATTTAACATTTTAACGCCATGTGACAAGAATTTTCCTTCAGCAATTTCTTTACCGATATCTCCACTTGTAGGCCAATCAGGCATTCCATCCAATAGGTAAACCATTTAAGCTGGGCAGGGGAACAACCTGTTTTAATTTTTAACAAGGTAAAAACAATGACTGCAGATGCTGGAAACCAGATTCTGGATTAGTGCTGCTGGAAGAGCACAGCAGTTCTTTTAGTCTGTGTGCAATACGGGGAATTATTTTCTTTCTTCTATTCCATTTACATTTTTTTCTTTCTTTACTTCTCTTCTCTCAGCAGCAATTATACGTTCCCAACAGTACCCCTCCACCGACACTCTCATTCGTTTGGCCGAACTGGTCCTCACCCTTAACAATTTCTCCTTTGAATCCTCCCACTTCCTCCAGACCAAAGGGGTAGCCATGGGCACACGTATGGGCCCCAGCTATGCCTGTCTCTTTGTTGGCTACGTAGAGCAGTTGATCTTCCGTAATTACACCGGCACCACTCCCCACCTCTTCCTCCGCTACATTGATGACTGCATTGGCGCCACCTCGTGCTCCCGCGAGGAGGTTGAGCAATTCATCAACTTCACCAACACATTCCACCCTGACCTTAAATTTACCTGGACCATCTCTGACACCTCCCTCCCCTTCCTGGACCTCTCCATCTCCATCAGTGACGACCGACTTGACACTGACATCTTCTACAAACCCACCGACTCCCACAGCTACCTGGATTACACCTCTTCCCACCCTACCTCTTGCAAAAATGCCATCCCGTATTCCCAATTCCTCCGCCTCCGCCGTATCTGCTCCCAGGAGGAGCGGTTCCACCATAGAACACACCAGATGGCCTCCTTCTTTAGAGACCGCAATTTCCCTTCCCACGTGGTTAAAGATGCCCTCCAACGCATCTCATCCACATCCCGCACCTCCGCCCTCAGACCCAACCCCTCCAACCGCAACAAGGACAGAACGCCCCTGGTGCTCACCTTCCACCCTACCAACCTTCGCATAAACCAAATCATCCGCCGACATTTCCGCCACCTCCAAACAGACCCCACCACCAGGGATATATTTCCCTCCCCACCCCTCTCCGCCTTCCGCAAAGACCGTTCCCTCCGTGACTACCTGGTCAGGTCCACGCCCCCCTACGACCCACCCTCCCATCCTGGCACTTTCCCCTGCCACCGCAGGAACTGTAAAACCTGCGCCCACACCTCCTCCCTCACCTCCATCCAAGGCCCCAAAGGAGCTTTCCACATCCATCAAAGTTTTACCTGCACATCCACTAATATCATCTATTGTATCCGTTGCTCCCGATGCGGTCTCCTCTACATTGGGGAGACTGGACGCCTCCTAGCAGAGCGCTTTAGGGAACATCTCCGAGACACCCGCACCAATCAACCACATCGCCCAGTGGCTCAACATTTCAACTCCCCCTCCCACTCTGCCGAGGATATGGAGGTGCTGGGCCTCCTCCACCGCCGCTCCCTCACCACCAGACGCCTGGAGGAAGAACGCCTCATCTTCCGCCTCGGAACACTTCAACCCCAGGGCATCAATGTGGATTTTAACAGTTTCCTCATTTCCCCTTCCCCCACCTCATCCTAGCTTCTAACCTCCAGAAACTCGATCCCCTGACCTGTCCGGACTTGTCCGACCTGCCCAGCTCCTTTTCCACCTATCCACTCCACCCTCTCCTCCCTGACCTATCACCTTCATCTCCTTCCCCACTGACCTATTGTACTCTATGCCACTCTCTCCCACCCCCACCCTCCTCTAGCTTATCTCTCCATGCTTCAGGCTCTCTGCCTTTATTCCTGATGAAGGGCTTTTGCCCGAAACGTCGATTTTGCCTGTCCTCGGATGCTGCCTGAATTGCTGTGCTCTTCCAGCACCACTGATCCAGAATCTGGTTTCCAGCATCTGCAGTCATTGTTTTTACCTCAGCAATTATACTTTAGCAATATTTGATCAGTTTCCTCTCAATGTCACGTCATCTTCCTTATTTCAACATTGTCATGTTGTCTTTAACAGTCACCTGACAGAAGACCACTTTGTTCTCATGTCTCACTCAAAAGGTGGATCTCTCAATTCTTGAAATTTCAGCCTAGATTATGTGAGACTTCAACCCCTTTTTCAGGTTCTTTAAATTAGAAAATCACAGTTGTCTAACAGCAGGTCAGCACACTAATATTTGAAGGTTAACCCAGCTTCATTTGATGCAATTCCAAGTCCTATAAATCTCTGAAATCATTTGATCATTGAATGTATTATTATTTGTGATAACCAGTCTGGAAGAAGATATCTGAGTGATGAAAAATCAAAATTTTACTTTAAGTTAAATTGCAAATGTAAAGTATTGGATAAGTTCAAACAAATAAGAAGCAAACTTAAGATTTTCTAAAAATTATTCTTAACATAAAGTGTGACTAGGCCTTGGAGTGAACTTTAAACTAGAATCTAGAGGACAAAAACATTGGGAAGTAGTAAACTCAGGTTGGTTCCTTTGCAAACATATCCCACACTCACCAAGGTCGCTGCACCCAGAAAATCCACTGAATACATGTGCAGAGCTAGGAAAAACTCCCTCTAAGAAGTAATTCTTCCAATTGTCATCCATACGACTACTTAGCAAATAGGTTCCATTTTTCTGTAGACTTATAAATCATTTCTGAATCAATCATGTCTCTAACATAAAGTTACCAATGAATTATTTACTGCATTACAATTATTTAAACCTTTAACTATAGGAAGTATATATTTGGGAAAACCATATATGACTATTAATTGGACGCACATCAATTTAAATTGCACATATTCACATGACGCAAGTTGTATATAGGATCAAACAATATCCACAAATACATGGTGACAGACGTACAGACAATTGCAGACATTTATCTGACTATATATAAACGAAGTCGAAGTTTCTCCTTGGCAAATGGTTTGAGGATGAACTGGGGAGTTTGAGCAGGCAATGTACTGTAGCCACAGGATAGGAGTGCCAGTCTTTGTGATAATCACAGAAGCTCACATAGCAGCTAATATTATTATTTAGGCTCATCAAAGTTTCAGAAATGAAAAAAAATGAATCCCTGAAAATCAATTTGATGAGATAGATGTGAACCAATACTCCCCTCTAGCTGTGTAAAGCAGAACCTAAATTCAAATTGCCATCTCAGAGGCTCCCTGAAGGGTATTGCTGTTCAGTGAATAGCAGGGCTCAGTCCTGCTGTCCAAATGGTATATCTCAGGTATAGGAAACTCTGACACTTACGTCAAATCAAATTACTTTCTTCCAGTGCTATGTTCATCCTCAAATCAGAGCACATAACACTGCTGTTCTTCTTTTGGGTTGAGATGGAAATTTGTTGTTAATATTGGAATTACTTATTGGGATTGTTGTTAATATTGGAATTACTGAAGCAGATTGTTGAGTGGACAGTCTTTGGGAGTTTTAAAGGAGAAAGTGAGGACTGCAGATGCTGGAGAGCAAAGTCAAGAGTGTGATGCTGGAAAAGCACAGCAGACCAGGTAGCATCCGAGGAGGAGGGGATTGACATTTCTGGCATAAGCCTTTCAGCAGGAATTCCTGATGAAAGGCTTATGCCAGAAACATTGATTCTCCAGCTCCTCCGATGCTGCCTGATCTGCTGTGCTTTTCCAGCAACACACTCTCGACTTTGGGATTTTTAGAGTTTTGTAAAGCAAGGGCATTGAAATAATTAGAGCTATTAATTTCTGAACAACACATAATCAGTAACATACTGCTAGTTCCACATTGGATACCAACCGAAGAAAATGGAAGTACTCTCATGATTTTATAAACCTCCATAAGGTCATCCCTCAGCTTCTGACACTCCAGGGAAAAAGTCCCAGCTTATTCAGCCTCTCCCTATAGTTCAAACCCTCCAACCCTAACAACATCCTTGTCAATCTTTTTTAACCATTTCAAGTTTCACAACATCCATCCTATAGCAGAGAGACCAGAATTGCATGCAGTACTCCAAAGGTGACCTGACCAATATCCTCTACAGCCACAACATAACCTCCCGACTCTTATACTCAATGCACTGACCAATAAAGGCAAGCATACCAAACATCTCTTGCTAAACAAACAAAATAGAGAGTTACATGTATAATCAACTAGAGTAAATTGGGACTTGAACCTGAACCTCCTAGTCCAGAAAAAGGGACATTACCTATGTGCCACAAGATCGTTAAGAGTTACATTTATACAGCTACATTTCCATGCAAGACTGATACAAACCTTTTCATGCAATTGGCTTATTGAGAAGAAAATTCAAAACGTAATCTCCCATTAAATTTCAGTAATAATGAATCATGGTTTTCTTACTTTAGGCAAATGTATTCTTTTTGTAGCCTTTGCACAGGTTAGTGCAAATGGAACAAAAGTTTGGTAATACAACAGGTACAAACGTTTTAAATATTATTCCTAAATCTCAAATGAATTTCCTTTGGATCTTTTGCTTAACACCCACCTTTAAAATTCTGCAACACTAGATCTGGTAGCAATATAAATTGTTCCATTACCTACATCCTGGAAAATAAAATGCAAGATCAGGATTATAAAATGCATGACTGGCTAGTCTTAACACAATTTCCATTTGACTCTGCTCTCCTGTGTCACAGTAAAGTACATGGCAAGCCAAACCCAGCTAGGTGGAGGAAACATACAACTGGACTTCCGATAGATAACATTGGACATTGTCTACTATAAGCAGATAGCACAAAAATGCAATCCCAACTTTCCTGATGTTAGAAAGAGAGACAGGAACAGCTGACACTTCAAAAAAGATCAGACTGATCAGTTAATTTATTTTAGCTTCAACTTCATGCCAAGTAGGTGGAAGAATAAATACAGAGGGGAGAAAGTGGTTAGAGAACCAAGGAGAGAAATCAATCAAATGCAGCTAAAGAGACACAATAGAAAAGGAAAATCATGACATTTTATGGTCAGATATTGAGCACATGTTTATGTCGAATTATTTATTCTTCAATAAAGCCTTTCAAATTTTCTAATGATTTTCCTCCTTTAATCTACTAACAAAACCTAAGCATCCATCCATTTCACAATAAATTCATGACAGTGTGACTGTATTCTTATCTGAGATCAGAAGATGCAGATATGAGCCCAAGCTGGGATTTTAATCCTTCACTTCAACTGACAGCACAATGAAATATTATCATAGACACCATACTTCAGGAGACATCTTTATGGAAAGTTCTACAAACTAATTGTGATTGCGTTTCAAAAATAATGTGTTGGTTTCAGCTGCTTTAGGAAATTTCATAAATGCAAGGCCTTCCTTCTTACATTCTGAAGTGAGCTCGGGTAGAATTCCTGCTTACAGAGACTAATGTGTGTTTAGTGTATCTTCACATTCTCATCCCTTGGAGAATGATGTGAAGTATTGGCAACTGGTTAACAGTCTAATTTAAGCCACACGTGTACTTGCTGGTCAACACCTCTATCTTGGGCTTGCTACAATGCTCCAGCAAGGCACAGTGCAAGCTGGAAGAACAGCATTTTATTTTCTGCTTGAGAACACTGCAGCCTTCTGGACTCAATATCAATTTCAATAACATTAGGCTCTGGACACTTTCTTCCCTGTCCTTTATCAACACATATACCCAAGGTCTTGTTATCACACGAGTTGCTTTCATGAGAGCCAACCATTTTCACCCACTAATGGTCCCCACTAGTGGCTTTCCTTTCTTGCTCATCATTATCCATTCCTTTGTCTGCCTAACTGCTGTTCGCTCTCTCTCTCTCTCTAGACTCCATCTTCCCCTCTCTTCAGCATGCATGCCATCTTTTCCTTGCTATAATCAGTTTTTCAGAATGGTCACTGGACCTGATACTTTGACTCTGCTTTCTCTCTACAGATGCTGTCAGACCTGCTGAGTTTGTCCCACAATTTCTGATTTTGTTTCAGATTTCCAGTATCCATGGTTCTTTGTTTTTGGAGTATTGCCTTCATGGTTTTGAAATCATGGAATTGGAATTGAATCCAAGACCCTCATGCTGAGAAGCTGCAGCATTACTATTGAGTCACTTTGGCTCCCTACACAATCCAAACACAAATAGGAATCCATGATCATCCTTCGAGTTTACATGAAACAAGGAGATCTAGTAAAGCTGGAGTCAATGGGAAGCAGGGGGAACATCTCCACTGGTTGAAACTAAAGATGATGGTTACAGTTGTTGGATGTCAGTCATTTCAGTCCTGAAAATTCTGCAGGAATTCACCAGGCTAGTGTCCTATGTTCAATCATATTGATCCACATCATCAATAACTTTCCCTTCATCATAAAATCAGAAGTGGAACTGTTTCACCAATGATTGTACAATGTTTAGTATCATTCATGACTCCTCAGGTCCTGAACTAGTCCATGCCCAAATGCACAAGACCTGGACCAACATTCAAGTTTGGATAAATAAATGGCAACTAACATTTGCACCATACAAGTGCCGAGCAATGACAATCTCCAACAACAAGGAAGTGATGGACTAGATGTATTGTTGCAACACGAATAATTCAGAGATCCAGGTAATGTCCTCGGAATCAGGGCAGATGGTGGAATTTGAATTTAATAATTAAAACAAACTGAAATTTAAAGTCTAATGATGACTATGAAAACTATTGTTGATTGATGTAAAACCCACCGTGGGTTTGGCTGACTCTTAACCATCCTCTGAAATGGTCTAGCGACCATTGAATGGTCATTCAGTTCTATCAACTGCTATAAAGGGGTAAACGCACTGAAACCGGGTGGACCTTCTGGCAGTGAATGAAGCATTGGAAGCAATAACAACAAATACAGCCTTGATGACTCTGTACCTTACTTTTTACTAACACCTAGGGGCTCGTGCCAATAATGGCAAAGCTGACTCACAGACTGGTCAAGCAACAGCCAGATATAACCATTTAACTAATGGAATCATTCTTTAGATACAACTTCCTAAACACCACCAGCACCATCTCTTGATAAGTCTTGTCCCACCAGCAAGACAGCACCAGCGGAGGGGGTAGCACAGCGGTATACAGATGGGAATGAGTTGGCCTGGCAGTCATTAGTGTGACTTGGGATTCCACAATGGTCTTAGGTCCGACATCGGCAAGAAAACCATTTGGTGTTTACAACGTTGATCATTTCTAATGAAATTGGACTTGTTAAATGCAAAATAATGTGTTGAAATCTTTAATTGATCAGGAAATCATAGAGACTGTTGGTTCATGTCTGTTCGAATGATTCAATTTTATTGGAAATTCAGTAACATGATCAATCAAAGTAGTTTTTTTTTTAGCCTGGAGATTGTCAAAAGGAAAACCATTTTCACTGATAATTATCACATTGACCAGAATTGAAACATGCTAAAATTGTAGTACCAAAATTACATATTTATCACAGTTTTTATCGAACATAGAACACAGAAAAGTACAGCACAGAACAAGCCCTTTGGCCCACAATGTTGTGCTGAGGTTTAATCCTAATGTCAAATATAGTAACTTAACCTACACACCCCTCAACTCACTGCTATCCATGTGCATGTCCAGCAGTCACTTAAATGTCCCCAATGATTCTGCTTCCACCACCACAGCTGGCAATGCATTCCATTCACAACTCTCTGCGTAAAGAACCTACCTCTGATGCCTCCTTTATACCTTCATCCTAATATCTTCAAACTATGACTTCTTGTACCAGCCAATCCTGCCCTGGGGAAAAGTCTCTGGCTATTGACTCTATCTATTCCAGTCATTATTTTGTACACCTCGATCAGGTCTCCTCTCTTCCTCCTTCTCTCCAGAGAGAAAAGTCTGAGCGTATTCAACCTTTCTTCATAAGGCAAGCCCTCCAGTCCAAGCAGCATCCTGGTAAACCTTCTATACATCCTCTCCAAAGCCTCTGTATCTTTCCTATAATAGGGCGACCAGAATTGGACACAATATTCCAAGTGTGGTCTCACCAGGGACTTGTAGAGCTGCAGCAAAACCTCACGGCTCTTAAACTCTGTTTAACCCCTGTTAATGAAAGCCAAAACACCATATGCTTTCTTAACAACCCTATCCACTTGGGTGGCAACTTTGAGGGATCTCTTTACTTGCACACCTAGATCCCTTTGTTCCTCCACACTGCCAAGAATCCTGTCTTTAACCCTATATTCAGCGTTCGAGTTCGACCTTCCAAAATGCATCACTTCACATTTATCCAGGTTGAACTCCATTTGCCATTTCTCAGCCCAGCTCTGCATCTTGTCTATGTCGTGCTGCAGCCTGCAGCCCTCTATACTATCGACGACACCTCCAACCTTAGTGTCATTTGCAAATTTACTAACCCACCCCTCAAGCTTCTCATCCAAGTCATTTATAAAAACCACAAAGAGCAGATGCCCAAGAACAGAGCCCTGCGGGACCCCACTCAACACTGCCCTCCAGGCAGAATACTTCCCATCTACAACCACTCTCTGCTTTCTGTCAGCTAGCCAATTCTGAATCCTGTATCCCATACTTCTTAACTTTATGAATGAGCCTACCATGGGGAACCCTATCAAATGCCTTGGCGAAGTCCACGTAAACCACATCCACTGCTCAACCTTCATCGACCTGTCTTGACACCTCCTCAAAGAACTCAATAAGATTTGTGAGGCATGACCTGCCCCTCACAAAGCCGTGCTGACTGCCTTTAATCACGCTATGCTTTGCCAAATAGTCATAAATGCTATCCCTCAGAATTCTTTCCAAAACTTTGCTGACCACAGACGTAAGACAGACTGGTCTGTAATTGCCAGGGATTTCCCTATTACCCTTCTTGAAAAGAGGAACAACATTCGCCTCCTTCCAATCCTCCGGTTCGACTCTTGTGGAGAGTGAGGAGGCAAATATCCTCACCAGCAGCTTAGCAACCTCCTTTCTCGCTTCCCGGAGCAGCCTAGGATAAATCTGGTCAGGCCCTTTAGACTTATCAATCTTAATGTTTTCCAAAATTTCAACTTCATCAATCTTGATCTGGTCAAGACTGTATCCCAGCTCCTCTACGTTTTCACTTACAACAAGTTCCCTTTCCTTGGTGAAAACTGAAGCAAGAAACTCATAGGCTTCCCCTATCTGCTCAGACTCCATGCACAAGTTCCCTACGCTATCCCTGATCGGCCCTACCTTCTCCCTGATCATTCTCTTATTCCTCACATAGGAGTAAAATGCCTTTGGGTTCTCCCTAATCCTTCTTGCCAAGCCTTTTTCGTGCCCCCTCCTGGCTCTCCTTAATCCAATTCTGAGCTCCTTTCTACCTAGCCTGTAATTCTTTAAAGCTGTGCTAGAGCTTTGCTTCCTCCACCTTACGTAAGCTGCCTTCTTCCTTTTGACAAGAAATTTCTCTGTTCTCGTCATCCAAGGTTCCTTAATCTTACCCCTTCTTACCTGTCTCAGAGAAACAAATTTGTGCATCACTCGCAACAACTGCTCCTTAAATAGTCTCCAATGACTGCTGTGCCCTTTCTGTGGACCAATTGCTCCCAGTCTGTACTTCCCAAGTCTTGTCTGATAGCGTCATAGTTTCCTTTTCCCCAATTAAATATCTTCCTTCGGTAACTGCTCCTTTTACTCTCCAAGGCTATGCTAAATGTGAGGCAGTTGTGATCACTTTCACCAAAGTGCTCTCCCACCGTGAGATCTGACACCTGTCCTGGCTCATTGCCGATCACCAAATCCAAAATGGCCTCTCCCCTTGTCAGTCTGTCTACATACTGGGTAAGGAAACCCTCCTGAACACACCTGACAAAAACGGCTCCATCCAAACCATCTGCACTTAGGAGGTTCCAGTTGATATTGGGAAAGTTGAAATCACCCATAACAACAACCCTGCTACTTTTGCATTTTTCCAGAATCTGCTCGCCTATGAGATCTTCAATCTCTCTACTGCTATTAGGCGGTTTGTAGAAAACCCCCAATACGGTGGCTGTTCCCTTGCTGTTCCTAACTTCCAGGTAAAAACAAGGACTGCAGATGCTGGAAACCAGAGTCTAGATGAAGGGCTTTTGCCCGAAATGTCACTTTTCCTGGTCCTCAGATGCTGCCTGACCTGCTGTGCTTTTCCAGCACCACTCTAATCTAGCCCCTGTTCCTAATTTCCACCTATACTGACTCAGTAGACACACCTTCCTCAACAACCTACGTTTCTGTAGCTGTGATGCACTCTCCGATTAGCAATGCTACACCCCCTCCTCTTTTTCCACCCTCCCTGTTCTTTCTAAATGTTCTAAACCCTGGAACATCAAGCAACCATTCCTGCCCCTGTGAAACCCATGTCTCTGTTATGGCCACAACATCGTAGCCCCAAGTACTGATCCATACTCTAAGTTCATCAGTCTTATTTCGGACACTCCTTGCATTAAAGCAGACACACTTTAACCGATCCCTTTGTTTCATCGCGTGAGAAACCTTCCTGATAGATTCAATATATCCTGTCACTGTCCCGTCTGAAACTGACCCCCTCTCAAACATGTGGTTCTGATTCCCAACACCCTGCCAAACTAGCTTAAACCCTCCTGAATCACATGAGCAAATCTCCCACCCAGGACATTAGTGCCCCACCAGTTCAGGTGCAACCCATTCTTCATGCACAGATCCCACCTTCCCCAGAAGGTATCCCAATGGTCTAGGTATCTGAAGCCCTCCCTCCTGCACTAGCCTCGCAACCACGTGTTAAGCTGCATTTGCTGACTGTTCCTCATCTCACTATCTCGTGGAACCAGTAGCAAACCTGAGATCACTACTCTACTCGTCCCGCTCTTCAGCTTCTAACCTAACTCTCTATAGTCACTTTTCAGATCTTCAATTCCTTTCCTGACTATATCATTGGTGCCAATACGTACCACGATTTCTGGCTGCTCACCCTCCCCCTTCAGAACCTTGTAAACCCGATCGGCGACATCCCGGACCCTGCTACCAGGGAGGCAACATATCTTCCAGTTTTGTAATATTTTATAATATTGAGCCTTATAGCTTTTAAGAGTTAGAATTGGTTGCAAAGTGCAGTGATTTCTCACATTATTTTTCTACCAAACCATCCAGCCAACTATATAAAATACTCATAAGCACCCATGTGATGCAGTGGTAGTGATTCTACCTCTGGGTTAGGAAGTCCAGGCAGCTCCAGAAGTGCATTATAACCATTGAAAATGTTGAATAAAAAATATCTACATAATACTCAATGTAAACAACAAAAACTGGAAGAAGCAGCTGAGAAACTGTATAGCAGTTTCTAGTATGTAATGTATTCTGTTATATTATCCATCCAGTCTTCCTTCACTTATTCAGAAAGCACATATCTTTCTTCAGTTTGAGGACTGAGAGAAATCATTCGGAACCCTGCTTATTTACAAAGTCTCACAATAGTCCTCCATTCCTTTACTGTTTCTCTGATGAGGCTTTGACAATGTTGATGAGGACAGTGTTATCCAGACCTTCACAAAATTCTCACCTGAGCCATGCACTCCATTAAAACCAGCTGAATTTCTACTTTGGTTGTGAATTACCACTCATTAACACTTCTTCACTAACTCCTCACTGTCCTCTGGACAGCTGCGTTGGAACAGAAACTATCAATGGAGTGGAACTCATAATTTCTTTCCTATTCCCACTCCACTGACCCTTCCCCTATTATCTTTCTAAATACAGATAGCCTAGAACTGCTAGTTGCTCAATCCCCGCAGAAAAATATGGAAGGATGAGAGAAGCACTCATACTTGAACTCACAACTCTTACTTTTCTGCATCTGCCCTGTCAAGCTTTTTAAATATTTCCCAGATTCCCATGAGATTGCCTTTCATTCTTCTAACCTCCAAAGTATAGAACATAGAACATAGAACAATACAGCACAGAACAGGCCCTTCGGCCCACGATGTTGTGCCGAACTTCTAACCTAGATTAAGTACCCATCCATGTACCTATCCAAATGCCGCTTAAAGGTCGCCAATGATTCCGACTCTACCACTCCCACGGGCAGCGCATTCCATGCCCCCACCACTCTCTGGGTAAAGAACCCACCCCTGACATCTCCCCTATACCTTCCACCCTTCACCTTAAATTTATGTCCCCTTGTAACACTCTGTTGTACCCGGGGAAAAAGTTTCTGACTGTCTACTCTATCTATTCCTCTGATCATCTTATAAACCTCTATCAAGTCACCCCTCATCCTTCGCCGTTCCAACGAGAAAAGGCCGAGAACTCTCAACCTATCCTTGTACGACTTCCTCTCCATTCCAGGCAACATCCTGGTAAATCTTCTCTGCACCCTCTCCAAAGCTTCCACATCTTTCCTAAAGTGAGGCGACCAGAACTGCACACAGTACTCCAACTGTGGCCTAACCAAAGTCCTGTACAGCTGCAACATCACTTCACGACTCTTGAATTCAATCCCTCTGCTAATGAACGATAATACTCCATAGGCCTTTTTACAAACTCTATCCACCTGAGTGGCAACCTTCAAAGATCTATGTACATAGACCCCAAGATCCCTCTGTTCCTCCACCTGACTAAGAACCCTACCATTAACCCTGTATTCCGCATTCTTATTTGTTCTTCCAAAATGGACAACCTCACACTTGGCAGGGTTGAACTCCATCTGCCACTCCTCAGCCCAGCTCTGCATCATATCTAAGTCCCTCTGCAGCCGACAACAGCCCTCCTCACTATCCACAACTCCACCAATCTTCGTATCATCTGCAAATTTACTGACCCACCCTTCGACTCCCTCATCTAAGTCATTAATGAAAATTACAAACAGCAGAGGACCCAGAACTGATCCCTGCGGAACTCCACTTGTAACTGGGCTCCAGGCTGAATATTTACCATCTACCACCACTCTCTGCCTTCGACCGGTTAGCCAGTTTTCTATCCAATTGGCCAAATTTCCCTCTATCCCATGCCTCCTGACTTTCCACATAAGCCTACCATGGGGAACCTTATCAAATGCCTTACTAAAATCCATGTACACTACATCCACTGCTCTACCCTCATCCACATGCTTGGTCACCTCCTCAAAGAATTCAATAAGACTTGTAAGGCAAGACCTACCCTTCACAAATCCATGCTGGCTGTCCCTAATCAAGCAGTGTCTTTCCAGATACTCATAAATCCTATCCCTCAGTACCCTTTCCATTACTTTGCCTACCACAGAAGTAAGACTAACAGGCCTGTAATTCCCGGGGTTATCCCTATTCCCTTTTTTGAACAGGGGCACAACATTCGCTACTCTCCAGTCCCCTGGTACCACCCCTGTTGCCAGTGAAGACGAGAAGATCATTGCCAATGGTACTGCAATTTCCTCTCTTGCTTCCCACATAATCCTAGGATATATCCCGTCAGGCCTGGGGGACTTGTCTATCCTCAAGTTGTTCAAAATGTCCAACACATCTTCCTTCCTAACAGGTATCTCTTCTAGCTTACCAGTCCATTTCACACTCTCCTCTTCTACAATACGGTCCCTCTCGTTCGTAAATACTGAAGAGAAGTACTTGTTCAAGACCTCTCCTATCTCTTCCGACTCAATACACAGTCTCCCACTACTGTCCTTGATCGGACCTACCCTCGTTCTCGTCATTCTCAGGTTTCTCACATACGCATAAAATGCCTTGGGGTTATCCTTGATCCTATCCGCCAACGATTTTTCATGCCCTCTCTTAGCTCTCCTAATCCCTTTCTTCAGGTCCCTTCTGGCTATCTTGTATCCCTCCACTGCTCTGTCTGAATCCTGTTTCCTCAACCTTATGTAAGCCTCCTTCTTCCTCTTTACCAGACATTCAACCTCTCTCGTCAACCAAGGCTCCCTCACACGACCATTTCTTTCCTGCCTGATAGGTACATACATATCATGGACACGTCGTATCTGCTCTTTGAAAAAGTTCCACATTTCCACCACATCCTTCCCTGACAGCCTATGCTCCCAACGTATGCTCCTCAAATCCTGCCTTACAGCATCGTAATTTCCCTTCCCCCAATTATAAAATCTACCTTGTTGTGCGCACCTATCTCTCTCCATAACCAAGGTGAAAGTCACAGAATTGTGGTCACCATCACCAAAATGTTCACCCACTAACAAGCCCACCACTTGTCCCGGTTCATTACCGAGTACCAAATCCAATATGGCCTCCCCTCTGGTTGGACAATCTACATACTGTGTTAAAAAAGCTTCCTGGACACACTGCACAAACACCGCCCCATCCAATCCACTTGATCTAAAGAGCTTCCAATCAATATTTGGGAAGTTGAAGTCGCCCATGACTACGACCCTGTGGCTTCTGCACCTTTCCAAAATCTGTTTCCCAATCTGTTTCTCCACATCTCTGCTGCTATTGGGGGGCCTATAGTAAACACCCAACAAGGTGACTGCACCTTTCCTATTTCTGACTTCAGCCCATACTACCTCCAGAGGCAGATCCCCCTCAAACTTCCTTTCTGCAGCCGTTATACCATTTCTAATTAGCAATGCCACCCCCCCTCCTTTTTTCCCACCCTCCCTAATCTTACTGAAACACCTGTAACCAGGAACCTCCAACAGCCATTCCTGTCCCTCATCTATCCACGTTTCCGTGATGGCCACAACATCGTAGTCCCAGGTACCGATCCACGCCTTAAGTTCACCCACCTTATTTCTGATACTCCTTGCGTTGAAGTATACGCACTTGAGCCCATCTCTGTGTCCGCAAGTAGTCCCTGTCAGTGCTACCTTCTCCACAGCCTCCCTACAGTCTTGGGCATCCTGACACACAGCTAGCTTACTTGCTGGACTACAAGTCCGGATCCCATCCCCCTGCCAAATTAGTTTAAACCCCCCCGAAGAGTGCTAGCAAACCTACCCCCCAGGATATTGGTGCCCTTCTGGTTCAGGTGCAACCCGTCCTGTTTGTACAGGTCCCACCTTCCCCAGAATGCAGTCCAATTGTCCAAATATCTGAAGCCCTCCCTCCTACACCAGCCTTGCAGCCACGTGTTCAACTGCACTCTCTCCCTATTCTTTGCCTCACTGTCACGTGGCACCGGCAACAACCCAGAGATGACGACTCTGTCTGTCCTAGCTTTTAGCTTCCAGCCTAACTCCTAGAACACACCCACTCAAATACTAATCACTTACCTTCCCACCCAGCTATGCGCTCCAACCTCACTTCCGCTGCTCCCACTCAAATGACCGTTGGTGATTAAAGGGTGAGTATTTATACTCACAGTTCTCCTTCCCGGCTGCCCCTCTGTTTGCTGTCACTTCCTCTGCTGCTCCCGCTCTTTTTGTGAGGAGAGAGAAAAAAAAAACACCGCTGCCCGCTACAGGTAAGTAATTTTGAAACAAACTGTCTTACCTTAGCTGTAGTCTCCCGGGTTCGCCTTTACTCGGCCGCTGCTCCCACTCAAATGGCTCAGACTTCTCAATTGCTCCTTACATGGCCCTAACATAAAATCTTAAGACAAAGAAATTGGAGTTGGTCATTCAGCCCCTCAAGCCTGCCCTGCCATTTTATAATGTCATTGCTGATCTGCCCCAGGCCTCAAATTCTCAAAAAGCTATCCTTCCTCGATAAATACTTCCAAGTGATATTGCTCCCACACGTCTCTACAGCAGAGAATTTCAGGTATACACAACCTACGGAAAGAGGAAATTCCTTCACATCTGTTTCAAATGAGTATCCCCTTACTGTGCAACTATATCCCCTTGTTCGAGATTCCCCCACTGGTAGAAACATCTTCATAACTGCTCTATTGAGCCTACTCAGAAAGGTGCATACTTCAATGATATCACCCCTCATTCATCTAAGCTTTAATGTATAAAGGTCTGGCCTATTTAGCCGTGCACGATACATCAACTCCTTCATCCCAAGAATAGTCAAGTGAATCTCTTTTGAATTGCCTTAAATGGCAGTTTATCCTTTCTTAAATACAGGAGTCCAGATGCTGCCTCACTAACACCCAGTCACCATGTCTGATCTGATCAGCTTTAACTTCTCCGTTTTTCCTCCCCAAAACCCTCGATTCCCTTACTGATTAAAGATCGGTCTATCTCAGCCTTGAATGTTCTTAACAGATTAGGAGCTGAAATTCAAGCTGAGGATGATGCACCACATCAAGGAAGGAGGAAGGTTACATGGACATTTTGCTGCAGGGTGTGTCACACCCTCCGACAAAAGGAGAAATTGCATTTTTTTCTGTGATCAGGGACAGGAAGGTGTGATTGCTGGTGAGGCTAGTATGGGGACCCAAGGGTTGAACTTTAGGAGCCTTGCCCCTGCAATTGTTCCACATTCATGAGGTTTTGTATGCTGCGCAGGGGAGACTGCAGGGAGAATAAGCAAACCAAACAGATCACTGCGGTATACAGAGATATTTAGGAGGAAATAAGAATATACTAGTGGACAATATGATAAGGGTCTGACAACATCTGTGATGAGAAATCAAAATTAACGTTTTGGGTCTGGTTACCCTTCCTCAGAATTGATAAAAGTGTCACTAGACCTGAAACGTTAACTTTGATTTCTCTGCACAGATGCTGCTAAGTCTGCTGAGCTTTTTCAGCAATTTCTGTTTTTCTTTGATTTACAGCATCCACAGTTCTTTCAGTTTTTATTTAATATAACTAAGGGAATGGATACAGTTCTCTCAAGCTGTGAGGAGGCCTGAAGGCTGTGTAGTCTGCCTGCTGCCAGGGTTAAGAACACATCCTTGAGACTGGAGAAGAACTTGGAGCGGGATGGGAGGGTGCCAGTTGTCATCTTCCAAATTGGTGCTAATGACAATGATAGCAAATGGAAGTAGGTTTTGTGAAGAGTTTGAACAGTTAGGAGAAAGATTAAAAAGAAGAAACTTCAAGGTAAGCATCCCTGGATTACTACTTGAGCCATGGACAAATTGGCAGAGGGTAAATAAAATTAAGGAGTTAAATGTGTGGCTCAGTGATAGATGTGGGTAGAATTAGTTTCAGTTTGAGGGGCACTGGCAGCTGTACTGAAGTAGAAATGAGCTGCTCCAGGAGAATGGGCTTTACTTGAAATGTGCTGAGACCAGTGTCCTAGCAAATCAAATAACTAGAACTGTAGAGAGGGCTTTAAAGTATTTGGGGAGGCAATGACGAGGGTCTGAGACAAAGCAAAAAGGATAAGGCAGCATTAGAAGATGGTGTGATACCCAAAATATGCACAAATACAGCGCCATAGGGAAGCATGTCTGTTGCCAGTAAATGAATCACAGTTGGAAAATCCTGGAGTGGGCTTTTAGATTAGATTACTTACAGTGTGGAAACAGGCCCCTCGGCCCAACAAGTCTACACTAACCCTCCAAAGAGCAACCCACCCAGACCCATTCCCCTACGTTTACCCCTTCACCTAACACTACGGGCAATTTAGCATGGCCAATTCAACTAACCTGCACATTTTTGGACTGTGGGAGGAAACCGGAGCACCCGGAGGAAACCCACGCACACATGGGGGGAATGTGCAAACTCTACACGGTTGCCCGAGGCAGGAATTGAACCCGGGTCTCTGGCACTGTGAGGCAGCAGTGCTAACCACTGTGCCGCCCACTGTGCCACTGTGCTGTGTTATGGTAGAACAGAGAATACAGATTTTGAGTGCGAGCAGCAGCAGAGTGTAAAGGAACCCGGAAGGCTACAGCTAAGGTGAGACAGTTTGTTTTAAAATTACTTACCGATAGCGGGCAGCGGTGTTTTTTTTTCTCTTTTCACAGAGCAGGAGCAGCAGGGGGAAGTGACGAAGACCAAGGGGCAGCCGGGTAGGTTTTCTCCCTATAAAAGCGAGCAGGAGAAGAACCCGAGGCACTACAGGGATAGTGCCTCCCACCCGCCCTCCTCCTCTAACCTAATAATAAGACCCGTTGTGGTAAGTAGGTAAGTGCTGCATTTTGCTTGTTTTATTCTTTACACCAAGTTTTTTTTTTAAAAAAAAGGTTACTTTTAGAGGGATGGCAGTGAAGGCAGTGCAATGTTCCTCTTGCAACATGTTTGAGGTGAGGGATGCCATGGACGTCCCTGCTGATTACACTTGCAGGAAGTGCACCCATCTCCAGCTCCTCCAAGACCGTGTTAGGGAACTGGAGCTGGAGTTGGATGAACTTAGGATCATTCGGGAGGCAGAGGGGGTCATAGATCGGAGCTTTAGGGAAGTAGTAACTCCAAAGATTGCAGACAGATGGGTGACAGTGAGGGGACTGGGAGGAAGCAGCCAATGCAGGGACCCCCTCAAGAACAAGTATACCGTTTTGGATACTTGTGGGGGGGATGACTTACCAGGGGTAAGTAATGGGGCTCAGGCCTCTGGCACGGAGCCTGTCCCCGTTGCTCAGAAGGGAAGGGTGGAGAAGAGCAGAGCAATAGTAATTGGGGACTCGATAGTTCGGGGCACAGATAGGTGGTTTTGTGGGGGCGAGAGAGACTCACGTTTGGTATGTTGCCTCCCAGGTGCAAGGGTACGTGATGTCTCTGATCGTGTTTTCCGGGTCCTTAAGGGGGAGGGGGAGCAGCCCGAAGTCATGGTCCACATTGGCACCAATGACATAGGTAGGAGGAGCGCTGAGGATGTTAGGCAGGCTTTCAGGGAGCTAGGTTGGAAGCTCAAAGTTAGAACGAACAGAGTTGTTGTCTCTGGTATGTTACCCATGCCACGTGATAGAGAGTCGAGGAATAGGGAGAAAGAACAGTTAAATGCGTGGCTACAGGGATGGTGCAGGAGGGAGGGATTTGGATAACTGGGGTTCTTTCTGGGGAAGGTGAGACCTCTATAAATAGGATGGTCTACACCTGAATCTGAGGGGCACCAGTATCCTTGGCGGGAGGTTTGCTAGTGCTCTTGGGGGGGTTTAAACTAACTCTGCAGGGGCATGGGAACCTAGACTGTAGCTTTAGGCTGCAGGACCTGGAGTGTAGGGAGGTTAGGAACATGGCATCAATCTCAAAGGAGGGTGCCTGTAAACAGGAAAGTGGCTTGAAGTGTGTATACTTCAATGCAAGAAGTATACGAAATAAGGTAGGTGAACTTGCAGCGTGGGTTGGTACCTGGGACTTCGATGTTGTGGCTATTACAGAGACATGGGTAGAACAGGGACAGGATTAGCTGTTGCAGGTTCCAGGGTTTAAATGTTTTAGTAGGGTCAGAGGTGAGGGTAAAAGAGGGGGAGGTGTGGCATTGCTTGTCAAAGATCGTATTACAGCAGTGGAAAGGACGAAGGATGAAGACTCGCCATCTGAGGTAGTTTGGGCTGAGGTTAGGAATAGGAAAGGTGAGGTCACCCTGTCAGGAGTTTTTTTACAGGCCTCCTAATAGTCCTAGAAACGTAGAAGAAAGGATTGCGAGGATGATTCAGGAGAAGAGTGAAAGTAATAGGGTGGTTGTTATGGGGGACTTTAACTTTCCTGATATTGATTGGGAAAGCTATAGCTCTAGTTCGTTAGATGGGTCGGTGTTTGTCCAATGTGTGCAGGATGGTTTCCTGACACAATATGTAGATAGGCCAACAAGAGGTGAGGCCATACTGGATTTGGTTCTGGGTAACGAACCAGGCCAGGTGTTAGAATTAGAGGTAGGTGAGCACTTTGGGGACAGTGACCACAATTCGGTGATTTTTACTCTAGTGATGGAGAGGAATAAGTGTGCACTGCAGGGCAAGAGTTATAGCTGGGGGCAGGGAAATTATGATGCGGTGAGGCATGACTTAGGATGCGTGGCTTGGAAAAGTGGCTTCAAGGCAAGGGCGTAATTTATATGTGGAGCTTGTTCAAGGAGCAACTATTGAGTGTCCTTGATAAGTATTTACCTGTCAGGCAGGGAGGAAAGGGTCGTGTGAGGGAGCCGTGGGTTAATGAGGAATTGGAATCCCTTGTTAAATGGAAGAGGGCGGCCTATGTAAAGATGAGGCGTGAAGGTTCAATTGGGGCGATTGAGAGTTATAAGGTAGCCAGGAAGGACCTGAAGAGAGAGCTAAGAGCAGCAAGGAGGGGAAATGAAATGTCCTTAGTTGGTAGGATCAGGAAAAACCCTAAGGCTTTCTATAGGTATGTCAGGAATAAAAGAATGACTAGGGTAGGAATAGGTCCAGTCAAGGATAGTAGTGGGAAGTTGTGTGTGGAGGCTGAAGAGATTGGGGAGACACTGAATGAATACTTTTCGTCAGTATTCACTCAGGAACAGGACATTGTTGCCGATGTGAATACTGAGTCACAATTAAGTAGAATGAATGGCTTTGAGGTATGTAGGGAAGAGGTGGTGGAAATTCTGGAAAGGGTGAAAATAGATAAGTCCCCTGGACCTGATGGCATTTATCCTAGGATTCTCTGGGAAGCAAGGAAGGAGATTGCACAGCCATTGGCCTTGATTTTTATGTCCTCGTTGTCTACAGGAATAGTGCCAGTAGACTGGAGACTAGCAAATGTGGTTCCCTTGTTCAAAAAGGGAAGTAGGGATAACCCTAGTAACTATAGGCCGGTGAGCCTCACTTCTGTTGTGGGCAAAGTCTTAGAGAGAATTGTAAGGGATAGGATTTATGAACATCTGGATAGGAATAATGTGATCAAGGATAGTCAGCATGGTTTTGTGAAGGGCAGGTCGTGCCTCACAAACCTTATTGAATTCTTTGAGAAGGTGACTAAGGAGGTGGACGAGGGGAAAGCGGTAGATGTGGTGTATATGGATTTTAGTAAGGCGTTTGATAAGGTTCCCCATGGTAGACTACTGCAAAAAATACAGAGGTATGGCATTGAGGGTGAGTTGGAGGTTTGGATTAGGAATTGGCTGACTGGAAGAAGACAGAGGGTACTAGTTGATGGTAAAGGTTCATCTTGGAGTGCCGTTACTAGCAGTGTTCTGCAAGGATCTGTTTTGGGACCATTGCTGTTTGTCATTTTTATAAATGACCTGGAGGAGGGGCTAGAAGATTGGGTGAGCAAGTTTGCGGATGATACGAAAGTCGGAGGAGTTGTTGACAGAGAGGAAGAATGTGGCAGGTTACAGCGGGATATAGATAAGCTGCAGAACTGGGCAGAAAGGTGGCAAATGGAGTTCAATGTAGCTAAGTGTGAGGTGATTCACTTTGGTAAGAGTAACAAAAAGATGGGGTACTGGGCTAATGGTCGGATACTTGGTAGTGTGGATGAGCAGAGGGATCTTGGTGTCCATGTACACAGATCTTTGAAAGTTGCCACCCAGGTAAATAGTGTGGTGAAGAGGGCATATGGCGTTCTGGCTTTTATTGGTAGAGGAATTGAATTCCGGAGTCCTGAGATCATGTTGCAGTTGTATAAGATTCTGGTGCGGCCGCACCTGGAGTATTGTGTGCAGTTTTGGTCGCCATACTATAGGAAGGATGTGGAGGCACTGGAACAGGTGCAGAGGAGGTTTACCAGGATGTTGCCTGGTATGGTAGGAAGATCGTATGAGGAAAGGCTGAGGCACTTGGGGTTGTTTTCATTGGAGAAAAGAAGGTTTAGGGGTGACTTGATAGAGGTGTACAAGATGATTAGGGGTTTAGATAGGGTTGACCGTGAGAACCTTTTTCCACATATGGAGTCAGCTGTTATGAGGGGGCATAGCTTTAAATTAAGGGGTGGTAGGTATAGGACAGATGTTAGGGGTAGGTTCTTTACTCAGTGAGTCGTGAGTTCATGGAATGCCCTGCCAGTAGCAGTGGTGGACTCTCCCTCATTATGGGCATTTAAGCGGGCATTGGATAGGCATATGGAGGATAGTGGGCTAGTGTAGGTTAGGTGCCTTGGATCGATGGGCCAATGGGCCTGTACTGCGCTGTATTCTTCTATGTTCTATGAAGGCATGTAAAAAATGCAGTACGTTTCCAAAAAAGCCACTCCCATTTGCCTACCAGACAAACATATCTATATGAGATGCCATATCACTTGCCCTTCACTCCTCCCGAACACCAACGTAAGAATCCTACTCATTGACTAGAGTTCAGCCTTCAACACTATTATCCCCTTGAGACTGGTTACTAAATTATTGATCTCGGAATAAGCCCTACTCTCTGCAACTGGATCCTCAGTTTCCTGACCCACAGACCACAACAGTAAAGATTGGGGACAATATTTCATCCTCACTAACACACAACACTGGAGCCCCCCAGAGGTATGTACTCAGCCCCCGACTGTACTCACTCTATACCCATGACTACGTCACCAAATACCAGACTAATGCCATTTACAAGTTTGCTGATGACACCACCATAGTTGGTCAAATTTCAGATAGTGAAGAAACAGACTACAGACAGGAGGTGGAAGACCTGGCAAAATAGTGAACTGAGAGCAACGTAGCTCTCAAAGCTGGTAAAACCAAGGAACTCATTATTGACTTTCGGTGGGATATTACTCCTGCCCCCCCCTACACATTAACAGCACAGAGGTGGAATGAGTGGACAATGTCAAGCTCCTGGGAGTGGTCATGCACAACCAGATTTCTTGGAGTCTTCATGTGGACGCATTAGTTATAAAGGTCCAACAACATTTCTTCTTCCTCAGGCAGCTGAGTAAATTTGGCATGATGGTGAATACCCTTGCCAACTTGTATAGGTGCACCATCGAGAGCATTCTGTCTGGATGTATCACTACCTGGTATTGGCAACTGTACTATTCAAGGTTGGAGACGGTTACAGTGAGTGGTGAACTTGGCCCGAACAATCACAAAGACCAACCTCCCATCTATAGAATCTATCTACCAGGTGCGCTGTTAAGCAAAGGCTGCCAGCATTCTGAAAGATCCATCCCACCCTGACAATGTTTTTCTACAACCTCTGCCATTGGGGAGAAGGTACAGAAGCCTGAACACAAGCACCAGCCGTTTTCTTAACAGTTTCCACCCTGCTATTGTTAGAATACTGAATGGACTCACACACTCAACATTCACCTGTATCTGTGTTTTTGCTGCTGTTTACCTATTATTTACTATTTATGCTACTTAACGCTGTGGTCTGACTGTATTGCTTGCATGACAAAGCTTTCCACTGTACCTTATGACAATAAATTCAATTCAATTAATTAATTATGGGTGAATTTAATTTTCATGTACATTGGAAAAGTCACATTGTCAGAGATAGCCATTAGGCAGAAGTCATGGTGTACTCAAGGTAGTTTTGGAAGAGCAATGCTATAGGTACAAGCAGGGATCAGGCAGTTTTGGATCTGGTGTTGTGTAATGAGGTATATTTAATAAAGATCCCCTAGAAACCAGTGAACATACGTGGTAGAGTTTGACATTCAATTTACATGGGAAAATCTTTTGCTAAATGTAAATAATAGTAATTGCAATGGAATAAGGGCATTGCTGACTGCAGTGGACTGGGAAAGGAATTTAGCAGCAAAGACAGCTGAGAAACAATGGCACACATTTAAGAAATAGTTCATGGCTCACAACATAAATGTGAAGTGAGAATGGACCATGGTTAATTAGGAGAGTTAAGGATATAATCAAATTGAAAGAAAAAGCATCTGATGTGACCAAGATTCATGGCAAGCTCAGGGATTTGGAAAGTTTTAAAAACCAGGAAAAGATGTCCACACAAACAGTAAAAGAGAAAATGAACTTTGAGGGAAACTGACATGGAACAGGAAGATGGATAGCAAGCATTTTTAAAAAATATACAAAAAGGAAAAGACTGGCCAAAGTGAACATAGGCCCCTTAGAGAATGAAGCTGGGCAAGTAATATTGGGGAATCAGGAAATGGCAGAGGAGTTGAATAAATACGTTGCATCATGGTAGAAGACATCAATAGCATTCTAAAAATTCTAAAGAACCAAGGGGTGAAAAGAAATAAATACAATATCTATTAGGAGAGAAATATCACTGGGGAACTAATGGGGCTAAATACCGATTAGCCTCCTGGACCTGATGAGATGCTGCCTGGGGTATATACAGGAAGCAATTGCAGCGATAACAGACTGAATATCCAAGAGTCCTTAGGTTCTAGAAAAGTGCCAGAGGACTGGAAAACTGCCAATGTAAAACTCATTCCAAGAAGGGAAGGAGACAAAAACTGGTAAGTATAGGCGAGTAAGCATAGCATGCCATTAGGAAAATGTTAGAATCTATTACAAAGGATGTAAGAATAGAACATTTCAAAATACAACATAATCTAGTAAAGCAAATTTATTACAATTCTTTAAGGAGGTTACATACAGGACAGGTAAAGGGGAGGCAGTGGATCTAATATATCAGTATTTCCATAAGGTGTTTGAGAAAGTACCACACGTTAGGTCAGCCATGATCTCATTGAATGGTGGAGCAGACCCAATGGGTGAACAGCCTCCGTCTGCTCCTCCATCCTAAGCTCTTTTAGTATATTTAGCAATTGAGCCACGGGCATGCTTTTCCACACTTATTTATGACTGGCAGGCAAACTGCCCTTTTGTTGTCTGACTGGTGTAAAATAATGAGCCAATCACCAGAAAGCAGTGTTATTTTATTATAGATAGAACTTCACTTCAATCAACAGTTGTTTTAACTGTGACAGTACAGTACTCGCACTAAATAATTTTAAAAAGTACTATAAGTAAAAAGGAGCAAAATTAGTGGCTTCTACATTGTGTAGAACTGTCGACAATAAATTCAATAAAGCAGTTTTGCTGACACATACAAAATGAACACAGGAAACTTGATGCAAATTTTGCACTGTAACAGGTAAACGAAGAAAGATCATTTATTCATTTCACTGATGTGTTGACAGGGCTGCAACTGTGAAATCTATTTAGGAGCAGGATCTGCAGTTCCAGCATAAAAACTGATTACCACAAAAATAAATTGAGGTGCGTTTTAAGAAATGGTCTTGACAAAGGGTGATAGGTGACTTTGCATGGGATTCATGTCACCAATTCACACATAACAAGCTTTGGTGGTAAAAACATTGACCTTTAGCACTGAACCGCTTTTGTGCTCAGGTTTAGGACTATTTTGAGTTCGAAGTAAACTTCTAGTTTGCTTCAAATTTTATGTGGCAAACGCAGACTGATTAAAGTCAGCTTCAGCCTTTCTTTTTCTGGTTTGTTGTCACTCTTTAAATGACTGAATTAAAATCAGCACATAAAGCTGACTTCTAAGTAATGGTGAAGTTGAGAAGGGATGAGATATGCTGATGATGAAAAAGCAAGGTTACATTTTGAAGTGGGGGAATGAGAAGCACCAAAGCTATTTTTAAAAGATTGCTGCTAGCAGACTCTCCTTTTCCCATGATACAATTCAAAAAGTACATTTTTAAAACAAGAAATCGTTTTGTTGTGCTGGCAAACATGCTAATGAAAACAAATGCACCTTGCAGTGTAATATGGTGGAGGAAATACTAACTCAAACTATTATTTCACAGAAATAAATCATTTTGAGAGACATATTATTCCTTACAGTAAAATACATAAAACATATTAGAATAAAGAAGCTTCTCTTGAAATGACAGTAGTTCTAACCATCTGTGACAATTTAGGAACTCTTAATTCATCAGAAAAAGGTACCTTGCAAACATTATAGACTGCCCATATCTCATTTTATTTTGCTATATCCTCAGTCCCAATGGGTAAAGTATCCCAGCAAGCTGAGCCACCCAGTGTTATTTCAGATTTGCTTCTTTCCATATTGTTTCTAAACTCTGTCCTTGAATGGGGCTGTTCAAGACCAAGCTAGACCAAACGACTGTTTCAATTATGGTGGTGGTTTTGGGTTGGACTGTCCGTGTTTTTCTCCGTGAGTGGGTGTCTGGAAATTTTAAAATTATGTCCAGTTTTCATTTTTAAGAAATTTCCATTTCCCCCCCCAACTTCTGTGCCTCACTGCAGAAGCAATACTGAAATGATAAAGGCTTCAACATATTTGTCATTCTCAAATATACTTCCGAATTGAAGCCCTGATTCCCACCAGCACTTGATTTTGAAATAGCCTCAACTCTAACCTCAGGGCCATTCCAGTTATGCTCACATTAAACCAGGTTTTCTTTTACAATACTGTATTTTGCAAACTAAAATTAATTTGAAATTTTAAGAGGTACATCCTTCAAATCTCAGGCTATGGATTCTGAGAAACATCATGCTTCAGCTGATGAAACGACAGAGTCTGAATGCGCAAAGATTACAGCCGCATTCTCCCCATAATTACATATTAAATATTAATGAGAGAATAGTTGGTTTAGATTATGTGCACATGACTAAAATAAAGAGTTAAAGAGAAGAGAATCAGGTCTCCTTACTGAGTGAGAGCAATCTTTGGGTGACCTCATTTAATCTACTTAATTTGAAGTGACTGAGAGAGTCAGGCTAAAAAAGCCATTCACTCTGTTTGCCTTTGTTTCAGAATAACAAAACAATCCAATATAAAATCCAACTCCAAGGAGTTCAGTGCCCCTTCTCAAACTGCTATTCTGAGCAACTTTGCATTTGTTGATCATCACCCTCTAAGTTGGTCAAAAATGTTAAATTTTAGGATGAAATAATTAAGGAGCAAATAATGCACCTCGCTAATAGCAAGTGGGTGTCTCCTAAAGCTTATTATTACTTTGTACTCAGTGGTATAAAACTGGATAAAAACTGGAGGCACACAACCAATCAGGCTGAGGGAGAAGCAGAGTTAACATTTCAGTCCAATGGTCGTTCACCAGAACTGCAGTTCCTAAGTTTGTTGTAAAAGTCTAACCCTCTGCATTTACAGACTCTCTTATGGGCAAATAATATATTTAATAATATATTAAGTTTAATGAAATCTTAAAAAGGTCAAATTTAAATGAAACTCAGATATTGAGGACATTCAAAATAAACTTTGATTTTTTTTTTCCATTTCAAAATAAATGGCTTTAACCCAATAGCATCATGAAATGTGCAACAATCCTGCTTAACACAAGTTTAGGACTGTGGGATGAATTTCCCACTCTGAACTGTTAGAACCACAGTAATGTGAGAACCAGTTTGGTTTCAACCAGGTAAACGCCACCATTGAGACTTGAGGGTGCCATTTGTTTCTCACCCATCAGTTACCCGATAACCTATGTATAAACATTTCAATCGCAAATCAGCAGATCAAAAAAAATTTCTTCCGCTCTATGCATATGATCTAAATTCTACCAAAATATACAAACAATAAATTGACTACAGTACATGCTGAGGTAAGACAACCAAAAAAAAAATACATTCTTGTAGAGAATGACTCATACCAGGGTTTTAATGATAAACACCATGCTGGGCTGAAAATAAGCAATCTTATTTAAGGTGTAATGTGATGCATTACAGCTTTGCTCAAAGAACAACAAAGGGACAGGAATATTAAATGGAGATCCATTACAGTCATTTTTATAATAAAATTGGAATTGCAAATGGCAAGAGTACAAAATAAACGCCTTTTTTCAGATTCCTTCCTCACTGAATGTAGACAAATGTTTTATATAAAATTCAATATGAATAAATGTCTTTTCAGATTTGGATGTATTTCTCATGAGATCGAATTACCATCAGAAGCTGGCATATCGAATAGATTCACAGCATCATTTACTGTCAGTATAAAAGGGCATTCTTATTGGCAGGCAGGTGGAAGGAATAGGTGCTGAGATGCAGACAAAAATAAATAAAATGATGAATAGGAAAAGTTTTTTTCTTAACTCTGCTCTTGAGATTGAGTTTGACTTGATAGGAGTGCAACTTGGAAATGCTGACCCTCTGTCTGTGCTTGTGATCAGCAAAGCTCTGTGCCAGGTGCTGAATGGCTGAAAATTTACCTAACTTTGATTCAGTGTAGAGATGGTGGATAATTCTGGTCAATATTGGTTGTCAGCCTGGCAGGATATCCTAGTCGCTTAGCAACAATGCAGTGTTGGCTAAGGAGTCCCTGCAACTGTAAATGGGTTTTGTATTGGTTAGACAAGTTACCCTCAACTATTATTAGATTAGATTACTTAGTGTGGAAACAGGCCCTTCGGCCCAACAAGTCCACACCGACCCTCTGAAGCGCAACCCACCCAGACCCATTCCCCTACATTTACCTCTTAACCTAACACTATGGGCAATTTAGCTTGGCCAATTCACCTAACCTGCACATCTTTTGGACTGTGGGAGGAAACTGGAGCACCCGGAGGAAACCCACGCAGATACGGGGAGAATGTGTAAACTCCACACAGTCAGTCAGTCGCCTGAGGCGGAAATTGAACCCGGGTCTCTGATGCTGCGAGGCAGCAGTGCTAACCACTGTGCCACCGTGCCGCCTTATGCTGCAAGTTTTGTTTTTTGTCTTGTATAAAACTTAATAACTATGTAAGCTGGATCACTTGGACAAGGGTTTCCATTGATCTGAGCAAAAAGTTTCGAACAGAACCTACCTACATTAGTGGCAGAATCACCACTCTCTCAAATTATGGTAATGACAGCCAAAATAGCATTAAAACCAGGCTTCCAACGGCAGAGACATAACTGTGTATAAGAAACACATAAAGCTGTTCCCTTATCGTTCCCAGCTCATTCAGGAGGATGAAGGCATTGGAAAATAAATCAGCGGATATCTAGACAGCTATAGTGCGCATCCTGCATTAAAGCCCTTTGAAGGAAAATTCTGCATTAACTGAGCAAGTGTCTGAGGAAGCAGTTAGACAACTATTATGGCTGCTCTGTGTTCCATTGGAAAGTTAAACCCCAACCTACAGATTAAAGAAAACACTATTATACCATCAAATGTGTGATTTGAAGATTCATTTTAATTTGCTGCAGCATTTTTAGAGAAAACTGACAGTCGCTGACTATCTGGAAGAGATATCATAAATTGCCGTTAAATAAACACAGCGTAGGAGCAAAATTACTGCGGGGGCTGGAATCTGTACTGAAAACAAAATATGCTGGAGATCACAGAGGGTCATGCTAATATTTTGAGTCTAGGTGGCTCTGAAGAAGGGAGATCTCGACTCCGAGTGTTAGCTTGCTCTTTCTCCATGGATGCTGCGTGACCCACTATGATCGCTAGCGTCCTTTGTTTTCAGTAAATTGCTGTTGCCAGCTGTGTGCACTGTTACTCTATGGGTCAGGGCAGGAGGTTGACAGAATCCCTGAGGAATTTCAGGGCTTGCATCAAAAGCCACCTAAACAGGCTCTCAGCTCTGTTAAGAAAAACAGCAGTGTTAAACTCTGTTAACCAACCCCCTCCCCACCCCGCTCTCCCCCCCCCACCCAGAGTGCTGGCTCCTGCCTCTCCAGCTGAACACCCGCCCGATTGTAAGCAAATGAGAGAGGTGTGTCTCTTCTGCAAATTGTAGAACAGGTTCTGGCAGGAAATGAGCTGAGCTAAAGCCAATGAACTGACCAGAATTAACATGTTGTCATAATGTGGAGCATTATCTAACCCTTTGGTACCAGGTGACATTAAACATTAAACCAGTATGAATCAACCTCTACATTCCAGGCACATGCAGTTGAATGGCAACATTCAAGAAGAATCCATCTTCAATCCATTCCAGGTAACAGGCAACACTTTCTTAACAGTCATCATGGCCCCAGCTTGCCTATCCATTTGCTTTGGACAATTAGTTATTTTGCTGCAGCAATGCATTCTGTTCTCCCCACCAAAAATGTCCTCTGTACGTGGTCTCCTTTCAGAAGTTCACTTAGCATCTGATGTTGCTGATATCTGTGGTATACTAATTGGTACTTGGTATCCAAGTTCCTCTGCAGGCATTGGGACTACCACTCCTTTTGGTGTATCGTAGCCAGCCTGACCCGAAGAAGCACCCTCAGTTATGGGCGATAATGTGCTTAGACTGCCCACCACTGAAGGCCCTGTGCTCCCCACTGAAGGCCCTGTGCTCCCCACTGAAGGCCCTGTGCTCCCCACTGATTTAAAGGTGGAGGCTGCTGCTGATGCCAAGGTTCCTGTTGGATGACCAGAAATTTCCATTATGATCGGAGTGGCATACTCGGGGCTTGAAACTGGCAAGGGTTCTGCGTACGCATGATAAATCTCTGACACAGGAGCATCATAGTGACCGTCCCCATCCGGCTCACTGTAGCCTGCTTCCGGATCTTCTTCGGGTTTAAAAGTGGATCCCTGTCGTAAGGTTCCGGCTACTCCTGCCACAAGCGGCTGGGCATATTCTGTAAACACACAAAATCAGACCATTATCCCTCGGAGTGATGGGTGGCATGACCTTCTCTGCACTTTTGTCCAAGTAACAATAGTTCACAGTCCGCAGATACTATTCTCAGTCTCTGCTATGACATCTTTTTTTGTGATATTGCTACCAAATGAACCAACATTGACAAGAGACCCAGCACCCCTTAGGGTCATTTTGAAATAAACTGCTGCTCACAATTTTTTAAAAATATTCATTCACAGGAGCTGGGTGGCCATGGCTAGGCCAGGATTTATTGCCCATCTCTAATTGCCCAGAGGGCAGTTAAATGTCGACCACATTGCTGTGGGTCTGGAGTCATGTGTAAACCAGACCACATTAGTGAACTAGATGGGTTTTTCCTGATAGTCAAATCAACAATGGTTTCATGGTCATCATTAGATTCCTACTTCCAAATATTTATTGAATTGAAATTCCACCACCAGGATTCAAACCCAGCTCCCCAGAACATTACCAAGGTCTCTGGATTAACAGTCTAGCAATAATACCAGTAGGCCATTACCTCCCTCAAGTTTGGTTACAGCTTAGCCAAACTGAGACTTCTATGTGTGAAGGCGGCGTTTGGTATACTTTCTTTTATTGGTCAGAGTATTGAGTACAGGAGTTGGGAGGTTATGTTGCGGCTGTACAGGACATTGGTTAGGCCACTGTTGGAATATTACGTGCAATTCTGGTCTCCTTCCTATCGGAAAGATGTTGCGAAACTTGAAAGGGTTCAGAAAAGATTTACAAGCATGTTGCCAGGGTTGGAGGATTTGTGCTATAGGGAGAGGCTGAACAGGCTGGGGCTGTTTTCCTTGGAGTGTCAGAGGTTGAGGGGTGACCTTATAGAGGTTTACAAAATTATGAGGGGCATGGATAGGGTAAATAGACAAAGTCTTTTCCCTGGGGTCAGGGAGTCCAGAACTAGAGGGCATAGGTTTAGGGTGAGAGGGGAAAGATATAAAAGAGACCTAAGAGGCAAGTTTTTCACACAGAGGGTGGTACGTGTATGGAATGAGCTGCTAGAGGAAGCAGTGGAGGCTGGTAGAATTGCAACATTTAAAAGGCATTTAGATGGGTATATGAATAAGAAGCGTTTTGAGGGATATGGGCCAGGTGCTGGCAGGTGGGACTAGATTGGGTTGGGATATCTGGTCAGCATGGATGGGTTGGACTGAAGGGTCTGTTTCCGTGTTGTAATCTCTATGACTCTATGTTGGTTGGGATTCGAGGAGGATTTGCTCACACTGTTGCAGTCTCAGGGAAATGGGAACCTAAGAGGGAATTCTGATGCAATAAAAGTTGATTATGGAAAGTAGAAAAACTCTCCTATTAAAGTTGGTAACAGCACAATCAAATCTGAGAATCAACCAGGATCAATTTAATAGAATTGTTAAAAAGCCAGAATTCAAAACTATCCGAATACTCACATCATTCACAAGATAGGTAAATTGGCAGCGTTAATTCAAGTAAACGAGTAGGATTTAATTGTCATTACAGAGACATGGATGCAGGATGACCAAGAGTGTGATCTGAACATTTAAGGATATTGAATATTTCGGAGGGATAGGCAAAAAGGAAATAGAGTGTTCATATTTAAACATCTATACTTGATTAATTAGGAGTGGTGGTCTTCCCTGTCCTTTAGTAAGTTGCCACAGGCCCAGGTAAAGCATTATGTTCAGGCAGAACACACATTTTCAGTCGTGATGGCAGAGGAGCTAGACTTGAGGGACAGTGGCTGTTGACAGAGGTAGGGTTCTTTGTGCTTTCTTGAAGCACACATAAGGAAGGTCATGAGAAACCACCTCATACTTTGTTTTCCCGACTGACCATTGAAACTCAAAAGACCAGGCCCCCCCTGCCAAGCAACTGAACAGAGAGAATGAAGAGATATGGAAAAACTAGAAGATCTACCCCTAGGCAGATCTCTGGTGGTGTTAGCCCTGCTATGCCAGCTAGTGGTTGGGGGTAGTTCACTGCCACACTGCTGCACCACCCCTTCTTTTGTTGCCCATTTCCCTCAAAACCCTTCTTATTCATATACCCATCTAAATGCCTTTCAAATGTTGCAATTGTACCAGCCTCCACTGCTTCCTCTAGCAGCTCATTCCATACATGTACCACCCTCTGTGTGAAAAACTTGCCTCTTAGGTCTCTTTTATATCTTTCCCCTCTCACCACTTGTTAATTCATGACAAGAGGGTGTAGTTTATTGCATGATACTTCGTTGGTAAGTTAGACATTGTTACTACGGCTATTGTCAGACCTGTGGATGCAGGAAATCCTCACTTAAAAATCTATGGTTGCACTCCTAAAAATTGCGACCTGAAGTGGAGCAACTTTAACTGAAGCACTGATTACCAAATCAATGTTAAAGCCAGAGTTAGGCTCATGCTGGCATTATTTGCTTGGAAAGAAAATGTATAAATTGAAATACTGTACGTACAGTACAGTACAGAAATACTGTGTAGTTCTAGCTGAAACAAATTGCAAACTAAAGTAATTTACAAAGTATAAAATAAACACTTTAGTTCAGTACTTCAGGATCTTTATCATCAGAAAACAACTTTAAGACATCAGGTTGAAATGATGTTACATTCTTAAATACTTACACAAATGAAGTACTCTTTTAAAATAATATACATTTTAAAATAAGCACAATGTAATTGTAATTACTACAAATGAATGTTAAAATACAAATTCATCGGATGAAGTTATAACTGACCAGACACCATCTAGTGGCAGCAGCTGGTCAGTGGAGGCAGAACTACTTGCACCAACCAAAATCTGTCACGAGGTGGAGCCCAGGAGCCCACTCCAAGCTTTAAACTGTAGGCAGCAGAGAAAACCAACACCAGAGGTTTAAAAGGAAGCAACTTAGAAGTAGAAAACTTTAAAGAATGGGAGCTGGGCTGGGGGAACTGAAAAAAGGTGGAGGGACAGTGCAGGAATGGAAGCAACTGGGAAATTGGAGAGCAGGAGTGACCACATTCAGGAAGACAAATAAACTAAAGGTAATCGTTCTCGAACTACTTAGCAAAATCAATTTACTGGGGTCTGGAAGGAGGACAAGTTTGAAACAACTATTTTTTGATAGTAAACACAATCTTAGCGAGTCAGTTAGCTCAGGTGGCTGGATGGTTGGTGAGAGATGCCAACAAGGTGGGCTCAATTCCTGCACTAAGGTTACCATGAAAGAATCTCCTTCTCAAACCCACCCCTCACTTGAGGTGTGGTGACCCTCAGATTAAACCAGCACCAGTTATCTCTCTCTCTCTAATGAAAGGGCAGCCCTTTGGTCTGGTAGGACTATGGTGACTTTACCCTCACTCTCAGTGAGAACTGACTTTGTTCTCTCCCCTGTGCCATGAGTCAACTTGCCAGCATGCAACCCAGCATTTTGGGCAACATCAAAACCATTCACCCACAAACTCTATTCAAAGTTGAAGGAGCTCTGTTGCCAATATTTAACGGATATTTGTTGGAACTTCAATTCTGTGACTGTGCACCTTGTAGATGGACTGCAGCAACTCACCAGAGCTCTTTTCATAGAACCTTCTAAACCCACAACCACTACCTCTCAGAAGGACAAGGGTAGATGATGTATGGGAACACCATTTCTTGCAAGTTGCTTTCCAAGTCACACACCCTCCTGACTTGGAAATATATCACCATTCCTTCACTGTCACTGGGTCAAAATCCCAGAACTCCCTTTCCAACAGCACCGCATGTGTTCTTATGCAACATGGCCTGCAATAATTCAAGATGGCAGCTCACAAACCACTTTCTCCAGGGCAATTGGGACAGGCAACAAATGCTGGCAAGACCAGCAATGCCAGTGTCCCAAGAATGAATAACAAGCACTCCGTGAGATGGAAGAGTTATTGAAGGAATTATTTAAGCAAAGAAAAACACACATGAAAAAATAATCAGTAATGAGAACAAGCAAAAGGCATCAATTTTAAACAATCATAACGGTCACGTGAAGGGTCAGCACATTAAGCCATCTAAAGACTTCATATTTAGCTGGTTTTACGGCATTTGATGTGGAAAAGAACTTGTTTGAAACCTTCCCAACCATTCATCTTTGTAACAATTTATTCTGTAGCTGTGACCATAAAAAGATATCACAGTCGGTTCTGCTAAACACAGTAGTTCAGTTCCCATGCAATCCCATGTTATAAGAAAATCGTGTAATAGCAGCACCATTCAAATTAATGGGGCCAAAATCATGTTAAAACCATTACACACTTTAAAAATTCACACTTTAGAAACTGTGTCCCCAGTTCATCAATCGTGTTATAATGAATTCCCGTTAACTAAACGTATGTTAGAGCCGAATGACCTGTACTAATCCAGTGTTGCATTGAGTGGTTTCATGTCACTGCCGCTGTTAAGAATCGAATAATCTCTACGTTAATCACTGATGCATACCTGCAGGTTCTGTCTGGATCATTGTGCTGGCATTCCGGGCTCTCAGGCGGCTCATCTCACTGCTGCTGTAGCGCACAGAGGTGTCATCAGGCTCAGCATTTTTCGCAGGTAGAAACTGCTTCATTCCCTTCCACCAGCCTGTGCCATAATTCCCAGTTAGTTAAATCATCACATACAGTACCGCTGGGCAGAAGAGCTAAACACGAGATCTACATTCTTGGAATGTTATCAGCAATGCTGATACTTGGATAGTTCCTGGAATCCCTTCAGTGTGGAAGCAGGATATTCAGTCCATCAAGTTCACACCTACCCCCTGAAGAGCATTGCACCCAGACCCACCCCATTACCCTATCCCTATATTTTCCATGGCTAATCCACTTAAACTGCACAACTCTAGACACTATGGCCAATTTAGTATGGCCAATCCACTACCCTACACATCTCTGGATTAGTTAACCAACAGCATTCCAACACGAGAGCAGATAGTTATATTGGTGCAAATTGTTTTACCTTATATCAGTGCAGAGTGAATAACTCTGTGCCAAACCCACCAACTATTGAAAATTTCTTTCTCCCAACAAGAAATACTGATGCAATGCTATTTCATACTTTCATGCCAGCACTTCTTGAATCTATTTGGTCATCTAGTAACTCTTTCTGAGTTACCTATTACAATTCTGACCTATTGTTCCTGAGCAGGCTCTTTGGAAGAGCTGAGCAATTAGTTTCACTCCTCTCTTTCTGTTTTAGCACTGCACATGCCTCCCCATCATGGATTTATCCACTCTCCATTTAGGAACTGCAATTAAATCGGCTCACACTACCATTTCAACCAGTGTCACAGTACACATTTATTCAATCAATTTCAGGAAAAAGAAAAATTGAAATAGAAAATGCTAAGGAGAAGAAAAGCTACTACGGTGGCACAGTGGTTAGCACTGCTGCCTCACAGCGCTAGAGACCCGGGTTCAACTCCCGCCTCAGGCAACTGTCTGTGTGGAGTTTGCACATTCTCCCCGTGTCTGCGTGGGTTTCCTCTGGGTGCTCCGGTTTCCTCCCACAGTCCAAAAATGTGCAGGTTAGGTGAATTGGCCATGCTAAATTGCCCGTAGTGTTAGGTGAAGGAGTAAATGTAGGGGAATGGGTCTGGGTGGGTTGCTCTTTGGAGGGTCGGTGTGGACTTGTTGGGCTGAAGGGCCTGTTTCCACACTCTAAGTAATCTAATCTAAAAGCCCATCTTCCAATTGAAACAGTAAATGGGGTCTGGATCACTCCAGGATTTTCCAACTGTGATTCATTTGCTGGCAACGGACATGCTTCCCTATGGCACTGTATTTGTGCATATGGAGAATCATCAACACAGACCTCTGAAATAATTACTCAATCGTAAAATTCTCATTAAACCACAAAATCATGTTAGCTGGCTTGGTGCTCTCTGGGTCCTGTTCACTACTTCCTGATAAACATCCAAGCTTGCTCTGTGGTACTTGCATTTTGCTCCATGATTTAATAAAGGTGATGCTGGAAATCATACGGATAAACTTTATAGAAGCTAGAGACATGAGATTTCCTTTAAATTTTTAGGAATAGCTCAGAGATCTTGCCTTCCATCCAAACAGAACTTCCCTTTTATTCTTCCACCTTGCCCTTTCCTGCCGTATGTGCTTACAACTTGATGCATCTATAATTTTTCCTGATTTGATGAAAGTCCTTGACCATAAACGTTAACTCTCTTTTTCACGCCATGGATCCTGTCAGACTTGTTGAGTATTCCCTGTGCTTATTTCAGATTTCCAGCACCTGCAGTATCTGGCTTTTCAAAACACTGCATTCAATCACAGGTTTGCTGCCATTTTGTGACCATCACAGCTTGATAGCACTGCCAAACGGACCAGTTTACATTCAGAGGTCAGTTCCCAGACTTGTACACTTAACTTAGGTGAGTGCAGTTTTATTAGTCTTTTGGACGAGATGCTAAACTACGCTCCCAAGTGTCTAATTGGAGGTAGCAGATCGAAAGGGTCCAAATTGTTACTCACCTACTCGATCCCAGTAGGGCAGGCTGTATGGCCCTGTTACAGGCTTCTTTCTGCAATGGAAATGGCTTCAGTTAGTAGTTGAATGGATGGGATGTAATACTTAATAGATAATGCATGGCACCCAAATGGTAAATTCTTGCATATCACCCCATAGACAACGTGTAACTGGAATAAAGGCTTTTAGTATCAAGAGTTATATATTCAGAAAGAACTGTGACTGCCCAAACCCCCATAACGCATAAGTTAATAAATGATAATGATTGAAAAAAAAACTCTTCCAAGTTTTGCTTACACATTTCTGAAGTTCATTAAGTCAGTGTTAACCATTTGATATACAAAAGCCTGATTTAATAGATAAATTACACTTTATCATTAAATTATTGGGAATAATATTTCAAAAGTTTAAACAAGGACATTTCTTTTTCCAGAAAGAATATAATGTTTATTCAATTCCCGACTCCTTGGCTGACCATTTGCTCACCTGTTTCTCCAATGCCAGCCACATACAAGGACCACTATAAGGCTAGTAAGCACCATGACTAACACAGGCACCAGGACGGCTGCCAACGCCACATCTGAAACCCATTGAAAACAGCTGCAGTTCAGCTAAAGCCAAGTACAGACTAACGTTTTGAAAAAAAAAGATCCATTAGGCCAGTAATCTCATATTTCTGTGTTTAAATCTGAAATGTGAAACTGAAATTTGTTTGCAAACATTTCGAACATCTCTAGTGAACAGTAACATTTATCCTCTCAAAAGTTCACAGTGCACTTACAGTGCGATAATATTGGTTGTATTTGTATCAAAGGTATTATACAAGAGGTATTTGCTAACGTTTTATATTGAATTTTTTTTCATCTTTATAAATCAGAATGGTAATAATAATTCCAATGTGCAAGTCCTCCAGAAAATTATTCCAGTTTATTTCAATCATCTTTAACTTCTCTTTCAAGCTGAAGGTGAATTATTCATCAAAAGTGAGCTGGATACACATATAGGTAATGAAGAACTGATTCTGTTATGAAGCATGTTTTAAATTATATGACATGCTGACAGAATGCAGATGGGAGAAACTGTAAAGAGGACTTATAGAGGGTTTAAGTTGCTCAAATGTTAGCTTGCTGATTACCAGAGGCACAGAATGCCTTGGGAAAAGTTTGCTGTTATATCAATAGACAAATCATAGGCTGAAGCAAACTTAAGCTAACGCAATGCAATGGCTAACTCTATTTTTGAACTTCTATAATTCTAATGCTAACTTGGGATCTGTAACAGAAAAAGGTAACTTTCTTAATTGATTGAATTCCCTGGGTCATCATTCTGCTATGAGCTTTGTAATGAAAGGTATTTAAACACTTAATCTGTCAATGCGATGGTTTAATGGTAACTAACTGAATTCCACTCTGAACTTCTGGGTAATCAGGTCAGAGGATTCATAACAGGACTACCGAGCATTTATAAATTAAGTCCCACTGGTAGGTCAAGAATAATGCATCATAAGGTCCTAAGATAACAAAGAATTTAGATAAGGAAGGAATCAAATTCAATCCTGGTATGACATTAGAGTAAATTGATCTCAGCTGGGAATGCTGACACAAATAGCACAGAAATGTTTACAGTTCCAACATCTGTGATGATCCACAAGGCAAACTGACCATCATTGTTAGTACTCATATATAAAAGACCAACCACAAGGAAAGGCTGGAGCACCATTCTGTTGGAATCATACCCAGCTACAGACCGCCACCTTCAGGACAGACGGCTTAAAGGACGAAAAGAAAGATTAAGTTTTATTTTGCAAAAAAAAAGTAAATTCAATTACGTTTATAGTTCAATCAATGTCTTATGACGGCTGAACAAATTAAATCACATGTACTTCCCGAATTATAAAAAATTGAATTTTGTAATTTCCTTTTGTTTCAGCAAATCACAAAACTTACAGCTTTATTTATCACACGCAAAGGAACTATTAGACTCTATAATCAGCAGCACTGATGCAATTTAAAAAATCGAATGCTGATTTTAATTGGATGAGATTTGACTTTTGTTTTAAAAAATTTAAAGTTATAGATCCCAATACACAATTTTACCATTTTTCTGTTAAATTGAAAATCTTTCTCCAGCTGTATTGTATTATATAGCTCTCCTACGCTGTGTCTGGCAATAGATTACAAAGCCCCTTTCACTAATTCGATGATTTGACTTAATTAAAGTAAGCTTTGCATATTGTCTTAGTGATGCTCACACCATTCATTTTTCACTGAGAAGTTGTGTCAGTGAACTTTAAGAATTGATAACAATCGTCACTTTTTGGCAAGATAATAACATAGTTATTGCAGGTATCTCACTGTATAGTTAAAATGATTTTGATTTTTAACGAAGTCCTTACTATTCTCGTAATATTTCCAATTGGATTATTAAGACCCCTATTCCTGTAATACAGCTGACTAATATTGGTGGATGAATAGCTATCAATGCTCCAGTAAGTAAAGGACCTCACAGATGGTTTTGGCATACCTTTGGTTACCTTAGGAGTCACTGAATTGTTCTTGAGTACTGGTGTAAATGTAGTTTCGGTAAACTTTGGAGGATTTCCTGTGCTGCGCAGTGGAGGCAGAGACTGAGATGGAGCTCGAGCTACAAAAACAAGCATAAGAAACAGGATGTAATTTTGGTCAATACCTCAGGAAATATTTTACATGCAGTCAGACCACATCTGGAGTATTGGTGCAGTTTTGGGCCCCATATTTCAGGATGGATGTACTGGCCCTGGAGGTTCATGAGAATGGTCCCATGAATGAAAAACATAATATATGATGAACGTTTGAGGACTCTGGATCTATACTTGATGGAGTTTAGGAGGATAAGGAGGGATGTAATTGAAATTTATAGAATACTGAATGGTCTGGACAGAGTAGATGTTGGGAAAATGTTTCCATTGGTAGGAGATACTAGGACCCGAGGGCACAGCCTTAGAGTAAAGGGAAGACCTTTTAGAATGGAGATAAGGAGAAATCTCTTCAGCCAGAGAGTGGTGAATCTATGGAACTCATTGCCACAGAAGGCTGTGGAGGCCAGGTCATTGAGTATATTTAAGACTGAGATAGATAAGTTCTTGAGTATCAAGGGGATCATGAATTACAGGGAGGAAGCAGGAGATTGGGGTTGAGGAACCTATCAGCCATGATTGAATGGCAGAGCAGACTCAATGGGCTGAATAGCCTAATTTCTGCTCCTATGTCTTACTGTCTTATATTGCGATGGCTTGTTTCGGAGGACCAGTCTTCTCTTCTTTGAGCTGGAATCAGTAATGTGACTATGTAATTTTGTACCTTCTCTAAATCACCCCAGGAATAACTCCTAAAGAAGGGAAACAATAAGCATAAGTCTCACGTCTGTCGTCTGCAAGGTGTTAGAAAGGATTCTGAGGGATAGGATTTATGACCATCTGGAAGAGCATGGCTTGATTAAATGCAGTCAACACGGCTTTGTGAGGGGCAGGTCATGCCTCACAAACCTTATCAAGTTCTTTGAGGATGTGACTCGAAACGTTGATGAGGGTCGAGCTGTGGATGTGGTGTATATGGACTTCAGCAAGCCATTTGATAAGGTTCCCCATGGTAGGCTCATTCAGAAGGTCAGGAGGAATGGGATTCAGGGGAACATAGCTGTCTGGATACAGAATTGGCTGGCCAACAGAAGACAGCGAGTAGTAGTAGAAGGAAAATATTCTGCCTGGAAGTCTGTGGTGAGTGGTGTTCCACAGGGCTCTGTCCTTGGGCCTCTATTGTTTGTAATTTTTATTAATGACTTGGATGAGGGGATTGAAGGATGGGTCAGCAGGTTTGCAGAGGTGTCGTTGACAGTACAGAAGGCTGTTGTGGGCTGCAGCGGGACATTGACAGGATGCAGAGATGGGCTGAGAGGTGGCAGATGGAGTTCAACCTGGATAAATGCGAGGTGATGCATTTTGGAAGGTCGAATTTGAAAGCTGAGTACAGGATTAAGGATAGGATTCTTGGCAGTGTGGAGGAACAGAGGGATCTTGGGGTGCAGGTACATAGATCCCTTAAAATGGCCACCCAAGTGGACAGGGTTGTTAAGAAAGCATATGGTGTTTTGGCTTTCATTAACAGGGGTATATTGAGTTTAAGAGTCGTGAGATCTTGTTGCAGCTCTATAAAACTTTGGTTAGACCGCACTTGGAATACTGCGTCCAGTTCTGGTCGCCCTATTATAAGAAAGATGTGGATGCTTTGGAGAGGGTTCAGAGGAGGTTTACCAGGATGCTGCCTGGACTGGAGGGCTTATCTTATGAGGAGAGGTTGACTGAGCTTGGACTTTTTTCATTGGAGAAAAGGAGGAGGAAAGGGGACCTAATTGAGGTACACAAGATAATGAGAGGCATAGATAGAGTCGATAGCCAGAGACTATTTCCCAGGGCAGAAATGACTAACATGAGGGGTCACAGTTTTAAGCTGGTTGGAGGAAAGTATAGAGGGGATGTCAGAGGCAGGTTCTTTACACAGAGTTGAGAGAGCATGGAATGCGTTGCCAGCAGCAGTTGTGGAGGCAGGGTTATTGGGGACATTTAAGAGACTACTGGACATGCATATGGTCACAGAAATTTGAGGGTGCATACATGAGGATCAGTGGTCGGCACAACATCGTGGGCTGAAGGGCCTGTTCTGTGCTGTACTGTTCTATGTTCTATAACACAGACTCAATTTAACACAACAACAATGAGAATGCTTCTTGCACTGTCATCTGCATGCAACAATTGTCTGGAAGTAGCTGGAGTGAAGGGCTTAAGTGCAGAAGAACTGTACACACTGGCAGTAACTGTATCACACTTATCAAGGCATTGGATTGTACTTTTAAGAGACAACAGTCAAATCTCAATTCTTAGTTAATAAAGAGAAGTGCAGCTTGGTAGAGTTTAGATGTATCAGTGAGTGTCACATGAATTAAACTGTTTAAAAAAAAGGAGTATTGACAAAGCATTTACTGATCACACATTCAAGAGTTCTTCAATCTAAACAACTAGTAGAGCCCTGGAAATGTGCCAAACATATTACAGTTTTCACTGTGTAGAGTATTCATCTTGCAATAAATGCAGAAGACTTGATTCAGACATGAAAATTGTTAGTAAGGCTGAAGTAAGCTGGAAGGGAGCACGATTGACGGTGCCTGGGGCAAGCGATGATATGTGCCTTCGTGGGATCTATCTTGCTGACCCCACCAAAGCTGAGAGAGATATGTGAAGGTCCTTCACAGTTCAACACTGATGTTTTCACCTGTGCCACAGGAGGAAAACCTGGGACGTTCCAGTGCGATGGGTGGACAACATTGATATGTGTGGTATTTGTCAATTTTTCTTCAGGTATCTTGGTCTCAGCCTCTGACTAGACCGCTCAGGTAGTCCCCATTATGGTATTACCAAAAAATGTATTTACTGCGTAAATGCATGGTCCCAAATTCAGTAGCTTCTACCAATGAAACCTCTTACATTGCTGGCTATATTTCGATAGGGTGAAGATTTTACAGTCAATAGGCTGTTGCTGAATCCACAGAATAAGGATGGACCCACTGGATCCAGCTCCCACATACTCCTGACAATGGCAGCATTAGGGAAGTTGATGGTTACAGCTCACACGTGGTATTATATACTGCATTGCAAAGCACTATTGGGATACGGACCTAGGGCAGACAGAAGGGATTAGTTTAATTTGGTGTCATGTTCGACACAACATGCTGGCCTACCCAGCAGTGCCCACATCCTTTGAACAATTTAAAAAAAAAAATCCTTCTGGTATTTTAGCATTGCTGGCATGGTCAATTTTATTATCCATCCCTAATTCAGGAAGTGGTAGCTTTCCGCCACTTTGAATCACTGCATTTATGTATATGCACTTTGGCACCTAATAATTTAAGAGGTCTTACCCAATGAAGGTTGGTATAGCTGGCAACCTAATAACTCTACTTTCAGTGCTGCCTTCTGGTGCCACTCTACTGGATTAATCTGGATGTAACGGGCAACAATGGGTGGGATAAAGTTGTTCCGAACTTCTTGGTAGTTGTTAGAGTTTCCTCGGAATATCTGTAGAAATTAATAAAAAGTAAACCATGGTTTTTGTCCCCGCCATGAAATCCATCTTTATGAAAATATTGTCGTTCCACTGTACCTTTCTTCTAAGTTTTTTTTATTGTGACAATACTCTTTCCTGGTTGAGAGGATCAGAAGATGGGGAGAGGTTTTCAGAAGGTGGGGGAGGGGTCATTGGCACCCACATTTAATCATCCTCCATTGTACTTTTTAGCCAATTATAGGGCAAGACCGAGCCTGGGTGAAGCATCTGTTGTGACATTATTTTATTCGCTCCTAGTCAGGAAACTGGTTGTCACTCAAAACCCTAAATGCCAGAAATGTGTATATCAGGCATGCAGATATTGCCCTGAGATGTGAAAATCACTTCAGAGTTAAACAGAACATCACTTTCTCGTACAGACTCGGAATCTTTACAGACACAGAGTGAAATATGCAGTGGAATTTGTTGCTCTCACCAGGAGGTGCGTTCACTATCTGGGGAATGACTGCCGAACCATTCTACAATTTCAGCACCATTCAGTACTACTCTGAGTCCTTGAACACCAGAAATTCCTCTTGGGAACAATACAGATCCCGACTCAGAGGAATTTCCAGCTTTCAAGCCGGGCAATCAGCAGCTCTCCTGTATCCAGAAACAGGGGTCACAGTCTCATTTAGAACAGGGGTAAGGAGAAATTTCTTCACCCAGAGAGTGGTGAACCTGTGGCATTCTCTGCCACAGAAAGTGATCGAGGTCAAAACATGAATACAAATACTGAGATCACAACACCCAACGATTACCAAAAATTGCATGTTTTCCATTTACTATTCAAAAATGCAACTGCCATCCAAATTCTAAATTAGCTATGTGGCCAGTTGGTAATAATATATTGGAAAAGACTGATTTGTCAGAAAACCACAGGCTTATTGCCTTGGAAGTTCCCTTCCATTCATGTCAACAAATGGAAAATGCAGTGAAGGCACTCGCGATTTGTTGGTAAGTCACCTACTAATTTTAAAACCTCATTGGTGACTTAGATTTTAGAAGGGTCCACCCATTGTTTTCTTAATGTGCAATGATACATACTGACATAAACAATACCAGTGGAAAGTACCGAGAATCAAACACTCTAAATTACTACTGTTCCCACACAACCATGAATATATCACTTGCACTTTAAAGTCCTGAAAGAGCAAAACATATTATAATGTTTCAAATTCAAACAGCACTTGTATTATTGAAACACCCCAATGTTTATTAGCCCACAAATAAAAGGCATAAACAACTATTTCAGAAATATTAAGCATTAGGACTGAGTATGGTGGAGAGCTGTTGCAGAGATTTTTAAAAATCAAAAACTTTGCTTTACCAACAGCAACTCACTTTAGTGTACTAACCATGTCCAGGTCACTGTTGGCTTCTTTATATACCTTCCAATCCTGCCCCTCGTGACGGGACAGGATTCTGTAAGCAGAGACATAAAAAGAATATTCACCCAGGGTGGAACCTGTAGTAATTATACCTGAGGACAGAAACAACATACTTAAACATAAAAGTCTAAAACTAGGAGTCAGTTAAAGTTACTGAGACTCAGTTGGCCCTGATGCAAAAAAACTTTAGAAAATGTATTGACTTGCAGCAAACCAGTTCATAGCAATGTCATTCCTTTACCCTCACTGTCTTGATACCATTATCTAATACTGGGAACTGGGTGGAGAATGATCAACACCACATTTCAGTAAAGCCTTTTGAATTAGAAGAAAACAGGATCAGCAGAGTTTGATCTTAAACATTATTGATAAAAGAAAATAAACAACAAATAATAAGAATCAACCCTTTGTACATATATATCAGTAATGTAATCAGTAATTTGGTAATACAGTCAGTGCTGTCAAAATGCTCTACACGCATTATAAATTCAAACAGCTCAACTTCTAAATGGGACCTCTGCAACATGTCTATAATGACACGATGTGTCTGCAATGGTCATGAATCTCAATTTATTCATTCATTATACCAAATTTCAGTAGCATGGAATATAAATATTTACATTCATATTTGCATTGTTAAAAGCCATTCTCTCCATTCCAAGTATTGCCACTGGCTTGCATTTTATGCTAATTTGAAAACGTCAAGAGGAAATGTTATTAACTCTATTCCCAAGTTAATTGGATTTCCTGGATACAACAAATATTGGTAATTGAGGGGATTGGAATGCATATCTAGAAAGGAAAAGACCCTATTTTTGTCCATTTCCAATGTAATCCCAGGATGTTCTCACTGATAAATTGAAAAACTTAAGAAAAGTAACAGAGAAGAAAATAGTGAGGTGTCTTGTATAGAAGCAGTTCACATACATTGGCACTGGCGTTGGATAGACATAAACAAAAACAAAAATCGTCATTTCTGTGGACGATACAAAGATTGGTGGAGTTGCAGATAGTGAGGAGATTTGTCAAAGGATACAGCAGGATTTAGGTCAGTTGGAGGCATGGGCAGAAAAATGGCAGATGGAGTTTAATCCGGACAAATTTGAGGTGATGCATTTTGGAACATCAAGTACAGGTCCTTCACTGAAGGTGGCAGCACAGGTAGGAAAGGTAGTAAAAAAGGCCTATGGCATGCTTGCCTTCACTGGAAGGGCCATTGAGTATAAAGATAGACAAGTTATGCTGCAGCTTTATAGAACTTTAGTTAGGCCACACTTGGAACGTTGCTTTTGTTCTGGTCACCATGCTACCAGAAGGATGTGGATGCTTTGGACAGGGTACAGAAAGGGTTTACCAGAATGTTGCCTGGTGTGCGGGATTTTAGCAATAAAGAAAGGTTGGATAGACTGGGATTGTTTTCACTGGAACACAAGAGGTTGAGGAGTGACCTAATATGAGTTTATAAGATTCCAGTCATGGGATCTATCTTGCTGGCATGGAACATATGAGGCATTTTCTAAGGGTGTAGGGGGTAAATTACTAGGGAACACAGGTTCAAGGTGCGAGGAGGGAAGTTTAAAACAGAGTATGAGGCAAGTCTTTCACACAAAGGGTGATGAGTGCCTGGAACGTGCTGTCAGAGGTGGTGGTGGAAGCAGACAATAGCAGCATTCAAGTAGCACTGAACGAATACATGAATAGGAAGGAAATATGGGATATGGATCCTGTAAGTGAAGACAGTTGCTGTTGCTCAAGTAACCCAATTCCCAACTTCTAAAAGCCTATCCAGCAAAGATAACTAACACGTCAGGAGAAAGTGAGGACTGCAGATGCTCGAGATCAGAGCTGAAAATGTGTTGCTGGAAAAGCGCAGCAGGTCAGGCAGCATCCAAGGAGCAGGAGAATCGACGTTTTGGGCATGAGCCCTTCTTCAGGCTCATGCCCAAAACGTCGATTCTCCTGCTCCTTGGATGCTGCCTGACCTGCTGCGCTTTTCCAGCAACACATTTTCAGCAGTAACTAACATGTCAGCAGTATTTTGGAATACTTTCAACTTGCCTGGTTCAGCGCAGCTCCAAGAGGTTCGAAACCTCCAGGACAAAGAGCCTGCTTGAGTAACACCCAATCCGTCATCTTAAACATTCACTCACTCACTGCTGCCCCACAATGTGTACCATCAGGAAGACACACTGCAGCAACTCAACAAGGCTACTTCAACAGCATCTTCCAAACTCAGGCGATATTAGTAGAATGAGGATAGTAAACGCATGGAAATACATAGTCACATCATCCTGATTTGGAACTATCTTTTACTGTCACTGGGCTAAGATTCTCAACGCTCTCCTTAATAGCACTGCAGATACACTTACACCATGAGAAAGCCACTCACTTCTACCTTCTCAAGGATAACTGGGGATGGTCAATAACTGCTTGCATATTACTTGTATATTAACATTGCGATTCATGCTAGAAATGTCTACTGTTCAATAATTTCAGTTTGTAAAACTAATTAGAAATTCCTGATCTGTATACTTACAACAGTATTCTGCAAACATCTGCAGTCAATTTAAGGTTTGATAATAAGTATATCCCAAGACAATATGCTAGCATTTTCAGATGGTTCATAAACCTGGTTCACTCAAAGCCCCTTCCACTTGCCTCACTGTTGGCAGTCTGCAGAACAGAGATTGCACTGACCATGTATTTCATTAACTGTGGAGGGCTCTGGACACCCAAATGTTGTTAAAAAAAAAAATCATCTAGACGCCTACTCTGGAATTCAAACTTAATACGTCCGGTCCCTCAGTTCCTTTAGAGACCTCCTTAAAACCCACTCCTTTAACCCAAGTTTTCCAATCCCTTTTTTCTCCCAGCACTTCTGTTCCCTTGCCATTCTACAAAAGGCCACTGTATGCCTTTCTATATATTGCAAGTTGTTTAATCATAGCCTTATCATTAATGTGTGCACACCATAATCTATTTTGTGGTAATCTAGCAACCCAACAACATTGGCTGGTGTTTCACCCAGTCCTGAAGAAGGGCTGCACCCGAAACATTGGCTTCTCCACCTCCTGATGCTGCCTGGCTTGCTGTGTTCTTCCAGCCTCCTGTTTGTCTACCTTGGATCCCAGTTTCTGCAGTTGTTTTTGTCTCTAACTGCCATTTATGTAGCAGCTTTCACATAGCTTTCCAAGACACTTCACAGGAACAATATCAAACAGAACTTAAGACCGGGTCACATAAGGAGATTCAGACAGGCAAGTCCAAGGAGAGAGGAGTGTAAAGGTGACAAGGTCAACACAGGCAGATTTCAGCCAAGGGCTTTGCAGAAGGCGGCAATCCCATTTTAAACAGAGACCATTTCAAATGGATGACTAGCTCCCCACGATTTTCTGCAATGAAATGCTGACTATGTCCTGCTCTAAATTAACATTTAATAGGAGATAGATGTATTCAGTTCTGATAGTTCCCACCATCAGAAATCGAATCTGCTGCAAAGTGGGTTGAGATCTAGGCTGTTAGAACAACCTATTTTAAAAACCCAACCTTGAGATCCTTCTCTATAAACCTATCCTCCACACCAGCAAAATATAAAGGAACCAGACTCCAGGTATCACTCTTTGCAGCCAGGCTCCCCACACAGAGTAACGGCTAAGGGCTACCAGATAAAATAAAGAAAGCATGTGCCACAAGGCTCCCAACACCATGATGACCAACCTGAAACTTTTAATCGGTCTACATATAAAATCAATCTCTTCCAATGACAAGTTTCAGACAGTCAAGTTACCGGTTATTTTTTTCTCTTTCTTCAAGTCTATTTGTAGCCACTGTGGTTCATCAGTGTGAAATGCAGCCCAGGGTGAACCAGGTTTTTTCAGGCGAGCCTTTTCTGGTCCCCAGACGTGAAACTGTCCCGAAGGGTCATGCCATTGTAGTACAGAGGATGCATTAATTTGGCTATCGCCAATGACACCAGACTCCATTCCCAGGGTTCCATAGCAACCTATAGATCATAAAGCAAACATCTGAAGTTATCAGATTGTTAACTGCCAAGTACATACAGAGAGTAAAACCACACAACTTTTAAAAAAATAAAGCAAAGACCAGTAGCTTGCAGCGTATCAAATAAGAATTTTTATTTTCAGTATTATCTGTTCCTTTTAATTTCATGATGAGACATGAGATTTAGGATGGTGGTGAGCTCCCTTCTTGAAGTGCTGGGAGCCATATAGCATTGGTATACCTGCAGTGTTTTTCGAGGTTGGCACAGAGAGTTTGTATTGAGCAACAATAATGGAATAGCGACAGTATTCTGACTGAACTTTTTAAAATGTATTTGTGGAATGTGCGCGTCGCTGGCTAGCACTTTATTGCCTGCTCCTTGTTGCCCTTGAGCATGTGAAGGTGGTGGTGAGCTGCCTTCTGAAACACTGCAGTCCACTTTCTCTGGGCTGACCCCAGAAGGCAATCCTTTTGAGTGTTGGCTAACACAGTGCTCACGGAAGAGGTTATCAGGGACCAAATACATTAGCCTGTCCATCAGAGTTGGTTCACCAAGAGTAGAGCTTCTATGCTGCTAGATGCAATTCCATGAAGAACATTTGTGCTGGTCTAGCCATTGTCCTATATGATCCTCAAGATTTAAAGTTAGCTTTGCTCTCAATGATCCTAATGCAGCAGAGGAAGGTGGTCAATTCACTCTTATAGACCAGGACTTCATGGACTTTGAGGTTTCTGTTATCAAAGACACACTGTCTTGTGCTGGACTTTTTCATCAATGGTACTTCCTTGAGAGAGGTGGCTAACAGGAAGTGCTGCACATACTCCAGTCACCTGTCCATGTGGATAGCACAGAGAAGGTCACTGGAGGACTCCCTTACCACTTTAAACATGTAGGTGATGTTGAAAATGGTGTGAGCATCTTTTGCATATCCCGTGCAGAGTGATCCATCATCAAACGGTGATCTACAAATCAAAGGTTGTGGATGTTTGTGGGGGTGAGTTTGGCTTTTGCATGGCTGTAATCAAGATTGAAAAGCTTTCCATCAGTTTGATATTAAACACTGACAATGAGAGGCATGTCACCTTGGCTGGGTTGGACTATGATGTTCAGAGGAAAAGAGGAATCTTGGCATTCAAGTACATAGATCCCTCAAAGTTGCCACCCAAGAGGATAGGGTTGTTAAGAAAGCAAAAGATATTTTAGCTTTCATTAATGGGAGATCCAAGTTTAAGAGCCGAGAGGTTTTGCTACAGCTCTATAAGTCCCTGGTGAGACCACACTTGGAATATTGTGTCCAGTTCTGGTCGCCCTACTGTAGGAAAGATACAGACTTTGGAGAGGGTGCAAAGAAGGTTTACCAAGATGCTGCCTGGACTGGAGGGCTTGCCTTATGAAGAGAGGTTGACTAAGCTCGGACTTTTCTCTCTGGAGAGAAGGAGGGAGAGAGGTGACCTGATCGAGGTATACATGGTAATGAGAGGCATGGATAGAGTCAATCGCCAGAGACTTTTACCCAGGGCAGGATTTTACTGGCAAGAGAGGGTCATAGTTTTATGATAACAGGATAAAGGTATAGAGGGGTATAGAACCTTTACTCAAAGAGTTGTGAATGCATGAATGCATTGCCAGCGGTGGTGGTGGAAGAGTCATTAGGGACATTTAAGCGACTGCTGGACATGCACATGGACAGCAGTGAATTGAGGGGTGCGTAGGTTACATTATTTTATTTTACATTAGGAATAATCCTCGGCACAACATCTTGGGCCAAAAGGCCTGTTCTGTGCTGTACTTTTCTACATTCTGTGTTCTAGACAGTTGACAAACAAAGTGGTGCTGATCACACAGCGAGGTCTCATGCAAGGATGTGAAAGGTCTCAGTTTTAGATCCTCCACTCAGGGCAGTAGCTCTTATATCATCATGCTGACAGGATGGAGACAAATTTCAACAGGCAACCAAAGAGCTGGAGGACAATTTATCTCTACATGACATTGACCACCTAAGCCTGAACATTGCTTAGGTCTTACTGCGCACTTCAGACCACTACAGCATCAAAGTAATGGCAACAAACTGAAGGCAATTAACAATGAACATCCCACTTCTGACCAGTATAGCACCTTGCTGCTAATTAAGTACCAGTTGGCATTGTTGCTGATTACGCTTGCAATCGCTTTGATGTCCAGCAACAACAAACACAGTCATCAGTAATCAACTTTGCTCCAGAACATCTCTGCAGAAGTTCCTCAGAAGTAGATAATTCTAATCAACCAATTCAGAGATGTTATTACACACCTCTGGAACAGGTGGGACTTGAATCTAAGTCTCCCAGCTCAGAGGTAGGGACACCATCACAGTGTCACAGGAGCCCTTAATTCCTTGGGGTAATGTCCCAGGACCAACCACCTTTAGCTGATTCAATAATCACATGGTGAGAACTGGGTATACTTGATGACTGCGCAATATTCAGCACTATTCACGATACCTCATACTTAAGTTGTTTGTGCCCAAATACAGCAAGGCTTGGACAATAGCCTTGTTTAAGCTGACAAGGGGCAAATAGTATTTGTGTCAGTCAGGTGTCAGGCATTCTTGATGAAGGGCATCTGCCCGAAACGTTGATTCTCCTGCTCCTTGGATGCTGCCTGACCTGCCATGCTTTTCCAGCACCACAATCTCAACACAGGTGTCAGGCAATGACCATCTCCAACTAAATAGAACCTCTTGACATTTAGAAGCATGTTTAATTGCTAAATCATCCATATCAACATCCTGGGGGTTATGACTGACCAGAAGCTAGCCACAAAAAGTGTGTGATTTCTATACAAGTCAGAGGCTGGGCATTTCTGAGCGAGTAACTCACTTTGTCAATCCAGACACTGTCCACCATTTCCATGGAACAAATAAGGAGTCTGATGGGCTATTATCTATTTATCTGGATGGGTACAGACCCAAAAGCACTCAAGAAGCTCAATACGAACCAGGACAAAACATACTGCATGATTGGCATCCAATTCATCACATCCAACAGTCCTGTCCTTCATCACCAACACAGAGTAACTCACCAAATCTCCTTCAACAGCAACATGTCAGCCCTTAACCTCCACCATCTAGGACAAGGACAGATGCAATGGGCATACCATTACCAGCAAGTTTCCCCTTTCAGCTGCACTCCATTCCGACTTGGAATGGAACTGCTGTTACTTCACTGTTCTTGGGTAAAAATCCTGGAACTCCATCCCAAACAGTATTTTAGGTGCCCCGACACACCCAAACATTGTGGCAATACAAAAAAGCAGCTCGCTACTACCTTCTCCAGGGCAGTTTCGGATTGGGTAATAAATTGTGGTCCAAACAACAATGCCCACGCTCCATTAATGTATAATAAACTAAAGGCTGTGGAGTGATAATGGAGTGATAAGTGGCCAAACTGAATTTGTCATGCTTTTTATGAGCAATATACACCTGGCCAATGTTCCACACAATTGGCTAGATGCCAAAGTAATAGTTGTACTTGTGGTGCAGTAAATACGGGAGCACCAGTCTTCAGTTGTTGTCAGTGTCCATAGCCTTTGATAGCCCGTAGAATTGGCTGAAGAATGGCATCTGAGATGTTGGGAAATTCTGATCTTTGGTGACCTGTTACTAAACAATATACCCAATATGGCAGTACTTTATTTAGCCATAACAACGTTCAGTTCATAGAGTAGGAAACACACAAATGTTTCCCACATCATCTAATTAAAATCCACTGTATCCTCTTCTCTGACATCTCACTAAACTAAGCCTTCAAATGACAATTGAACAGAAACAACTCAAATGTTAAATGCCTTTGAGGTGTGCTTTTGTTTTAGAAATTCCAAATTTTCACAGTATCTAGAGAGGCCGGTATCCCATCATCAAGTCACTCTTTATTGTGCACAGTACATAGACTCTGACCAGTTAGTTCAGAGCCAGTGCCAAGAATGGGGAGAATTCCCGAGACTCCTGTTTATATCTGTCAGCCAGGACTCCCTGATTGGGGTGGTTAACCTGGGCCAATCAAGAAACTCACACTCCATGAGGTCCACCTGGCCAACTTCATTCCAATCACTACACACAGAAGGGGAGGATTTGATTTGATTGAACACAAGAAATAGAGGCAAGATTAGACCATGCAGCTCCTCAAATTTCCTCTGCCTTTCAAAACAATCATAGTCTACCTTCTGCCTCAACTCCTTTTCACTGCTCAAACCCAATATTTCTTGATCTCCACCACGGCCTAAAATGTAGCTTCACCTTAAATGAGTCTAACAATGGAGCATCCATAACCTTACTTCCAACATCTACCACCTGTTCAGTGGAGACATTTTTTCTCACCTCAATCCCAAATGAACCCACCCATGTTCTAGACTCTCTAGCATGGGAAAACAACCCCTTCATGCTCATCCTGCCAAGCCTTTTCAGAATCCTTTGAGCAGCATTTGATCAAGTACTGACCCAGAAAGACTTGAATGTTTGCAGACCATTGTTCTGAGTCAGCTAATCCCAGCTGAGGAAGTTGTTACAACATTTTAATTGGCCTCTGTTTTCCAGTGCTGCAGAGTGGGAAAGAAATATTTGTCAGCTTCCAACCACTTTGTTGGAAGATGGATATATGTGATGGCAAAATCGAGTGGGGCTGTGATGCCTGATTGGTTCCAGATACACTGGAGGCTTATTGATGTAAAATGGCTATTAACATAAGGGCTGCCCCAACCTTTGGAACTGTATCCAGCATGTGTTATGGATTCTTGGAGCGAACTGAGGAAAATGGGAATATTACACCCATAAATATAGATGAGTGCATTGAAACCAAGGTGTACTATGTCACCAGGCAGTAGGAGCAATTTGCAAAGACATTAATGTTACTTGAGTGTTGTATTTAGGAACTGGGAGACACTTAATACTGAAGGTAACATGCAAACAAAGTCACTGTAGGCATCCTTGGCTGAATACTCACCATTGGTCTTGAACGTGAACAGACTAGCTGATAATGGTCCACTGTAAAATTAAAGAAACTAATAGATTAAATTATAAGTACTGTGAAGGACAATTTCTCAGAATTTATCATTTTACACATTCTGACAAAGCTACCAAATGTTAATTATACTGTGTTAAAATAATTCCATTACTTTTCTATAGAATATTTAAGAAATTATATACATAAAGGAAATGACATCTCACTGGTCTGTCAGAATAACAGAGGTATCAATAAGTAAAAGATGCACAATGCTGTTTCCAGGCAGCAGTTATTGGCAGAAATAGTAAGAAAAGTCTCTGATGGTGATGTTCAGCATACAACTGGAAGGTAAAACTCCAATAGCTGTGCTAACTAATGGAGGAAAGGTATTGGAGGAAGATAATGTGAATGATATTGCCAACCATATCACAGAGGTTAAAGCAGGGCAGATATATCACAATCATAAGCCCTCCCAATATTTAAGAGTGGGGTTGGGGCCAGTTTTGCCCAGCTCCACATGTTGTGCAGATTTAACATTACAGCACAGGTCTTTTATCCTGACATCATTAGGTTCCCACATGGTAGGGTGTGGCTACCTGCTTTGGGGACAGCATTCCACAGGCTGGATTGTGAGAGTATGTAAGCAAGGTTTGGGGAGGAGCTGAACTCCAAGCACAGACAGGAGTAGTGTTTCGAAATGCACTGTTAAGCAGGAATTCTTCTTTCATGTTTCTTTTGAAATCAAGTGCTGTAAACTTGGGGCAGAGCTGCTCAGAGCAGACAATGTAGCGAGTTTTGTTTTTTTAATATGCAGACAAGAACACACAGATCCAGGGTTTGCACGTTGTTTCTCAGTTGGTGAACTGGGATTTCAAAGGAAGATCCAGTCTTAACGGCTGCAAAAGCTTGAGTTCTCTCTTTTCTGCTTTCAAGTTTCTTTTCCTTTCTCCTGGTCTGGAGATCAAAGGAGGGAGATTTTGCAGAATTTGCCTTTCCCAAGGGTGATTATAGGATGTAGCTACATTGGAACAGCTAATCAGTAGTAGTTAATATATACATTACTTTGTTAAGCATTTTGAGTGTGTTATACCTTACAGTTGAGCCACTTTGTTCTATTTCTGTACTTTAACTGCAGTGTAAGAATAAAGAATGCTTTGCTTAAAGCTGAGTAGTTTGACCAAGTGAATTGCATCTGGAACACAACACCTTACACTAAAGAAAGAAAAATTAAGGGTCAAAGCTACCTGCTTTTCTTGTTTGAGGTGGTTTGGTATGGTCGATAACAAAAGGCAAGGAAGAAGTATTTAGTGAGCCATGAAGCAGCACTCTTACTATAGTACTCTTAGTCCACAAGAAGCTGATCAGGCTTCATTCTGGAAGTTCATCTAAATCTGAGGCAGGAGCTTCATTAAGATATTTAAGAGTCCTATGTGGTCCTGGAAATAGTTTGGTTATATGACCCTAAAATGGTGGACCAAGTTTCACACTTCCAAAATATTCGATTTCACTTTACCTGAATCCATATATTTTGGGTAAATGAGATGGAAGCTATGGTTTTGATGCAAGATTACATTTAAAGCCTTAACCTTTCTCCTGCAGGTGTTGATCAAACTACTGTGCGTTTCTGACTATTCTCATTTTTATTCAGCTGACCAACGTTCACATTTTGTTCTTCTATTTATCTCAGCTTTGTAGTTCCCAATTTCAGCGACACTGTCGCAATGAAGTATCAGGCTAAAGATTAATTAATCTCTGTCTCCCGCCACTTTCATGAAAGAAACTGGAAATAATGAGTAAATCAAACGCAAAGCTTTCAGCAAGGCTGAATTTGCACAAGTGTTGTGCAGTCAGGATTGTTTTGCCTTTTCAGTTGCATGAACCTGTGCCAACAAAGGAGGAGGAGGCGGCGCAATGGTGGATTTTCAAAAAGAAGCTAACATGAAACTGTGGATCCGTGAATGTCACATTTAGAGTTTCTTCAGAAGATGTATTTATCACTCCTCCAAATCTCATAAACAAATGGTCACAGCATTAAATACTTTTCTCCCCTCCCCCTCAATGTATGAGCTTACAGTTTTGAGGAGACATTATTTGCAAGAGTGCTTTCATAGTACGGAATGCCTTTACTCATGACAACATTGATCCGGCCACCCAGGAAGTTTGACACGACACCAGCATGAACAGCAGCCATACACAGCAAGGACGACTGCAAAAGAAATGACACTAAATAGTTACAAAATCAAATAACATTTCAAGGAGCCAAATCATGTCTGTTTTCACTTTTCTTTTCAAAGACAGTTTTTGTTTTACTTTCAACTGATTGATTGCTATGGTTAAGGTCAAGAGTTCAAACTTGAAGCAGTTCACTTAAAGACTGGGTATTCAGGTTTAAGCAAGGAAATCAAGCTTTTTGTTTTCATCAGAAGATAACAAATTTAAGAAGTATGTTACCAGGATAGACTTTTCACAGCAAGATCGAATTCTGATCACTTTCCCCAATTTTCCACTGAAACTGCAGTGTGATCTCACTAACTGTGTGTAATGTTTACCAACATATGTGGTGAGAAGCAGGTATTTACATTGATTCACCATGGCTTCTATCAACGTTCCACTGAATTCAAGATGTGGAATCCTGAAAGGTTCTATTATCTTCTTCTGATTTTCAAAAATGATTGTGTACTTCAATTGTTAACCATTACTTTGGTGTTGAGCTGACAGTAAAAGAACTTTTAATGGTTGATAATTTTTCCACTTATGAACAACTGTATATTTTTACACATTAATATATATCTTTTGACTGCACAATTGATGGAAGAGTACTCTAGCACATCCAGCTTTCTTGGTATGACTGTCTTTTACACCAGGGTGCTGCTCAGACTTTCCTACCTCAAGCTTAGAACTGCAATTCATTCAAAATAAACTTGCACACCCTAATGGGAAGTTGTGGACAGAGAAATAAGTAAATAACTGCCCAATTGTACCTGGCCTACAAACAGGTTAGTTGTTTGCCTCCAATTGAAGTCTCAAACTTCTAAGTCCATAGTTGTATGCCATTTTGAGGTAAGTTTCTTTTAAAATATATTTTCTAATCAAGCTGTCCAGTGATTCTGTTACAGACCTATGGAGCCTTGGACCTGGGTCTCTTGGTCTAAACTGTTTTAACTGCTCTCTCACTGATTAACTGTGGAGAGGGCCTTAACACAATGTAGGCACAGAATAACTGCGCTTACACTGAATGGTAAGTGGTGACAATAGGGATTCATATTTATTCAAAACACTCTGGAAAATTATGAGAAATAGAACTACAGGAGTAATATGGAGCTAATAACTACAGGAAGTCCTGATGAAGGGCTTATGCCTGAGATCTCAATTCTCCTGTTCCTCGGATGCTGCTTGACCTGCTGTTTTTCCAGTACCACACTCTCAACCCTGATCTCCAGCATTTGCAGACTCACTTTCTCCTACAAGAATAATATGATGCACCATGTTTCTGATGGATCAATAATGAATTATGAAAATAAACAACTGAAGATCAAGGGAGTCACAATAAAATAAGCAGAATTCATTCTAAAGGGTTGTAATATTGTTTAGCTTCAAGGTAAGCACTAGTTTGTTTAAAGGAATCCATGAAAACATGGAACATTATATACTGGAACCCAATTACGTACAGATTTCTCAATTTCTGCTCATATTTACAGTCTGCAGACAATGAAACTGTCCTGACAAAATCAACAGAATATGTAGGGAACCTGGCAACCTCACAATTCATACTGAGATAAGGCAAAGGGGCAAATGCACACTAATTTCTATCAGGATTAACCGGGGATCACCAGATTTGTTGAATTTTTGTAAAATGCCAGGAGAGAAAGAACATGCTTCAATTCCTTGGATTCTTTTAATTCAAGTGAGAAATTACAGATGCAGACAGAAACCTAGACATTTGGATGGCAATTGTGTATCTATATTTAGCACTTTACCTGCAACCTCCCCTACCCCCACCTCCATCCTGAAGAAGGGTTATACCCGAAATGTTGACTTTGCCATGTCCTGATGCTGTCTGATGTCCCTTCCAGCCTACTTTGGATTCCAACACTGCAAGTTTTTTATAAAAAAATCTATTTTAAGAGCCTATTTTAAAATTTATTAAGCGACCATATGAATTAGATGTACTAATGGACCATTCAATATGATCATGGCTGATCTGCTTGTGTTTTGAATTGCACATTTCCATCCACCCTAATATCCTTTGATTTCCTTACCAAACAAGAGTCTACCTCCACTTTAAAGTATTCAATGATCCAGCCTCCGTTATCTTCTTGGGCAGAGTTGCAAAGTTGCAAAATCCTTCAAGAAAAAAAACCTCCTCATCACCACTGTGAAAATCTTAATTTATTAGACTCATCCTTTTCTGGGCTTATTCACAAAAGGAAACATTCTTTCCACGTCCAACCTTTCAAGAACGCTCAGGATCTATTTTCCTTCAATCAAGTCACCCCCTTGTCCTTCTGAATCGCTGTACCATCAAGCATCATCTGTCCAACCTTTCTTCACAAGGCAATCTGCTCATTCCAGGTAAAAACCGAAAAGAACCGTAGATGCCGTAAATCAGAGATTCAAACAGAATTGCCGGAAAAGCTCAGCAGGTCCAGCAGCATCTCTGCAGAGAATCAGAGTCAATGTTTCGGGTCAGGTGGCCCTTCCTCAGAACACAATGCAAGGTCACTTGACCTGAAATGTTAACTCTGATTCTCTCCACAGATGCTGCCATTCCTGCTGAGCTTTTCTAGCAATTTCTATTTGTGCTCATTCCAGCTATCAATTGAGTGGATTTCCTCTAAACTATTTCGCAATGTGTTTATATCCTGCCATAAATAAGGAAACCAAAACTGCACAGAGACATGATTGCGCCAATCCCTTGAACAACTGAAGTATAACATCCTTACTTTTACTGAAGGAAAGCTCAAATGACCCTTAATTATTTGCTTACAAATGGTACCCAGCTGCCAGTCTTGGGATCTGCCCACCCTCAATTATGGGGACAAACGCAAGGGTGGAATAAGATGATAGTGGATAAGCTGCCCCACCTACTTCATATGCGCAGCCCCCACCCAGCCCTATAAACACTTGGAGGTGGTACACAATATCCAGACTACTGGAACTGTGAAAATCATTGGAACTGCTGATAGGACTTTCCAAACGTTTCAGGAAAATCTGTCAAATATGTGAAGGTATTTAAAATTCCAGCCATTCAAACCTGTGAAAATAATTGTCTGAAGTTTTTAAAAAACAAATCATTGCTTGCTATTTCATTCTGTCTGCTGGCTTAAGTCTATCTACTTTGGATCCCAACATGTGTAGAGTTTTTAAAAATCGATTTTAAAAGCAACTAATGTTTTAAAAGCTGTCATTTTTTCGACCCTTGTCTTCGTCCCCATAATAAAGGGTGGGCAGATCCCAAGAAATAGTGCAATATGACTGATTACCCAACCCTTCATTGTCAACGCTTGCCATTTCAGTTTGATTGGCAAGTCAAAATAATTACAGATTCTGAGAGAAAAGGCCTTGAATTACAGTGCATACAGTCATTGGGATTTATAGTTGAAGGTATTTAAATGGAACTATTATTTTTATGACATGATTTTTCATTCTGCATTAGAGACTGAGAACTTCATAAAACCTCATTACAGCACAGGCCCATGATAGATACTGAGTGATTCGGCAAGTTACGTTTAAGGTCACACGGTATATGCGTGTGTGTTGGAGCATTGTGGCATAGATGGGCATGAAGGGTATAGGGCTCTCCAGTGGATAGACAGCACAAGTTGGCATTGATGGAGCGTGAGTAATGTGAGACGCTTTGAGGGCTGGAGGGATGTTTTGTTGTTTATTGCTTTTTAAACAAACTTGCGAAGCCTTGAGACAGGCCATTTGACAACACACCTCCGCACTAATTCTGAGGCTGACTTCCAGAAACATCCCAACCAACTCCACACCCAATCCTGGAATGAAATGCCAATTTCCAGGGCATTTTCTCCTGGGTTATGTTTACAGAGCCAGGAAACAACAGGGCATGGTGGCCCCAATCTGGGAGCAAAAGTTCAGCCCTATCTTCTCTTGTTTCCTGGGAACTGGTATTTCTTTGACATCTTCCAGCTGCTCTGAAGCAGTGACAGTGTCACCAGCTACTTGACATTAGCACTAATAACACCATGAAAAAATGTAAGCCACAGTGCATCTTTGACAGATTTCCACAAACCACCATCTGCAAAAATATTTTCAAACTGTAAGTTGAATGAGTGCATTGGGCCTTACCACTGGAATGACTGAAACAGGGTCTGCTCTGAATCCTGCATGTGTGGGTGTCTGACCGCAAATCACGAGTCAGTGCAGTATCAGGCAATGTGTAATCACTTTATCTAATAAGAGACCACAACTGGAATAAATGAGCACTGAATTGAAGTGAATAAAAGCTAGAATGTGGAATGTACAATATTGCATTTTCCACTTGAAAGTGACCCATTCGTCAGTTGCGAAGTGTTGGTTTCAGCTGGTTCTGCTGTATTTAGTGTCTGCTTCCCGATCAGTCTCCCCACAAAAATGTTCTTTCCAAAAATGGTCACAAGGCAATTTCTTCAAAAGAACATTATGGAATTCTACATGCAATTAATTTTTTAAAAAAATTTAACATTACTATTGCAAGGTTTTAGTTAGGTAGCTTTTATGAAACATAAGAACATAAGATGTAAGAGCAGAAATCAGCTCATTGAGTCTACTCTGCCATTCACTGAGATCGTGGCTGATCTGATGGCTCAACTTTCCTGGTTTTTCTCCATAAACAGTGCGGCCTGGGAGTGTCCACATTACAGAAGAGGTGGTGCTGAAAGTCTTAAAACGCATTAAGGTAGATAAATCCCTGGAACCTGAAGTGTCTCCCAGGACTTTGTGGGAGGCTAGGGAGGAAATTGCAGGGCATCTAGCAGAGATATTTGCATCATCAACAGCCATGGGTTAACGGCCCAAAAATTGAAGGGTGATTAATGTTGTGCCACTATTTAAGAAAGGGTGCAGGGAAATGACTGGGAACTACAGACCAATGAGCCAAACATCCATGGTGGGTATGTTGTTTGAGGGGGTTCTGCAAGACAGGACCTACAGACATGGAGAGGAAAAGATTCATTTGGGATAATCAGCTTGGCTTTGTGCATGGGAAACCCAGTGTCTCATGAAATTGATTTGAATTCTTTGACGGGGTGACAAAGAAAGTAGACGAAGGCAGTGTGGTTGATGTTCTCCACATAGACTTTAGCAAGGCCTTTGACAAGGTACAGCATGGTAGGTTGTTGAAGAAGGAGAGCTGGCCAATTAGCTACAAAATTGGCTGACGATAGAAGGCAGAGGGTGATGGTAGAGGGTTGCTTTTCAGACTGGAGGTCTGTAATCAGCGGTGTGCCATAGGGATTGGTGCTGGGTCCACTATTATTCATCAATTATATAAATGATTTTGATGACGATCTAGGAGGTATGGTGAGTAAGTTGGATGATACAGTGGGCAGTGAAGGTTAGCTGGGAATGCAATGAGACCTTGATCAACCGGGCCAGTGGGCTGACGAATGGCAGATGGAATTTAGATTAGATCCCCCACCGTGTGGAAACAGGCCCTTCAGCCCAACAGGTCCACACTGATCCTCCAAACAGCAACTCACCCAGACCCATTTCCCTCTGACTAATACACCACACGCGATGGGCAATTTAGCACGGCCAATGCACTTGGTCTGCATATCTTTTTTTGGATTTTGTGGGAGGAAACCGGAGCACCCGGAGAAAACCCATGCAAACAAAGGGAGAATGTGCAAACTCCACACAGACAGTTGCCCGAAGCTGGAATCAAACCTGGATACCTGGCGCTGTGAGGCAGCAGTGCTAACCACTGAGCCACCGTACCGTTATTTAATTTAGATAAGTGAGAGGCACTGTATTTTGGTAAGCGAATCCAGAGCAGGACTTAGACAGTCAATGGGAGGGCCCTAGCAATTGTTATAGAACAAAGAGATCTCAAGATACAGCTTCATAGCTCCTTGAAAATGGAGTCACGGGTATGCAGGACAGTCAAGGCGGCTTTCAGCATGCTAGCTTTCATCAGTCAGAGCACTGAGTATAGGAGATGGGACATTTTGTTGCAGCTGTACAAGACGTTGGTGAGGCCACATTTGGAGTATAGTGTGCAATTCTGGTCACCCTACTAGAGAAAGGATATTATTAAACTTGAAATAGTGCAGAAAAGATTTACTGGGATGCTACCTGGACTGGAAGGTTCGAGTTTATGGAGAGGTTGGAGAGGGTGAGACTTTATTCACTGGAGCATCAGAGAGTGAGGGGTGACCTGACAGAGGTATATAAAATCATAAGAGGTATAGATAAGGTGACAGCTTTTGCCCATGGCAGGGGAATCTAAAACTAGAGAGCATAGGTTTAAGGTGAGAGGAGAGAGACACAATAGAGTCTACGGGGGCAATTTTGTCACACAGAGGGTGGAGAGTGTCTGGACTAGGCTGCCAGAGGTAGTGGTGGAAGCGAGTACAATTTTGTCATTCATGAAACATTTAGACAGGTTCATGGATGGGACAGATAGATATGGAGGGATATGGACCACAAGCAGGGAAATGTGACTAGTTTAAATTCTGGAAACCAGACAGCATGGGCAAGTTGGGCTGAATGGTCTGTTTCCATGCTATAGACTCTATGACCACTACTTCCCTTGCTGATTAAATATCTGTCCAGTTCAGCCTTGAATATACTTAATGAAAATTAAGGTTTGGGGCAGATAAACAGCCAAAACTGCCTTGCTGTTGTCAGAAACCTGTCAATAGGCACTTTAATACAGATGTGTTTTCTGATGAAAGGTGGCATTGGCTTCATCAATAAATATAAATTGTGGCCTTAGGACATCAGTTAGGACATCAGTTTGAACTGGATATCATTGGAGGTCAACCTGCAGAGGAGGGTAAAAGGACTCTGATGGCTGGATTGTGTGGGTGAGTGTGTTTGCAGTTGGTTAGTTCAGATGTGAAGATGGGGTAGCTTACCATTACAATTTAAGCTCGTCCCCCATTTCTTCGAGGAGGTACGCATGCCCCATTGTCACGCATTAAGATATCTTTCCCTGGCTATGGTAATTCAACCTCAAATGATAATCGATACGCAGCTTTAATATATCTACCTAATAGAAAAGATGAATGCTAAAATTATGAAGAGGAGCAGAGAGGGCTGCGAGTTCACTACACAAGGATTTCAATGTGGCAGGACAAGTTGAGAAGGCTGTTCATAAAGTATAAGGATCCTCAGAATTATTAACAGGGAAATATTTTTCTGCAGCAAGTCATTAAGATCTGAAATGCACTGCTTGGAAAGATGACAGAAGTAATTAGTAACTTTCAAATATATTAGATATATACTCACGAAGGAGGAATTTTCAGAGTAACTGGGAGAGACAGAAAAGTGGGACTGGCAGATCATCTCTTTTAAAAGATTCAATGGCTTGCTTCTGTACTGTGAGATAATTGTCAGTTTTCTTTGAAAAGTAACCCACTGCATGTGAAGCACTTTGAACATTTCAATATGATGAGGAGTTAGATAAATACAAATTATTTGAACTATACCCAGGCTTAGCCTGGTCAGTATCTAAGGAGTTAAATCGTCAGACTGTCTTGACATAGGGATCCACGACCTGCAGTGCAATAAATAACGCCGCGTAGTGTAGTGCATCACTGTGGAGGAGAGGCCCCAACATATTCCTGCTAGAAATGCACTTTCCATTGGCTGAGGAGTGACCCTCAATTATCCGAAAGTCAGTAATTTGTCTCAGTCAGCAGCTGCAGGAAGTTGTAGGAGGTGAAAGGGCTCGTGGGAGTGGGTGTAGGGACAATGAGAGGAAGAGACAAGCACAGTGCAGGAGGGCAGAAGTTTAAATCAATTTTACTTATTTGATTTCACTTTTGAAGGCTTGAGGAATTTTAATTCTTTTTCCCAAAGTTTTATCCGTGTCTTTTTTTTGTTTGACTCATTCTCAAAAATCAGTACTACTAAATGAATTCAGTGGGGGGGTATTCCACAAAGCCTTTGAATAAACAAGTTTTATCCAAATCTCATTACTGGTTTCATATTTCCTTAACCTTTGTGTTCTCTTTGGTATTCAATGAAATCAACCCGATGAGTCCACTTTGTGGAATGCATGTAGTCAGCACTCAGTAAAGCTAAAGAGCGAAGTGGCTGGGTGCACTCTGTGCCCTCTGTCCCACTTATTCCTGCAGATTGTTGGAACCCAGCTGTTTCTGTGTAAGCTCTAAAGCAAGACCCGGTAAACCTCATCAAGTGAATATTTCTGCATAGTTGAAAGAAGTTTCCCAACAGCTAAGCTTGGCACCAACTAACAGTGCTGTGGGTACATCTAACTCTAGACCAATTCATCGTGAAGTCTGTGATCTCCAGCAGGGAATTACCGAATAACTTACCCGCAGCTGAGTGATTGCAACTCACTGTAGTACAGACTAAACTCCAGACCCTCCCATTATCAAACAAAAAAAAAACTTCAGTTCAAATATGTTTTTCAGTCTAGGAATCTTACGTAAAGAACAATGTTAGAATTCCGTCTCATTCTAGCTAATTGGAAAAAAAAGGATTTTCATTTACATGCAACTTTTCATAACCTCAAGATGTCCCCAAGAGTTTTATCATCAATTAAGTGCTTTTTCCCTAAGCAGAGTAACAAATGGTTGGTGTCAAAGGCTTGCCTGCCACAACCTGGAACATTGCTTTGGTAATTAAGCATTAAGAAATGTGTCAAAGGACATTTATGGGAAAGACTGTCATCATACATTGTGCTTGTTCTGTAGTATCATGCGTTTTAAAAAATACTGTACATCAAGAAATTAACACAATCGGACATGCACTTTCATGAAAAATTAATTTTGTTGAGACACGTTTGTGGTTTAATATATAATGTAGAGACTCATGTTAGATTTAAATACAATTAGAACAGCATTTATTTAACAATACAATTTTTGTTACCACAAAGCAAAACTATGACAAAAGTAACACTTTCACCCAGGCTTTGTTTTAAAATACTGTTAATACTTTCGCATCAGTCAAGATCTAAGCAACACTTTGTGATCATTTCACCAAAAATAAGCCTACTAACTACACCTTGCCTTCCTCCTTGAATAGATTGGTATCAGAATAAGTTAGAGAATATACAATCCAATAGGGGTATTTTGCAGAAAGGTACCGGAGGGTCCGTATGTTGAAAGTCGCATATGTTGCTTGCCAACATTCCAAACCCACACAAACTGTTATCTTCCACTACGCAGTAAAATGGTAACTTTTCAATTATACATCAAACTGTAAAAACATTCAGGTTTAGTTTAATGGTGTCATTTGATGCTCTCAACAGTCCTCTGATATTGGAAGATAGAACAGCATAGCATAGCACAGGCCCTTCAAGCCTCGATGTTGTGCTGATCTTTTATCCTGCTCGAAGATCAAACTAACCTACATACCCTTCACTGTACTATCTTCCACGTGCTTATCCAAGAGGCGTTTAAATGTCCCTAATGCATCTGACTCTACTGCTACTGCCGGCAGTGCATGACATGCACCAACCATTCTGTGTAAAGAAACTACCTTTCTCCAATCATCTTAAAATTATGCCACCTCATGATGGCCATTTCCCCAGTGGGAAAAGTCTCTGACTATTCATTCTATCTACGGCTGTCATCATCTTATACACCTCGATCAAGTCATTTCTCATCCTTTTTCACTCTAATGAAAAAAGCCCGAGCTCCCTCAACCTTTCTTCAAATGACATGCCCTGCAGTCCAGGCAGCATCCTGGTAAGTCTCCTCTGCACCCACTCTACAGCTCCCACATCTTTCCAATAATGAGGTGACCAGAACTGAACACAATATTCCAAGAGTGGTTGAATCAGGGCTCTATAGAGCTGCAGCATAACCTCGTGGCTCTTAAACTCAATTCCCCTGCTAATGAAAGCCAACACACCATGTGCCTTCTTAACAACTTTATCAACTTGGGTGGCAACTTTGAGGGAATCTATGGACATGGTTCCCAAGATCCCTCTGTTCCTCCATACTGCCGAGAATCCTGCCTCCCTGTACCCTGCATTCAAATTTGACCTTCCAAAGTGAGTCACTTCACATTTTTCCAGGTTGACTTCCATCTGCCACTTCTCAGCCCAGCTCTGCATCCTGTCAATATCCCATTACAACCGAAAATAGCCTCCATACTATCCACAACTTCACCACCCTTTATGTCTTCGGCAAACTTACTAACCTACCCTTCCACTTTCTCATCCAAGTCATTTATAAAAATCACAAAGAGCAGAAGTTCTAGAACTAATCCCTGCAGAACACCACTGGTCACCAAGTTCCAGGCTGAATACTTTTCATCTACCACCACCCTCTGTCTTCTATGGGCCAGCTAATTCTGTATCTAGACAGCCAGATTTCCCTGTATCCCATGCCTCCTTACTTCCTGAATGAGCCTACCATGGGGAACCTTATCAACGCTTTGCTAAAATCCATGTACAGCAAATCTACTTCTCTACCTTTATCAATGTGTTTTGTCATATCCTCTAAGAATTCAATAAGATTTGTGAGGCATGATCTGCCCCTCACAAAGCTATGCTGACTATCTCTAATCAAACAATGGTTTTCCAGGTAATCATAAATCCTGTCTCTGAGAATTCTCTCCAATGCTTGGTCCACCACAGACGAAAGACTGACTGACTTGTAATTCCTAGGACTATTCCTATTCTCCTTCTTGAACAAGTGAATAACATTTGCCATTCTCCAAACATCTGGCACTACCAGCGGACAGTGAGGATGCAAAGATCATTGCCAAAGGTGTAGCAATCTCTTTCCTTGCTTCCTTTAGTAACCTAGGGTATATCTTGTCTGGCCCAGCAGATTTACCTGTCCTTGTTTTTCAAACTTTTCAGCACAACTTCCTTCCTAACATCAACCTGTTCAAGCATATCAGTCTGTTTCATGCTGTTCCCTCTCAGTAATAAATACTGAAGCAAAGTATTCTTTAAGGACCTCCTCTACCTTCTCCGACTCCAGGCGCTAGTTCCCTCCACTATCCCAGATCAGCCCTACCCTCACTCTGACCATCCTCTTTTTCTTCACAAAAGTGTAGAATGCCTTAGGATTTTCCTTAATCCTACCTGCTAAAGCTCTATCATGCCCCTTTCTAGCTCTCCTAAGTCCATTCTTCAGTTCCTTCCTGGCTACCTTGTAACCCTCGAGCCCTGTTTGATCCTTGCCTCTTCAACCTTAAGTAAGCTTCCTTCTTCCTCTAGCCTAGATGTTCCACATCCCTTGTCACCTAAAGGTCTTTCAACCTACCAACCTTCCTTGCCTCAGTGGGACAAACTGTCCAGCACAATCAGCAGATGCTTCCTAAACATTGTCCAAATTTCTGTTGTGCCTTTGCAAGAACATCTGTTCCCAATTTAGGTGCCTCACTTCCTGCCTAATTGCATTGTAATTCCCCCTCCCCCAATTAAATACTTTCCCATACCATCTGCTCCCATCTATCTACGAGTATGGTAAAGGTCAGGGAGTTGTGATCACTATCACCAAAATGCTCGCCCACCAAGAGTTCTGAAACCTGGCATGGTTCGTTGCCAAACACCAAATCCAATATGGCCTCCCCTCTAGTCTGCCTGTCTACATATTCTTAAGGTGTGAGGAGTAAGTTTTAAAAAGGACATGAGAGGCAACCTTTGTTTTTTAAAGCACACAGTGTGGTTCACCAGAAGAAGTGGTGGTTACAGGTACAGTCACAACATTTAAAAGACATTTGGATAAGTACATAAATAGTAAGGTTTTGGAGGAATATGGGCCAACACAAGCAAGTGGGATTAGTTTAATTTGGTGTGGACTACTTGGACCACACAGTCCATGCTGTATGACTCTATGACAGGTATTGTTTCTGTGAGCTGATAGTCAAATACTAACACTTGTTCACCAAGACTTGGATTTCAACAGTCTAGCAAGAAAAGGTTGGTCTTCACCATGTGTGGTTTTCAACAAAAACGTTTTACATCCTAATTTAAAACTTAAAAGTTGGAAAATTGGCTTGGAGGATATTTTATTTTAATGCCAAGGCTGGAGGGAAAGGGAAGCATCCTTATCCTGGACTACTTAATGGAATAAGAGAAGTTACTATTTAACAAAACTGAAATGCTTCAAATAATTTGTCATCTTAAAAATATTAACTCTACTTCCAGAAATTCTATTTGGAGCTGAATACATAAAATGGTGCATTGAGTGAATGCTTGTAAACATCTGACCATTTTGAAGTACACTACATGAACTATTCTACTATTGTCAGGCTCCAACCCGAAAAACATTTTATTTTGATATGCTCTCCAACTAGACTATGTAATGTAATTACATTTAAAATACACTGTTTGTACATGCATAACCTCTCAAAGCAGCTCAGGCAATACACTATTTTTGAAAGGTTGTCACTGCTGTTATAAAGATTAATGTGGCAGCTGCCTTGCACTTAGTAAGATCCCACAAACATCAATGAACAAATGGTCAAATGTAGCTTATGTCAAGAGCTGCTGGCTAATCAGAGACCATTAATTCTGCTGAGCAACAGCACCACTGAGGACATAGTGAAGCCATGGAACATTGTTGGATTCCAAGAAATGAGTGAATGAGGGCAGGACAGTGCTCACTGGAAACAAAGGCCAGTAGCAAGGACTGGAGTTGTCTCTTAGCAGGCCCCACCCATGAGATGCTGGGCCTCTTGATAAGGCATTAAATGCTTTTTAATCTACTTCTGAACCTGCAAGGACTGTTACACAGGCTTGCTTGTCATGTTTCCCTCAAGCCCCAAGTTCTCCACTTAAAGGCTCCAACTGACGATGGGAAGGAAAACCTGCAGAATCCTCACTCACTACCCTCTTGCTAGATTAAATACCCTTTGCTGAAATCAAGGCGGGTCAGAATTCAATTCTGCAGAGATAAAGCAACTCGAGGAAGATGTGAAACCTTTAAATTATGATGGTATTGGTAAAATGGAGATCTGTGGAATCTTTCTGGATGGATGCAAGAAAGTGGGACAAAGTGATCTATATTGTGAGCCTGTGAAGTATTTCTTCCTTTTTAATTTGGACTAAATGGAGATGAAGTAAAGAATGATAAATTGTAAAAATGCCAATAGCATACTGATTCTCTGAAATGTTCTATCAGACAAATTGTAACCATGTTCCTCAGTGATTGCAACTCTGAAAGTTGTATTCTATTATTCATAATATGGAGAAGTCAAAAATGCCTTAAAAGAGGTAATTAAGTAGAACAGACGGGAGTGATATATTAGTGAGAATTATGCCCCATAAGACTAACAAATGCAATTTGTAAAGCAACAGATAACAGAAGTCAACCACAGATAACAAATTGTAATAACTGGGTGACATCTAAATTCTTACAATATTCATCAAATTAGCTGTGGATCTCAGGGTGCACATCGGTCTGCATAAAGTACATCATAATTAAAGACTTTCATTAGGCTAATATTCAACAACATGTTTGCTGTCTGTCAATCTCTCTCTACTTACATCACGATAGCCATGAGGGATGGTTCCTGAAATGTCACCAAAAGGGGTCAAGCATCCTGCAGGACAATACTTGCTGGAAATAAGAAACGAAGTCAGTCAAGTTGTGAATATAACCTACTCCCGTTAGTGTGTTAAGGACAAAGAGTCAAGGAGGCAACAATGACTGAGCGCAAGTTTAATATAACCAGAAAAAAAGGGTAGATCAGAAAATTATTCTTTATGGAGGCGAGTCAAAATATAAAAACCACCTTTACAAACTATTGCTTTAGTAGAATTCCTAACAGAGTTATTTTAAACAAACTGCATATTGCAGAGTTTGTAGAGTGTAGATCAAATTGAGGAATACCTCAACAAAGAGGTGAAATACAAGAGAGCCTGTTTCTGTGCCAAAATGTTACAGTCCTGAAGCAGCTGCAGGGAACCCTACTGCGAGTTCACTGATACCACTGTATTTTCCAAAGCCACAAAATCTGTCAGTGTAACACAGCTGGCACAGTTATATACTGATACCCAGGTTAGTACAAATTTTGAGCAGTGCTCCATTACCTCAAGTTTAGGTTTCAGCTTTTATAACAAGGGGACACAACTCTAACTTGCAGAAATGCCTCTAGACATCAGGTTCCTAAAGTTCTGAACCTCTGGGGGCTTCCTCATCTGACATCTTTGTCTGATGAAGACCAACTGATTGAGATTGATTGCTATGATTAGTCAATAACTCTTGTTGTATCATGCAACTGTAACCATTGGTAGAAGGTGAGCAAAAACCCAATTTGCTTCCATCCAGCACTGCTCCTATGAGGTAGCTGCAAAGGCAAATGTTCTCTGTAGTTCAGGAGGGATCAAGAATTAATGTCAAGTCTATGCAATCCACACTAAGACAAATGGATCTCTCTCTGATTATTTCTCTGTAACTTCTCATCCTTAAGGTCAACAAGGATGAATTCCAGAGAAATGCTTGCATGACTTCAGGTTGCTGAAAGTGAATTTTGCATTCCTCTGAAATGCATTGCTGTAGAAGAAAAAGCAATAAAAGTAGTAAAAGTAAAAACAAATTTTCCAAAAGTCTAAAACAAAGGTACGCCACATGTATGTTTAAAATTGTTTCATAAGCCAGATTCAAGAAATTCGAAAGTGGAAGTTGAAAGGTCCTTTTGCTCTGACTAGCTTATAGGGCCCTTTAGCAGTTTCTACACATTTCTAAAGTAAACAGTAGAATATTGCAAGTTGGTCCAATTTTGCTAATTCTTGCTGCCTTTATGAAACTCTTGCAGACCAGGAATGAGGATCCAATGTTCTGATCACAGCCTAATGCAAAATAACTGAGTGGCACAAAGTTAGCACACAGGTCGAATTGCAGATTGGAATTGCAAACATCAAACTTCATATATATCATATCAAACATAATCTGTTGGTAACAATGATCTTCCTGGCGTAAATTCATTAGAATTTGAACCATGAACACATTTCAGTAGTAACTTAGTAACTTGGATATCAGTAAAAGATAATAAGTGAAAGAGAATATTAGAAAGCTATACAAAATGACACGGAAACTAAGGCCTTAAATATTATTACTGCCCATGTGTTAATCGAGCACATAAATAAATCATCCTGCTTTAGTGTTCTCTATCCTCGCCAAATCAGAGAATAGTGCTTTTGAACCATCACTGCATAATATGATTAAACACCGATGCATGATTTTCTCTTTCTCCTTGAGAAAGGCCAAGTCCTCTCATCTCACAACTTGAGTTAGTGTCCAACAGTAGCAATGTCTTTGTGCAACACAATATGCCTTGTACTGTCTGATGCATCAATCTGTTCAGAAATAAGGCTTAAAAACACACACACACAAGGGTGGGACACAGTAGATCAAAACAGGGAGATTGAGGGAGCTAGGATAGGTGGATACTTACAAGAATAAGTCTAATAGGCTAGGAGACTGCGGAAACTTATTCTTGAAAGTGATGGTGACATTCATTGCCAGAGTTACAGCTTGATGCAGAAACCATGCAACCATTTTGATAGGTGCAAAGGAAAATAAAATACAGGATATGGCACAGAGGAGGCCAATGAGATTGGAAATTACTGCTCACAAAGATGATAAACACCAACCAAGCATCCTTTTATTGTACTATAAGTCTCTGCAATTAGTGAACGTTTTGTTAGTAATACTTTGGACTTTGTTTATCTTGGATCAAACTTGATTTTCTCTGTTAAAAGGCAATATTATTGTGTTTTAGGAAAAGGAAACTCTATCCAGATTAAAATCCTGCACTCGATACAGAAAACATGAAGGAAACCCTTTCACAGTTTCAAAGTGTCCTTTGTTCACTTCACTAAAACAAATTCTAAACCTAACGTGTTTGAATCCTCACCTGAACTCAGGCTCTGTAAAGTGGCTCCCTTTGTCCAAACAAGTAATTAAATCTGTAGAGAAAAGTTGAGAGCGAATTAGGCCAATACCAATCAAAAAGACAGACATTACAAATAATTGACAAACAGGTTTGATCTTGCACACCTTTACTAGTTTTGGACCTGGAGCTGTTTTTCTCATCCACTTTGATAAATTGGAATCAGACTCCACAGAAACTAAGCATAAGACGGAGGAGCCAAAGTAGGCTATGTGGCTCATCAATTGATCATGACTGATCTGATAACTCTCTGCTCAGTTTCCTGCCTTATCCACATGCCTCTATTCCCTTACTGATTAAACAGCTATCTCCACCTTCAGTACATTTGATAACATGGCCTTGACAACCCTACATGCTAAAGATTTCCATATTCACTATCCTATGAGAACAGAAATTCCTCCTCAACTTTGTTTGAAAATGGTCAATTATGCCCTCTGTTCCCAATCCCTCTGACAAGTGGACATAAATCTTTCTGCATCTACGCAATCATGCCCCTGAAGAGTCTTGTGTGTTCTGGATGTAGGTTTGCTCGCTGAGCTGAAAGATTAGTTTCCAGCTCAGCGAGCAAACCTACATCCAGAACCTCAACAATCTTCTCAAAAAAACTCTTATACATTTCAATAAGGTCTCCACTCATTTTTCAAACCTCTAAAGATTCCAAGTCTAACCTACTCAAACTCTCCCTTGAGCAAAAATGAACTCCATACTCAGAATCACAGCTAGTGAAACCTCCCTAAACTGCCTCAATGTCAGTATGTTGTTCCTTAGATAAAAAGCCCAAAACTGTTCACAGTATTCTAGCTGTCGTCTGACTAGTGCCTTGTGTAGTTTCAGCAAAATCTTTCCCCTTTTTAAAAAAATTCCATTCTCTTTGAAATAAAAGCCAATAGCCCATATACCATCTCTATTACCCACTGAACTGGAATGTTACCTTTCTCTGATTCATGCACAAAGACTGCCAAATCACTCTCTGCAGCTTTCCTTGTGAATAAAGTTCTGCTCCTCCATTTTGCCTGCCACATTTTCTCACATTACATTCCATCTACTAGATTTTTGCATACTCATTTAGTCAGCGATGTACAGCACCTTTTGGCCTGCCTATATCTCTCTGTTCACTTATCCTCACTACTTGCCTTCCTACCTATTTGTGTATCATCTGCCAACTTGGCAATAGTACATTTGCTTTCAAAGTTATTAACATAAATTGTAAATAATTGTGGCTCCAGCACTGATCACTGTTGCACTCCACTGGTTATTAGTTCCCCATTTTTTATATAAAACACATATATATATCTACTGGTTTCCCCTTTATCTATCTTGCTTGTCATCTCCTCAAAGAACTTAAATAGATTTGGAAGACCTGATAACTCTTCCTGAAGCCATGCTGACTCTACTTGACAATTTAGTAATGTTCTATTTGGACCAGTTGATATACTTAAACAATTTAGTAATGTTGGAATGCTAAACTTGAAATTGGATGTCCTTAACCTGATGCAAATTATTATGCCCTCTGTTCCCAATCCCTCTGACAAGTGGACATAAATCTTTCTGCATCTACGCAATCATGCCCCTGAAGAGTCTTGTGTGTTCTAGATGTAAATTATTACAAATTATTAATTCAGCTCCTCTGCCATTTCCTGACTGCCTATTATTGTTTCCCTAATCTATAACCTACTTTCCCTTTGGCCTCTCTTCCATTTTACAAATTTAAGGAAGCTCTCACTGTCATTTTATATATAAACTGCTTGCTCTTAGTCTACTTTCTCCATTTTTTTGACAAACAGATGGAACATTAGCAGTTTGGAGAACGTGCGACTTTGCAGAATTGCTACATGTTCATTGCAAGCCAAACACAATTATAGAATAGAAACCATTTACAATATATAGCAGGATCAAATATCAAACTTTATAATACAAATAGGCAAATACATTTCATATGTCACAGGAAATGCAATCAGATAACTATTGTGTGCATCTTGACCACAGCGAGTTCTAATTCATGAGTTTTCCTTTATTCACTTCTACAAAAACAGTTATTGTAAGGCAGCAATAATTGCTCAGCTTCTTGAACTGTCAATTCAGTGAGGGTACACCCATAGTGTTGTTAGAAAGGGAGTTCTAGGACTTTGACTGAGCTACAGTGAAGAAATACAATACAGTTGCAAGTCAGAATGGTGTATAACCTAATAGGCAAAGTTGCATGTGATGGGGTTCCCATGCTTCTGCTGACCTTGTGAATGAAGAAGTTGAGAAACTGGAAGATGATGCTGATTGCTGCAATGCACCTTGTATAGAGTAGGTAATGTTGTCAGTGTGCAGCAGTGTGGGGTGAGTGCTGGATAAACAGGCTACATTGCCCTAGATGACATCAAGCTTCTCAAGTCTCGATGGAGATGCACCCACCCATGCAAGTGAAGAGTATTCCATTACATTCCAGGCTTTGGAGTCAGGTTCTTTCCATAACTGATACAGCAGCTATTCCACTTTTATTCTGTACATCAGAAGAGTTGATGCATGCTGTACACATATCCTGACCATTTAACTGAATGACCATATTATCAGACACAATATATGAAATGTTGCCATATGAGGCTGTTTGCCCTCAGCGTAAGTTGAAAGATTTACCTGATTACTTTACATTAAAGGACAACTTTAACAGATCTCCTTTGTGCAGAATGCAAAGCTGCTGTGACAGAAAATGGAGCTTTCTGTTAAGCGCAGCAAGCCTGGCTGCTGTGGTCAGTTAATCAATGTGCTCCATTACTACTAATGATATAGCAAGGTCAGCTCTGCACTTTAGTGACACCAACTTGAGCCACATTATGACCACCGCAAACCTCAGAACCAGTAGCCAAATATGAATGTCTTAGAAAATTAGATGGAAAGCCCCAGCTCAAGTTTTAAGTGGGCTGCTGGGATCAACTAAATTTTGAACAATCACAAATCCATGCCTATAGAAAAAAATTGTGAAAATGGTCCAAATGAGAACTTTACAAAAATGTATCAAGATGTTAGTATTTACTATCACATAGCATAGCAACGTGGAACTGTATGTATATGCCAACAAGGAGATTGCAGAGAGGCACCTCTGACTTAAAGCATAAAATATTTATATTGGCTTCCTACTTTCCACATCATAGAGACCCCTGCATCTCTTTAATCACAGTGCGCTTTCACAGGATAGTGACATCTGTGGAAGCTGCCAATGACATTTGCAAGATTTTTTAAAAAATTAATCAATGCACACTACAAGACATAAATTACATCCAACTTGATGAATCTGACTCCCTTTTTTCCTTGCTATATATACTTGAAGTTGGAAAAACAGGTGTGGATGTTTAGGAACAAGCTGAGAAAATGAATTGGCTGGATTAGGAGGTTGAAAACAACTTAACTCTATTAGGAGAAAATGCAAACCTAGTCAACAGAAATATTGGATATCACTAAACAGTTCACACTGATAAAAGCATAGATAAAATCACAAAGAATTGACGACACTAAATACCCTTTCAAACATTTCAATTTGAGTTTTATTTTTTAAACATGTTGGTATTGTAATAAATAAAGAAAATGACTCTGTAATAAGAATCATTGTGAAAATATTCTCATCACAAATTACAATCTGGCTTTCTTAACTATGTTTAACACTTTCTTCTGTTCATGGTCGGGCTTTTAGAAACAGGAATCCATACCGAGCAATGAACTTGAATCGCTATCTAAGGAATATTTAGGACACCCAATATGTTTTCCATCCTGTCACCTCATGATGTGGAAAGATGATTTATCCCTAGGGTTTTAAAGATGGCCTCATTTGAATGCATGACATTTCAGAACACCCTGTACAACACACTCAGAATTTAACAATGAACCTAAGTCCTTCCATTTTTAACCCGCATTATATAGAGAAAAGTGAAATTTACAACTGTACGTTGTTTTGTCCAGTTCAGGCCCCACGTTCCTATATAATATCTTATGCACATTCATAATCATCTCAACATCACTAAATTAACCAAGGAATCCCTTTAATCCCCAAAACATACATTATTCATAAAACAAAGATACATGCAGAACAATTCAAATATGCTGCCCACTGGTGTGTTTACAGGGAGGAGTTGACCTGTAAAATTCCTCGGGTGCTCATTGTGCCATCCTCACACACTTCACCAACCTCTCTGCAATTTTACAAGTTGGTGAGGCATAGCAACTATTGGCTACTGAAGGGTCATTTCCCATTCAGCACTGACAGTGGCCTACTCCATTGTGATAGCTGCCCTTTGCTTTTCTGAATCCCTCATCACACAGTCTCCGACTTTGGAATGTGCCAGTGGTGAACACTTAGTTGTCAGCAAATTACAGGAATGCTAAAGAGCCTCTTTCACTCAGCTGTTGAAATTTATTTTTGTGCCCCTCCATTGATCAACCCACAGAACACAAGAGTCCTATATGATGGAGTTACTCAGTATGTCTTTTCAGACGTCACAAGGAGATGGACAAAGGTTTCTTCCTCACAGAAGCCACATTGAGGGCAGTACGGAAACACATTACAGAGAAGGGGAGCATGTAGGGATTTGAAAAACCATTGAAAATTTCAAAATAGCAATGTTGCTGGATTGGGAGCCAGCATCAGTCAGCAATCAATGATGAAGACTTGTGATTTAGGTTATGGGCAACTTTGGATGATCCTAAAGTCTACAAAGGGTAACAGATGTGAGATTATCCAGAACATTGGAAGAGCAAAGCCTAGAGATTTAAAAAGTGCCTAGAAGAGGGCTTCAGCAGCTGGTATCCAAAGGCAGTGGTGAAGGAGGGCAATGTTACAGAAGTGGAAACATGTGTCTTGATAACGAACTGGAGATGGGCTCAGAAGTCCAACTCAGGATTTTAAAAAGTTAACAAGGTTGAAAATGGTTCAGGCTCAGACAGTGGCCAGGGTAAGGATGGAGTATGTGGCTGAAAATAAACTATAAATGTCTAAAATTAACAAAGGAGGAAATACAGTGGTACTGAACTAAAATGGAGAACAGAATGGACTTCCAGTTTACTTCAACCAGATAATCCCAATTGCAGTATAAGGAAAAAAAAAGAGAGAACAGTCTAAAATAAATTCAGAGAAGATGCCACACAACTTCCTGTTTGGTAGGTTTTTTTTCAGAATTTTGAAAAATGCCAAGAAAAGGAGGAAGACAAATGATGATACATTGAGCTTAATCTATGCAACTGTAGAATACAACAGTAAATGCTTACTTATATGCAACTGACATCATGATCAGCTGTAAAACAGCTAGCTGGTTATTCCCTAAACACATGTAAAAGGTCATCACTGAGCATGAATGGAATGCACTCCCACACTCTCCTTGCCCTCAGCCACTCCCACTGTGGGAACTGTTATCACTTCTGTACCAAAGAACAAGCAGATCAAAAAATGATTCAGAACTTTTATTAAGAATATGAATTCTTGTGCTGCTCTTGATTATTTGAAAAATAGTGGAGGTCCTGCACAATCTCATCTCCAAGGAGTGAGACTTCCCATGGTGAAGGAGGTGGGAGCAGAGAAATGAGATAAGAACTTTAACTAGCTAACTATGTTTTCAACAGAGAGGGAAATTATATATTATGGACTGCAGTATGGTATATGGATACCTGTGAGTTTGGTCAATGAGCTGATGATAGCAGCACTTAGACAGACAACATCACTATGGTGTAGGCAGCCGTGATGCTGATGGACTACCAGTAAGGTGCTCTACTGTTCAACTGCAGGTATATTTCAAGCTGTAGCCTTATCACTGGGAACAGCCTGTAACTGAAATAGAAGCTCTGATCCGTAGGGTTATTGTGGACCCTAAACTATTATTACATCATAACTATTGCATTCAAACTGGAACTAAGGAGTATGAGTAGAGAGAAAACTGTTAGAGCACTCTGCTGTATGCTTACCACAGTTTAGACCCATCATTGAAAAAGAATAATAAAATAATAATTGACTTTGACTTCAATTCAAAATTACTTTCTCTCCAGGACACAAACAAAAACTTGGTGAGTCGGTGCAGTCAGTAAAACCACCTGTGCTAAAGCTGCTCTTCTATTCAGATTTACATTCTGATTTCATGCCAAAAATACTATTATGTTGCAATCTAGCCCAAGACATTGGCTATTGACATAGGTCAAAGTGGCAATAGATATGTTGTGATTAATCTGACTGACTGAATGTTCAAAACACAGAAGAGTTATTGGTGAGTTGAACTGAACAAATTAGTGCAAAGAGCATGACCTATCAAACTCTCTTGGCCTGTTGTAAGTAGCAACAAATGTAGAGAGGCTTGAAAAGCACTGTCCATGTTACAATTGTCTCTCGATGTAACCTACTGGAGTTTCTCTTAATGTTGGATGGCAACACTGATTTTTATTTTTTGCTTGAATTCGTTTTTTTTCAACGACAATATTCCTTTGACGTTAACTGCAGCACTCTTTCCTCAGAAATTATTAATTTCAGTTGAGCTGAGGCTGTTACTACAATCATTTAGTGTCAATAAGTAAACAAAAAGTGAGACTTATATATACACAATTCCAAATATTTCAGCCTATGTGCAGTCAAATATGCTTTTCAAAACCACAGGCCAGATTTTTGTCTCTTCAAGAAGGCAGGAATAAGCTCTCAAAACACAGGGCATGGTTTTATTTTGCAAGGAGATCATGTTTTATTCTTGACATTATGTCATTCTTGTGTAGTAGGAATTAGGTACAAAAAACTTACATACATTGCCTCCAGTGCCTGAGTCCCCATTAAAAAGGCCCACATTTCTTTTCATTCCATTTGCAAGTCAAAAGTTTACTCAGAGTTGACATTTAGAAGCTTCATGTGTCTGCAAAGTCCTAGCCTCTCAGATTTAAGGTAGGGAAGAGGATCAGTGAAGGTTGGTTTGTCTTTCTTTTTCAGACAAAGCAGCTTTTTTCAATTTGTCCTTTGGATGGGTTCATACAAAGACCAGCATTTAATGTCTATTCCAAATTGTCCCTTGAGAACATGGAGGAACAATTCCAATTCCATTCAGTGCAACAAGGTGACAAGCTAACCAACAGAAATATTTTGAAATCAAGTTGCCTGGAGCTAAGAACACAGAAGTGCTCACCACAGTAAGACATTCCTTCAATGGAGAGCAATCTTTTCCAGTGCTCAAGACAGTTCAAATGTGAGGTAGCGAATGACTACCACTTTTATACTAATGATGGATCAGCTAACTGAAGTATTAGTACACACATCTGAGGGCACAGATCAAACCTGCATTAAATGCCTCAAAACAGAAGTAGATATGGTAATAAACAGTCAAAGTTTAAACGGAAAACCATTATCCTGTGCATCTTGTGTGTTTGTGCTCCTGAGATATATATCCTGCTCTTCCTCTCCACAACAAAATTTTAAAAAAAAAATTTTTTCCAGAATGTACCTCCATATTTGCAACTGCTTACTAGGTTGTATCTACAGCAGGAGAAAGTGAGGTCTGCAGATGCTGGAGATCAAAGTTGAAACTTTATTGCTGGAACAGCACAGCAGGTCAGGCAGCATCCAGGGAACAGGAGATTCGACGTTTCGGGCACAGGCCCTTCTTCAGGAAAGGCCTACAGCAGCAAAATCTCAGCAGAGTAGTCCTGGCACATATTCCACTCAAGGCAATATAATCTTCCGAGTCATAAAACAGGCATTAGGACCTGCTCATGAAGTCTTTAAACCACCTCATACTGTTTCAGCTTACTCGGTTTCTGCTCAAGAAAGGAACTGTGAACACCACTGATTTGTAGCCTTGCACAGTTAATTTTCCATTTACCAGTGATAATGTACTTCACCTGCTTGGCTCTTGATGTGGTACCTTATGCCAGTCACAGCATGGATAATCTAACTGCATTCTACTACATCCCTAGCTATTGGGATAAACCAATGAAGTGAAATTAATATGGGCCATATTGTAATGATTAGTAGAAGGAACTTTGTTAGAGAAGACTTTCAGAATGTGTGTCTGCACTCTGATCACACAAATAGTCTAACTAGATAGTTTTCTTCATAAATGAAAGGGACTGAGCTAAATTAGAAAAGGTCAGGATCTTAGTATGTAATAATGTTGAAAACTCTTCTCTCAGAAATGCCACCCCTTCAACGAATGGCTCATGTTGTTTCTTCTTTAGTCTTCACTCCATTGTCTACCTCTCACCTATAAGGCACACAATTCACTTGATTCCTTGGCATTAGGCAACAATAGATTTTTTTTCTTAAATAGGGTTATGACAGTAAAACTGACAGGGTTTGGGATTGATTACAGTTATTTAGAGTCTAAATAGTCTGTATGGTTTTAATTTAAGTTCAGTTCCAATGATTTAAGAGCCAACTTTGGCAATGATGTCAAGCATCTTCCAGTTTTGTGTGTAGGACTGGCAGAGTGGGATATTGTGAAGGTGATAAGTATTTCATTTGAATTAATATAAAAATGATAACTCAGCCAACCTCAACCTTTAAATTGGGAGTAAGGGTCACACAAGGCAGGTACGGCTTAAGTCTCACATTTTTACTAATTTATTGTATTCTCTTGATCCTCTCCTGTTTATCACGTGGATTATACGACCCTCCCATTTCTTGGGGGCACAGAGATTGTCATACACTCCCAAATCTGCATTAGTGACACTAAAGCAGCTAGCCGTCAGTAAATAAGAAAATCCCTCAATAATAATTTATTTTCAGTGGGAATGTGTTGTGTTTGTACCAGACACACTCTGGTGACAAATCTCAGATCAGGAGATCAATAATGGGAATCATATACTGAAATTCCATTGACATTATGACATAGGCCAGATAGATGAACGGGACAGTCTTCTGAAATATTACGAAGGAATTCAAAAGTAACACATACAATAATACTCTAACATTCAGGCTACATGCAGAATTGGAACCACTAGCAGAGGAGATGATAGAAAGAAGAAGGAGACTGAAACCAGCCCTGTAACTGGGAGTGGGGCTATACCGACAGTGGAAGAAGGAAAGGGAACACACATTTCTGCACCAAAAAAAAAATCTATAGGTATTGCTTAACTTGGCCCACGTTTGATCATAAATTCTTGTTTTGGCAAATCCTGAGATCCTAACAAAGACAAGGTCTTACTGTGGCAACACCTCAGTTGGTCTCCCAGCCAGCAGATTCACTACGTTAACAATCCAGTTGTCATTCCACATCTGAACTGAGAACCACAGGAGATAAAGTCTGGCTTTTTTTTGGTGTGCTCGGATTCTAAAGTATTCAGGAATTACATACACTTCTTCGCTTTTACAGGGGGCAGAACCCTGCAGAAAGCACTTACTGTTAAACAAAGAGAATAAAGTTTAAGGGCTAATTAAAAGAAAAATGGACAAGAAAAAAAAAAGCACAAAATTACCAAATCTTTGGGGCTGGAAATGGTCAAACTGCTTGTTCACCATTCAAGAATTTGAAAAACAAATAATTGTCTTTCACTTCCTATTAGCAGGTAAGAGAATACAGTCTTTGATAACACAGCAGCTGAAGGACATGCTCTATTCTCATGTTGTTACAGTTAGGAAGGTCAACACATTTTCCCCTCTCTCCCTATAGGGAAAACATGCATTCTTCAATGGAGACACCTCCTAGGGATAGCCCTAACCAGACTTAAAGGGAGAACGTGAGCAGTTTTGCTCTCCTATAACAGTAAAGTGTTCCTCCAAATGAATGTGTTACTGTTGGTATTCAAATCGTTTCTCATTTTTATTACATGGACATTAATTTCAATAACAACACAAGGTGACGTAATTTGTGGTGGCTGTTGGGATCAAAGTTTCTTATAACCACTGGAACTAACAAGCAGATTCAAGTACAATTCTACATACTAGACTGGCTCATTGTCTAAATACACACAGACTCAGCTACTCCGAAGGTGAGAAAGTCATCAGAGAAGTGGAGACCTCAGTCCAGTGGTCTTCCCAGGAATGGAGGCTGTAGGCTGCTTCTTTATAAGGGTTACCAGACTCTTCTGCAAGGAATTTCTCTCATTCCCTAGAATCCATCCCATGCTCTCTCGGGAATGAAGTCATGTTTGCAAGTAACCTTGACTGACAGTGCTAAAATAATCATAACAATTTCCAGGGAGCACATATTTATGTGGAACAGGTACATGTTCTGGTTGTAGTTGGATGCTGAGGGAAGCTAATCACTTTCTGCTGATGTGTCCTGAAATAATTCCATGAAGGCCGGTGTCCAGTGACAAAGTCACCCCTTATTTACAAGTGCACAGTACGTGGCACTGACTCAGCTAGCACAGAGCCGGTTCCTAGAGTGACCAGAAACCCCAACATTCCTTTTTTTTTATCTTTTATCTTTCCCCAACATTGCTGTTTATTTTTTTTTCCTGTTTATATTTTTTATTTTGTTTTATTAAACAAATTACAAAATAGTTTACAGAAAACATGTACACAAGAGACAGCAATTTTACAAGGGAGAGGAGCAGCAAAGCTAGGCCCCAAACCCTACCGTTCAACCATTTTACAGTGATAGGAGGACAAACCTCAAATCCCAGTTCCACATAGGACAAGACAGCGACAACGACATTTGTACATTAGACAATACTGTTACATACAAAAGTGCAGACAATACAGACTCAGCAAGCCCCCGTCCCTCCCACCTAAGCTCCTGTTTATTTTTTTTTATTTTATTAAACAAATTACAAAACAGTTTACAACAAACAGTTACAGCTGCATACAAAAGACAGCAATTTTACAAGGGAGAGGAGCAGCAAAGCCAGGCCCCAAACCCTACCGTTCAAACAGTTTACAGGGACATGAGGGCAAACCTCAAATGCCAGTTTCACATATAAAAATATAAAGAGACATCAACAATGACATTTGTACATTCCTGTTTATATCTGTCAGCCAGGGCTCCCTGATTGGACCAGGTTAACAGCTCCAATCAGGAGCTCATATTCGATGAGATCCACCTGGCTGAGACGGTTCCAATCACTGCATGTCTCACGAGCCGGGCGCTGTGTACCCTGATGATGCACTGTACCCAATGGGGAATTTAGTGGAATCCAATGGCCCTCTGGTGCTAAATGAATGTACTGTCCATCTCTGGCAAACAAGACATCAGTGATCAGCGAGATGTACTGAGCAACTACTTTGGAGATGCTACTGAAGAAGCAGTTCCCAAATCATAAGTTGCAACACCTGATGAAGTCAAAGTAATAGCTTCTGTAAGTCACGAGTGCCCCTTTTTAGTGACAGTGGAGAGGAGATTATCCAGTCTAAAGACTCTGGCAGAGCAACACTGTACTCATTGGATGATGCTGCCAAAGAGCAAGGGGTGGACATGAGCTCAAAATGCCCCATAATCTTTGGGGACACATTTAGTGAGTACTAAGCAGGTCAGGATGTGAATGCACCACTTTAATATAGCAAGAGCCAACAAAGTTTAAACCAGCAAAAAGTGACTGCAACCTGGAGTGCAAGCAACGTCATGTAACTGAGCTAGAAAATGACTGGTGGATTCAAACTGTACAAACATACGAACTTTTGAAAAAAGTATTTATGGGATGTGGGCATCACTGGCTGGGCTAACATTTACTACCCATCCCCAGTTGCCCTTGAGAAGGTGGTGGTTAGCTGTCTTCTGCAGTCCATTTTGTATAGATAGATGCACAATGTTGTTAGGGAGGGAATTCCAGGATTTTGACCAAGTGACACTGAAGGAATGATGATATATTTCCATGTGAGGACAGTGCTTGACTTGGAGAGGAGTTTTCAGGTGGTGATGTTCTCACGTATCTCCTGCCCTTATTCTTCAGATAGTAATGGCCGTGGATTTGAAAAGTGCTGTCTAAGGAGTGTTGGGGAGTTCTTAACAGTGCATCTTGTAGAAGGTACACACTGCTGCTTTTCTGTTTTGGTGGTGGAAAAACTAAATGCTTTGGATGTTGTGCCAGTCAGTTGGCTGCTTTGTCCTGGATGGTGTCAAGCTTAAATGTTGTTGGAGCTGCACTTATTCAGGTAAGTAGGGAGTATTTCATCACACTTCTGATCTGGGGCCTGTACATGGTAGACAGTCTTTGGGGAGTTAGGTGGTGAGTTACTTGCAGCAGGAGTCCTGGCCTTTGACCTGCTCTTACAGTCGCAGTATTTATATGGTTAACCCAGTTTAGTTTCTGGTCAATGGTAATCTTGAGGATGTTAATCTTGTGGTATTTCAATGCTAGTGAATGTCAAAGGGTGATAGATTATCTCTTGCTGGAGATGCTCATTGCCCACCCTTTGTGGGGTGTGAATATTACTTGCCATTTGTCAGCCCAAAGCGTGGTTACGGTTCAGGTCTAGCTGCCATTGCACATTGAGAGCTTCAGCATGAGCAGTCTCAAATGGTGCTGAACATTGGAGTAAGCATCAGTGAATGTCCCCACGCTGACGTTATTGATTATTGGTAATTGATAAAGCAGCTGAAGATGGTTGGGCCTCTGACGCTACCCCAAGGAACTAGAAAATATCTCCCCTGAAGAACTGAGAACTTAGAGGAGTAGTAAAGTAGGCCATTCAGTCCTTCCAGCCTCATTCAATTAGACCATGGTTAATGTGACTTTCACTTCAACACCATATTTCTGCCTATCTTTAATAATCTTTCATACTCTTGTTCATTAAGAATTTCCTGCCTCTAGCTTAAAAATATGCAAGGACTCTGCTTAATCTGCCCAAAGACTCAAACCTCAAAGTAATTCTCCTAATCTGCTTTAGATTGTTGACCTCTTGTTTATAAACCCACATTTAAGATTCTCCTTCCTATATCCACTCTGTCAAGTCACTTCAGAATCTCATTGCTTTTAATCAAGCTGCCTCTTACTTTTCAAACTCCAGCAAATACAGGCCTTGCCTGGCATTTTCTGATCTCATAAAGCAATATGCCCACTTCGGGAATTAGTCTGTTAAACATTCTCTGAACTGCTTTCAACACATTTACATCCTCCATAAAATTAGGAGATCAACCTGTACATTGTACTAAAATACTGTATATGACTGCTGTGGTATCAATCATTATCAGCCCTATGTAAAGGAAACATAATCTCCTGATTTTTGTCCTGAATTCCTTTCACTATAATCATAGAATCCTTACCCTGTGAAAGCGGGCCATTCAGTTCAATGAGTACACACCTACCCTCCAAAGAGCATTCCACCCAGTCCTATTCCCTACCCATTACCCTGCATTCCCCATCGCTGTTTGTAATTTTTATTAATGACTTGGAAGAGGGAGTCGAAGGTTGGGTCAGTAAATTTGCAGATGATACGAAGATTGGTGGAGTTGTGGATAGTGAGGAGGCTGCAAAGGGACTTAGATATGATGCAGACTGGGCTGAGGAGTGGCAGATGGAGTTCAACCCTGCCAAGTGTGAGGTTGTCCATTTTGGAAGGATAAATAAGAATGCGGAATACAGGGTTAACGGTAGGGTTCTTAGGAGGAGCGGAGGGATCTTGGGGGTCCATGTTCATAGATCTTTGAAAGTTACCACTCAGGTGGATAGAGCTTGTAAGAAGGCCTATGGTGTATTAGCGTTCATTAGCAGGGAGATTGAATTCAAGAGTCGGGAAGTGATGTTACAGCTGTACAGGACTTTGGTTAGGCCACATTTGGAGTACTGTGTGCAGTTCTGATCGCCTCACTTTAGGAAAGATGTGGAAGCTTTGGAGAGGTTGCAGAGAAGGTTTACCAGGATGTTGCCTGGAATGGAGAATAGGTCGTACGAGGATAGGTTGAGAATGCTAGGCCTTTTCTCATTGGAACGGCGAAGGATGAGGGGTGACTTGATAGAGGTTTATAAGATGATCAGGGGAATAGATAGAGTAGACAATCAGAAACTTTTTCCCCGGGTATAACAGAGTGTTACAAGGGGACATAAATTTAAGGTGAAGGGTGGAAGGTATAGGGGGGATGTCAGGGATAGGTTCTTTACCCAGAGAGTGGTGGGGGCATGGAATGCGCTGCCTGTGGGAGTGGCAGAGTCAGAATCATTGGCGACCTTTAAGCGGCAATTGGATAGGTACATGGATGGGTGCCTAAGCTAGGATAAATGTTCGGCACAACATCGTGGGCCGAAGGGCCTGTTCTGTGCTGTATTGTTCTATGTTCTATCTATGTTCTATGTTCTATGGCTACCCTGTACATCCCTGGACGTTATGGTCAATTTAGCATGGTCAAACCACCTAACCTGAACATCTTTAGACTATGGTAGGAAATCAGAGCACCCGATGGAAACCCGCGCAGACACGGGGAGAATGTGCAAACTCCACACAGACACACACATCTGAGGCTGGAATCGAACCAGTGTCCCTGGAGTTGTGAGGCAGCAGTGTTAACCACTGAGCCACCATGCCGCTCTAATCTATAACAGTCTGTGTGCTTTCCTAACTATTTCTGTGAATATGGCAGGTTTCTGCTTCAGTTTGCCTGTTGAACCGGTTTCATATGCTGGAAAGATGTCTCTTTTGCACAGGCAATGACAATTAAATCAAAAAGGTGGAAAGAGCCACATATGTTGAATTTGGAAATCTCCAAATTGCTGAAACCATCATGCTAAAACATACTGCGAGAAATGCAATTTGAAATCAATGGGCATGATGATGATGTGTATGGGGAGCAGTACAGCACAGGCTGCCACTGGGCCAGGACTGTGCCAAAGTAGGCTAGTTAGAAGGCCCACCTCAATTTGCTGTGACTTTGTTTCAGTTGTGCAATGTTTCAAGTTACTCTTGTCCAAACCCCTGCACCCTGACAATCACATTCTCCATGTGAACTTGTGAACCCAACTAGGTAAAAACAATTACTGCAGATGCTGGAAACCAGATTCTGGATTAGTGGTGCTGGAAGAGCACAGCAGTTCAGGCAGCATCCGAGGAGCAGTATAATCGACGTTTCGGGCAAAAGCCCTTCATCAGGAATACAGGCAGAGAGCCTGAAGGGTGGAGAGATAAGTGAGAGGAGGGTGGGGTGGAGAGAAAGTAGCATAGAGTACAATAGGTGAGTGGGGGAGGGGATGAAGGTGATAGGTCAGGGAGGGTGGAGTGGATAGGTAGGCAGGTAGGACAAGTCATGGGGACAGTGCTGAGCTGGAAGTTTGGAACTGGGATGAGGTGGGAATGGGGAAATGAGGAAACTGGTGAAGTCCACATTGATGCCCTGGGGTTGAAGTGTTCTGAGGCGGAAGATGAGGCGTTCTTCCTCCAGGCGTCTGGTGGTGAGGGAGCGGCGGTGAAGGAGGCCCAGGACCTCCATGTCCTCAGCAGAGTGGGAGGGGGTGTTGAAATATTGGGCCACAGGGCAGTGTGGTTGATTGGTGCGGGTGTCCCGGAGATGTTCCCTAAAGCGCTCTGCTAGGAGGTGTCCAGTCTCCCCAATGTAGAGGAGACCACATCGGGAGCAACAGATACAATAAATGATATTGGTGGATGTGCAGGTAAAACTTTGATGGATGTGGAAGGCTCTTTTAGGGCCTTGGATGGAGGTGAGGGAGGAGGTATGGGCACAGGTTTTGCAATTCCTGCGGTGGCAGGGGAAGGTGCCAGGATAGGAGGGTGGGTTGTAGGGGGGCGTAGACCTGACCAGGTAGTCACGGAGGGAACGGTCTTTGCGGAAGATGGAAAGGGGTGGGGAGGGAAATATATCCCTGGTGGTGGGGTCTGTTTGGAGGTGACGGAAATGTCAACGGATGATTTAGTTTATGCGAAGGTTGGTAGGGACGAATGTGAGCACCAGGGGCATTCTGTCCTTGTTACGGTTGGAGGGGTGGGGTCTGAGGGCGGAGATACGGGATGTGGACGAGATGCGTTGGAGGGCATCTTTAACCACATGCAAAGGGAAATTGCGGTCTCTAAAGAAGGAGGCTATTTGGTGTGTTCTGTGGTGGAACTGGTCCTCCTGGGAGCAGGTATGGCGGAGGCGGAGGAATTGGGAATATGGGATGGCATTTTTGCAGGTCGTCAGGTAGGAAGAGGTGTAATCCAGGTAGCTGTGGGAGTCAGTGGGTTTGTAAAAAATGGCGGTGTCAAGTTGGTCGTCATTAATGGAGATGGAGGTGTCCAGGAAGAGGAGGGAGGTGTCAGAGATGGTCCAGGTAAATTTAAGGTCGGGGGGAATGTGTTGGTGTAGTTGATGAATTGCTCAACTTCCTCGCGGGAGCATGAGGTGGCGCCAATGCAGTCATCAATGTAACGGAGGAAGAGGTGGGGAGTGGTGCCGGTGTAATTACAGAAGATCGACTGTTCTACATAGCCAACAAACAGACAGACATAGCTGGGGTCCATTCGTGTGCCCATGGCTACCCCTTTAGTCTGGAGGAAGTGGGAGGATTCGAAGGAGAAATTGTTAAGGGTGAGGACCAGTTCGGCTAAACGAATGAGAGTGTCGGTGGAAGGGTACTGTTGGGGACGTCAGGAGAGGAAAAAATGGAGGGCTTGGAGGCCCTGGTCATGGTGGATGGAGGTGTAGAGGGATTGGATATCCATGGTGAAGATGAGGCGTTGGGGGCCGGGGAAACGGAAATCTTGGAGGAGGTGGAGGGCGTGGGTGGTGTCTCGAATGTATGTGGGGAGTTCCTGGACAAGGAGGGATAGGACAGTGTCGAGGTAGGTAGAGATGAGTTCAGCGGGGCAGGAGCATGCTGAGACAATGGGTCAGCCAGGATGGTCAGGCTTGTGGATCTTGGGAAGGAGGTAGAACCAGGCAGTGCGGGGTTCCCAGACTATGAGGTTGGAAGCTGTGGGTGGGAGATCTCCTGAGGTGATGAGCTTCTGTATGGTCTGGGAGATGATGGTTTGGTGATGGGGGGTGGGGTCATGGTCGAGGGGGCAGTAGGAAGAGGTGTCCTCGAGTTGGCGTTTGGCTTCAGCAGTGTAGAGGTCAGTACGCCAGACTACCACTGCGCCCCCTTTATCTGCTGGCTTGATGGTGAGGTCGGGATTGGAGGGCTGCGCGTTGTGAGGGTGAGAGTTGGAGTTGGAGTTGGGGAGGGGGGTAGACAGGTTGAGGCGGTTAATGTCCCGGCGGCAGTTGGAAATGAAGAGGTCGAGGGCAGGTAATAGGCCAGCGCGGGGTTCCAGGTGGATGCAGTGTGTTGGAGGTGGGCGAAAGGGTCCTCGGAAGGTGGGCATGCCACCTCCACAGCCACTCACCAGTATCCATTGTGGGTAGACCTCAGCACACCAAGTTGTCTTGGCAGCCTAATCTCCTACAACTCTGACCCACCATGCCAGGGTTCTGACCTCATAAGGAGAGTGGGCACCGGCATCCAATCAGTGATGCACCAAAAGCAACCTCTGCCCTTTTCAAAACTCTTATAGGCCTGTGATCATGCACCAGAGCAGGCTTGACATGCTTCCAACTTTGTAGCCACCTCCCCTTACCTTCTGAAACCCAATCGTCACTTTAAGCTTGTTGATGAGAGAGTAGGGTTCTTGCCCCATTCTCCACTGCCACCATGGTAATTGCTACAGGCACTGGAATTGGTGCCTTGGCATTAACTCTGCTAGGAGTTGGAGTTTGCAGGGGTGATGTCAGATTCAGGGCGGCACGGTGGCTCAGTGGTTAGCACTGCTGCCTCACAGCGCCAGAGACCCGGGTTCAATTCCCACCTCAGGCAACTGTCTGTGTGGAGTTTGCACATTCTCCATGTGTCTGCGCTGGTTTCCTCCAGGTACTCCAGTTTCCTCCCACAATCCAAAAGACGTGCAGGTTAGGTGAATTGGCCATGCTAAATTGCCTGCAGTGTTCAGAGCGCTTTAGGGAACATCTCCGAGACACCCGCACCAATCAACCAAACCGCCCCGTGGCCCAACAGTTCAACTCCCCCTCCCACTCTGCCGAGGACATGGAGGTCCTGGGCCTCCTTCACCGCCGCTCCCTCACCACCAGACGCCTGGAGGAAGAACGCCTCATCTTCCGCCTCGGAACACTTCAACCCCAGGGCATCAATGTGGACTTCAACAGCTTCCTCATTTCCCCTTCCCCCACCTCATCCTAGTTTCAAACTTCCAGCTCCGCACTGTCCCCTTGACTTGTCCGGACTTGTCCGACCTGCCTAGCTCCTTTTCCACCTATCCACTCCACCCTCTCCTCCCTGACCTATCTCCTTCATCTCCTCCCCCACTCACCTATTGTACTCTATGCTACTTTCTCCCCACCCCCACCCTCCTCTAGCTTATCTCTCCACGCTTCAGGCTCTCTGCCTTTATTCCTGATGAAGGGCTTTTGCCCGAAACGTTGGTTTTGCTGCTCGTCGGATGCTGCCTGAATTGCTGTGCTCTTCCAGCACCACTGATCCAGAATGCAGTGTTAGGGGTCTGGGTGGGTTGCTCTTCGGAGGGTTGGGCCAAAGGGCCTGTTTCCACGCTGTAGGAATCTAATAAAAAAAAATCTAATCTAATGCAGTGTGGAATCAAGGCAATAGAGAATTCCTTGGCAATATGACAGAGTACTACTTCCACTACTCTCAGCTCCACCTTCAGGAAAGTTTTATTTGTTGTGGGCAATTGCTCAACCTTTGGTAAATTTATTTTACAGAATGGTCATTCAAATAGATTTTAGAATCCCTGTTTTAGACACAAAAGGGCCAACGATTGTTTGAAAGATACTGATTTTGCCCTGACCCAATGTAATTGAAGGTGAAATCCAGCTAGGAACATGTATATTTCCTGCTGCCATTTGGGTCTCAGTAGTCCTATGGTAATATCTGAACTAAAGTGCCTGGACCAAACTTTAGGCTCCAATAATCTACACAAATCAGTTTCCAGCTTGTCTTGCACCATCATTTTGAGCTACTCAGCACAACAAGACAAACAACAGTACAGTACACACACAATGTCACTGTAATACCAGGCCTGAGAGAACCCTTGGAGGTGACAACACCTGGAAGATCCTTGCTCAAAAGGAACCAACTTGGAGGAACACAATTCTTCAAGAACACCAAGTGGCAAGAGGAAGTAGGGAAAAGGAGCCCGAGAAAAGGAAAGTCAGCAATCAAAGCCAATGATCAATTCCACCTGCTGGAAACATCTGCCAAATTTGTAGCCAAAGATATGACTCTAGTATCAGTCACACAAGGACCCACAGAACCCATGACCAGTGACAGGGAACTTCCTGGGTGCACAATCTTACTTGTTAGTGAGTGATTGCTGACAATGAACGTCTTGCCTTTCCATTGCTGTCGTGAGACTGTTGTGTAGCTTGCAAACTAAAATAAATGTTTCAAGAAGGGATTATTGTAAACGCAACAACCACAAACCACATTGCTAACATTAAATGCTACCATTTTTCAACATGTCTGCCAATCCCTCTTATATGTGCACAATATAATTCTATCTCCCAGCAGAAAGGCTAAGATAGCATAGATCCATCTAATAAATTGAAGCACATTAACTAAAATGACAGGCAACCAATAGCTCTTAACACAAGGTCAGCCAGGGCTTTTAGATTACACCACTAATGGAGGAAATTTATATCTACTCATATTTCCTACATTCCGATCAATATCAGAGTGGCTAAGATGGATTGACGTGAGCATGCTGCATGAAAAGTCTGGATGTACTTCTATTTCTCATCTGCCAATCACTAACCAACCAACATAAGCTGACTTCTCTCAGTGTAATGCCTGACATCTGTGCAGAGTTCATAATTATTGTCAAAGAAGCTCTGGTGTGCAAATTACTGCCATTTCTGACAGAAGAAAGTTGAATCAAGAATTATGATTCACATTAAGGGATGGCTTTGCACTAAACATGTTTGCCCATGTTTCTTATGTGACAATATATACATCAATGTAATTATCACTGCAATATTCATGCTACAACGGAGGGGTAAAATTTGATTTTCTGCTCTGATTCAAACTTTCGCAGGCCCTTTGCTGCTTTGTGACATCTGGAAAGGCTACAGGAAGAGCTGAAATACATTTCTAAAAAGGAGGAGGGTGCAGAAAGAAAACAAATAAGTTCATCAGTCCTCAATAGTCTTGAACTGCACTAAATTGTCCCTGTGATCAAATGCCTGGTCTCAGCACAACAGCTCTCCTTGGGAAAACAGCATTACTGCATTCTACTCTTCCAGGCAGCCCATTAAGAATGCTAATGTATTCTTCCAGTGAACAGTTTAAATCAATGCCAAATTTTAAAATTACAGTGGTTTTCTGTATTGGATTACAGTCAAGCATCAAAAAGGTACTTTTCCCAGCAGAAAAATTAGCAAAGACAAAATAAACACCCAGACTAAAGGGTGATTTAGATCTTAGGTGGAGAAATTTACAGAAGTATTTAACACACTTTTAAATCTTTTACCTAATATGTTTACTCGTGCAGAGTACATGCCACTGAAGTGTGAGTGAACCATCAGAGAAGATGGCAGTGAAAACATTGCCACTGTTATCAACATCCTGAAGTTCAGGACACCATCAGCTAGGACGATTGTCAGTTCTGGCCATTATCCAGTAACCCTTGCTAAAAAGCTAATGCCACCTAGTGCAGTCTAAATTGAGCTCATTTTATCAAATACTCTCAAGGCTGTCCCACAACCAAAAAGCAAAGAGCTAAAGCCTTTGGGATGTGAAGGACGAAAATGAATGGAAGATTTTTAAAAAGCCCAAATTGAATATAGAGAATGCTGGAAATTAAAATGGATTGCAATTCAGTCAGCACTACAAACAACAAGTTGCATTTATATAATAACCCTACTAACATTTAAAGTAATAAAATATCTGAAGGCAGTTCAAACAAGGCAATGTTTGACAGATGGCAAAAAGTTTGCCAAAAAGGGATTGGTTTTAAAGAGCATAATTAAAGGACAAAAGAGAGGCAGAGAAGTCTAGCAAGGGAATATGATCACGTTAATAATAAGGTTAATAATCAATTGCTCATCAGAAATCGATTAATTCTGTGGGATAGTTTATTTGAAATAATGAACCCCATTACAAATTATGAAGTAGGCATTACTGCAAGCCAACTGATTTCTCGGAGTGCAGCTTGTAGATCCACTAAGTCTTTAAAGGTGAACTCTCTTAAAAGGCCAGGAACATACACACCTTTTCTTAGAATATAGGGGAATGTTGCATATATTTTCAATTACAATGAGAATAATTGCAACACTCTATAGGTAATTTGCTGATGGGTTCAGATCTCATGATGGTGACTCTGTCCTGAGATGTTGTTGATTTCCACAGTCAGTAATATTGCTAGTTGTCCCTGTTTGTTTTGTCAAGCTTTTTCTCACCATGTTTTGCAGCTGCTGTTTCAGAACGCACCTATCCTGATGCACATAGTCAAGCTTTCTTTCAGATTGACAACTGGCTGATCTCAGTCTTCAAGCTATTGCAAATGGTTCAAGGTTTCTTGGTGTGTGCTGTTTTGTTCCTTCAGCACATTCACTTCATTTTGGAGCTTCTGGTTTTACATCCTGGATTCTTCAAATTCTGTCAATGTTTCAACCTTCTTTTGGTCCAATATAATTTTCTTCTTTGTAATCTCCTCTGAAATAAGTCCAGTCTTTCCAAATCCGTTTTATTTCTGCTTTCTTGGAAGCCTGGTGCACTTCTATTTTGTGCTTAGGTCGTTGCTTGCTTGGCTCTAGATTCTCATAGTCATAGAGATGTACAGCATGGAAACAGACCCTTCAGTCCAACCCGTCCATGCCGACCAGTTATCCTAACCCAATCTAGTCCAACCTGCCAGCACCCGGCCCAAACCCTTCCTAATCATATACTCATCCAAACGCCTCTTAAATGTTGCAATTATACCAGCTTCTACCACTTCCTCTGGCAGGTCATTGCATACACGTACCACCCTTTGTGTGAAAAAGTTGCCCCTTTTTGGTCCCTTTTAAATCTTTGATCTCTCACTCTAAACCTATGCCCTCTAGTTCTGGACTCCCCCATCCCAGGGAAAAGACTTTGTCTATTTATCCTATCCATGCCCCTCATAATTTTGTATATCTCTATAAGGTCATCTCTCAGCCTCCGCGCTCCAGGGAAAACAGCCCCAGCCTGTTCAGCCTCTCCTTATAGCTCAAAACCTCAAACCCTGGCAACATCCTTGTAAATCTTTTCTGAACCTTTTCAAGTTTCACAACATCTTTCCAATAGGAAGGAGACCAGAATTGCATGCATTCTGGTTGAGTTATTTCAATAGAGTATCAATGCTGACGTTTACTTCTGAAGGAACCACTTCATTTCAATTTCTATCTCCTATTCACTTGTTTGTACATTCTCCACCAATTTGTGCACTTCTGTTAATTGGTTTTGTATCTACCATTGTCTTAATGGTTTAGATGGAGAGGAATTGTATAAGACTGTACAAGAAAATTTGCTGATTTAGTATGTGGGTGCACTTACCAGAGAAGGTGCAAAACTTGATCTACTCTTGGGAATGAAGGCAGGGTGGGTGACTGAGATGTCAGTGGGGGAGTGCTTTGGGGCCAGCGACCATAATTCTATTAGTTTTAAAATAGTAATGAAAAAGGATAGACCAGATCTAAAAATTGAAGTTATAAATTGGAGGAAGGCAAATTTTGAAGGCATTAGGCAAGAACTTTCGAAAGCTGACCGGGGGTAGACATTCGCAGGTAAAAGGATTGCTGAAAAATGGGAAGCCTTCAGAAATGAGATAATGAGAGTCCAGAGACAGTATATTCCTGTCAGGGTGAAAGGAAAGGTTGGTAGGTATAGGGAATGCTGGATGACTACAGAAATTGAGGGTTTGGTTAAGAAAAAGGAAGCATATGTCAGGTATAGACAGGAGAGATTAAATGAGTATAAAGGCAGTAGGAATATACTAAGAGGGAAATCAGGAGAGCAAAAAGGGGACATGAGATAGCTTTGGCAAATAAAATTCAGGAGAATCCAAAGGGTTTTTAAAAATACATTAAGGACAAAAGAGTAACTAGGGAGAGAATAGGGCCCCTCAAAGATCAGCAAGGCGGCCTTTGTGTGGAGCCACAGGAGATGGGGGAGATACTAAATGAGTATTTTGCATCAGTATTTACTGTGGAGAAGGACATGGAAGTTATAGAATGTGAGGAAATAGATGGTGACATATTGAAAAAAGTCCATATTACAGAGGAGGAAGTGCTGGATGTCTTGAAATGCATCAAGGTGGATAAATCTGCAGAACTTGATCAGGTGTAACCTAGAACTCTGTGGGAAGCTAGGGAAGTGATTGCTGGCCCCCTTACTGAGATAGACACAGGTGAGGTGCCAGAAGACCGGAGGTTGGCTAATGTGGTGCCACTATTTAAGAAAGCTGATAAGGACAAGCCAGAGTACTGTAGACCGGTGAGCCTGACGTCGGTGGTGGGCAAGTTTGAATTTATCCTGAACCAAATGTTCAGCCTTTCCTTCTTGAACTTTCATTTTTGCACCTTTTTTTGTTTATTCATTGCCCATCCCTAATTGCCTGCAGGGCAATTAAGCATCAACCACATTGCTGAGGGTCTAGAGTCACATGTAGGCCAGACCAGGTGAGGATGACAGATTCATTACTGAACCAGTCCAAGAATCGACAATGGGATTCATTATTAAGCTCTTAATTCCAGATTTTTCTTGAATTCAGATTCCACCATATGCCATGGTGGGATTTGAACACAGATACCCTGTTCTGAAGAAAGGTTGCTGGACCTGAAACATGAACCCCAATTTCTCTCCACAGATGCTGCCAGACCTGCTGAACCTTTCTGGCAATTTCTATTTTTGTTTCGGATTTCTAGCATCTGCAGTTCTTTCATCTTTCTCCCCTCCAGAACATTACCTGGGTCTCTGGATTAACAGTTCAGCAATAATACCTCTCGGCTGTCATCTCCCCACAGTCTTTCACTAAATGACATAAATTCTAGTTCTAAATGGACTCTGAATTGGTCTTCTAATGTGATCTGTAAAAATGGAGACTTATTAGCTGTTCAGGTATTACTCTGACATGTTAACTTCATCCTCAATTGTTACAAAAATCTCAATGGCTCTATTTTTTGCACTGAATGTACTCAAACCTTGAAAGCATAGTTGTGAACATGGTTTAAACCTTTTGAATTCTGTTAGGAGATCTGCTGTACCCCAATATAAACTGGGGAGTTTTGTGGACATTTTGCTGATATGCATTTCACTTTCCCTTGCTTGCAATGAGCAAGAACACAACTTGGTTACTTGTCTTTCACAACTGTGTGTAGTGACTTCTTGACATAATTTGTCAGCAAGTTATGTTCTCAACACTCTCCAACACTGTAACAAAGTCAGATGGGGTTGGCTTATGTATTTCAGTATACTATAGTAATGGTGTGTCTCACATCCAGATTAAATCACTTGCTAGCTAATCAAGAATGATGGGCTTAAACACCACAATATTTTCTCCCACTGTTCATCATGCAACGTTAGTAATGGTTTAATAATCATACATCAGGGATAGCTCAATTCCTTGGGTTAATTTTATTTAACATAGCAAAGCACATTATACTTACTGAAGCAGACATAACAACTCAATCGATTTGTGTATAGATCAGTGTTAATTAGCGATTTTAGCTTGATAGTTTAAGGCGTAGCCACTATTAGTGGAGCAATTAAAAATCAGCGATGAAGAAGAGATCAGAAAGAGATAAATACACATCTTAAGAAGGTTGCAGCGGTTAGAGGATGTTACAGAGGGGCAAGGCCATGTCTAGATTTGAGAATAGAAATGATCATTTTAAAATCAAGACTTGGCTTAACAGGGAGCCAATATAAATTAGTTTATAGAGGAGGTTGGTTGAACAAGACTTGGTGCTTGTTAAGGGCAGTAGAGTATTGGATGACCTCAACGTTTAGAGGATAAAATGCAGGAGAGTAGCTAGGACTGCATTGGAATGGAAAAGTCTACAGCTAGCAAAAGGACTATGAGGTTTTAGCAGCAGATGAGCTAAAACAGTGAGGTCAGCTGTTGTAATAGTGGTGGTAATAGCTGGTCTTAGTGAGAGTCAGAAACTCAACTTGGGGTCAAAAATTAACAGTCTGGTTCTGCCTCACAGAGTTATCAAGGTATTGGAGCTAGGGATGGAGTTTGTAGTAGCGACTGTAAATAACATCTTCACAACATTTTCTTGCTTATCCAATATAAGATTCCTGAAAGCAGTCTGGCAATTCAGTGACAGTGCAGGAGTCAAGAGAGGTGGAAAATGCAAGGGCAAGTTAATGCGATAACAGCCTGCACTTATAATGAATGGCTTTTGCCCGAAACGTCGATTTCGAAGCTCCCTGGATGCTGCCTGAACTGCTGTGCTCTTTCAGCACCACTAATCCAGAATCTGGTTTCCAGCATCTGCAGTCATTGTTTTTACCTCTTATAATGTACCTTCTGGTGCTATATAATGATTCACCCTTTTGAAAAACAGTTTGAACCCAACATTGTAACTCAGGTGCAAGGGTGCTTAAGGTGACACCTTTTATTTCAAGGCAGTAGACTAACAAGTCACACTTGAAAAGTTTAATGGTCTTGTTTATTCATATGCTAATTACCCGGCTCTGAATTTCAAGCTCTTTAACATTTTGTAGTTGCACAGTTAAACACACTCTTCAAGCAGCAGGATGAACTTTTTCATAATTAATAAATTCATTTCATTGCATTACACGATTGAAAAGGAAAGTAAAATAAAATGAAAAAGGGAAGGGTATTGTGAATGTTTTTTTTTCAATTAGTTTTGGTTAGTCTCTGGGAATAGGCAATTGACCATAGCACCAACAGATGGGATGGAATCTGCTCTCTTCCTTGCAGCTGTTAAGACTGAGTTTGGTCAGGCTGTATGCAGTTCTCAGCAGACATCAGTTCATAACTTTGTCGTTAAATATGCCACAAATAACACTAATAGGGTAGTCTAGCTCTGTGAGGTCAGAGGACAGTCAATACAGGAAATAGCAAAGACATTGTGTCACAGCAAAGATTCCATTTTAATGTTGAATCAATTTAGGTCTAAGTAATCATATGACAGCTGTACTATATAACCAATGCTACAGATAACCCAGAAGTGTCTGATTCTGCCATGAGCTCAAAGTGCAAGAATGTACTGTTAGCTCTCCTGTTGATAAGTAGAAACATTGATTTATGCAGGCTGTCAAAGTATTCATGGATTTGTGTGGTTGCAGACATAACCAGGCTGGATTCACCCCTGCTTTGATCACTTGGTTATGGAGATACTTGGGTTATACCATGAGCAAAATTGAGAATTTGTGGCCCATCAGTAACACATCACTGCAGAAACTGTAGATATTGAGTTACTATAACCTCTTGTATAAAAAGATTGATAGGTGGTTTTCTGCAGCTCTGATTGCTCCCCCCGCCCACCTCCCCCATTCTTTGTTTCCTCTACCAGCAGCAGACACAGCAAAAAAGGGAGAGTTTAAGACTTGACTTGAGTGGTAGATAGGGAAGGAGCTGGAGGTATTTTCATTGCTCACTCCAATGAGATTCAGCTATGTATTTTGATTGCATTATTTGAAGTATACTTCAGTTGTTCTAATTTTGCAGGTTTCCTCAAGATCTTTGAAACTTTATTTAACTTTCTTTCCAGGTACTTCCAAACGATGAAAACAAAATGTCATGATTTTTAAATTACAAGTATTTCACAAATGGAGTTAAAAGCAATTGTCAATATACAGATGTATGTCTGTACATTTTGTGACTATTAAAAACCATGAACAACCCAAAGGTGACAGCTTATAATCATTTGACTCTAGTGAGCAATAATCTTTAAATTTCTTTGACATCAGATGAGCAATAATCAGGTACCTTTTGGTGGGTCAGAAATGCTAATAATTCAGTTATAGTCTCCTTCAGAGATGAACATCCCCAAGGAAACTCTTACACAATACAATTGTGAGTTAGACCCATCATACAAAGTTGTGTTATTGATTCTACATTGACCCCTGGAAAGGAATATGGGCATTTACCTTTCTGCAAAATAAGGTAACTGCTTCCCTTCACAGTATTGTATGCAACTGCCCTTTTAACCACATAATTTTGAAACTGTAAACAGTTAAGGGGGTCAGCACTGCTGTTAACCACATCTACAGGCAAAATCAGCACTCCTAACTCTGGGGTGCATAAGGAAAAAGTCTCTGTTACGACATGGCAGTGAACCCTTCTGCTAATTAAACCAAACACCCAGAAAAACTCATCTCGCATTGTAATCTGTTAAAATGAGTGACAGAGATCTCCTAAATTCCACAATTTAAAGAAATAATATCAATTTATTCCTTAACTCTAAAAGTGAACATTAAACAACAGCTATTCACAACTCTAAGCCCTCCTTTCTCTTAACTGCTTATTATCTGCCTCCTGTTATAATACCTATAACAATATACTGTTCCATTTTTTAAAAATGCATTAAAATTACATCAACTTAATTTCATAACCATAGTCAAGCGGCTGTAGTCTTCTTTCGGTTAAAGATCTCCCTGGGTCGTCATCTTTCTTTTACTGTGAATATTTTTCATAGGAGAAAGGTACCTTTGATAGTGTGTGTTTTTGGATGGGAGTTACTCTGCCTGACTTTCAAAATGCCTGATTTTTTTTTTAATACTCCTAACTTCGGTGGTCATGAAGTGCTTCGAAAGGCTGGTCATGGCATTAATCAGCTCCAGCCTCCCCACTACTCTTGACCCATTCCAATTTGATATCAGACCAACAGATCCATATTACTTGCCCTTCATTCCTCCCTAGAACATCTTGACACCAAGAACAGCTATGTAAGAATCCTACTTATTGACTACAGTTCAGCCTTCAACACTATTATCCACTATTACTAAATTAGTGATCTCGGACACTAACCCCAACTCTCTGCAACTGGATCCTCAATTTCCTGACCCACAGCCACAATCTGTGAAGATTGGGGATAATATTTCATCCTCACTAACACTCAACACATGAGCTCCCCAGGGGTTCGTACTCAGCCCCCTACTATACTCACTGTATACCCATGACTGCGTCGCCAATAACAGACTAATGCCATTTACAAGTTCGCTGATGACACCACCATAGTTGGTCAAATCTCAGATGGTGATGAAACAGACTACAGACGGGAGGAGGAAGACCTGGAAAAATGATGCACCGAGAACAACCTAACTCTCAGTGTTTGCAAAACCAAGGAAGTCACTATTGACTTTCGGTGGGATGTTACTCATACCCTGCTACACATTGACAGCAAAGAGGTGGAACGCGTGGAGAGTGTCAAGCTCCTGGGAGTGGTCAACCACAACAAGCTTTCTTGCACTCTTCATGTGGATGCACTGGTTAAAGGCCAACAAGATCTTGTCTTCCTCAGACAGCGGAGGAAATCTGGCATGATGGTGAATACCCTTGCCAATTTGTATAGGTGCACCATCAAGAGCACTCTGTCTGGATGTATCACTACCTGGTATGGCAACTATACTATTCAAGATTGGAGATGGTTACAGAGAGTGGTGAACTCAGCCCGGACAATAACAAAGGCCAGCCTCCCATCCATAGAATCCATCTAACAGGCCCACTGTCAAGGTAAGGCTGCCAGCATTCTCAAAGATCCATCACACACTGACAATGTTTTTCTACAACCTCTACCATCGGGGAGAAGGTACATAAGCCTGAACACAGCACCAGCCGGTTTTGAAACAGTTTCTACCCTACTGTTGTTAGAATACTGAATGGATTCACAAACTCTTAACATTCGCCTGTACCTGTGCTTTTGTTTTCGCTGCTGTTTACCTATTATTTACTTATCTATGCTACTTAACTCTGTGATCTGCCTGTAGTCCCACCAGACAAAGATTTTCACTGTGCCTCGGTACATGTGACAATAAATTCAATTCATTCAATTTGTCTCATCGGTTCGATGTGGGCAAAAACAATAAATTCAAACTTATTTGGGTTTTAGTATGCTGGACATAATTTAAACAGATTGGTTAAATTCAAATTGTTGTCAAACAGCTACTAACTGTGGTATCTATTTCACATTTTACATTTTTTCAATTTTCCAGTTCACGGAGACTGCTAGCTCATCATATGACAGGTACTTGTCAACTCAGTGCAAAACAGCATTCACCTCTCTCGAAGTGAAAGTACACACCTTCAACTTCATAACATCTCTGACAGGTGTATCTGTGCACTCTCCCAAGTAAATAATGTCTTTTGTCAAGACTGTAGAGCTGAAATCACACTTCAATAAGACCTCCTCAAATTACCTTTGAAGGGATTTTAAAAGAGAAGAAGATGCCTATAACCCCTCAGCAGCTGGTCTGTCAATCAACCCATCCTAACAAATAAATCCCAGACTGCTAATTCCAACATTCAAGGCTCCATATTAACACCAGCAGATTGGTAAACAGGGAAGCAGTGGTGTAGTGATAATATCACTGGATTAGTAACCCAGAATTCCAGGCTAATATACTGAAGACATCAGTTCGAATCTCACCATGGCAGATGATGAAACTTTTATTCAATTTTTAAATTCTGTACTGAATTGTTTTCTAAAAGCTAGTCTAATGGCAAGCAGGTAACCACTGTCAAACATTGTAAAAAAAAAAACAACCTGATCTGCCAATGTTCTTTCAGGAAGGAAATTGGTCACCCTTACATGGTTTGGCCTACATGTTGTAGAGTCATAGAGATGTACAGCACAAAAACAGACCCTTCTGTCCAAGCCGTCCATGCCGATCAGATGTCCCAACCCAATCTAGTCCCACCAGCCAGCACCTGGCCCATATCCATCCAAACCCTTCCTATTCATACACCCATCAAATGCAATTGTACCAGCCTCCACCACTTCCTCTGGCAGCTCATTCCATACACGTACCACCCTCTGTGTGATAGACTTTACAACTATATATATGTACAACTATGCAACTATACAAAATGCTAGTGCGGCCATACTTGGAATATTATGTACAATTCTGGTCGCCATATTTCAGGAGGAATGTGGAAGCATTGGGAAAGGTGAAAAGGAGATTTACCAAGATGTTGCCTGGTCTGGAGGGAAGGTCTTATGAGGAAAGGCTGAGAGACTTGGGCCTGTTCTCATTGGAAAGAAGGCGGCTAAGAGGGGATTTGATAGAGACATACAAGATGATCAGAGGATTAGATAGGGTAGACAGTGAAAGTCTTTTTCCTAGGATGACGACGTCAGCTTGTACAAGGGGGCATAATTACAAATTGAAGGGTGATAGATAAGACAGATGTCAGAGTCAGGTTCTTTATTCAAAGAGTGGTAAGTTAATGGAATGCCCTACCTGCCAATGTAGTCAACTCAGCCACATTAGGGAAGAGTTAAACAATCCTTGGATAAGCAAATGGATGATGATGGGATAGTGTAGGGGGACGAGCTGAAAATAGTTCACAGGTTGGCGTAACATTGAGGGCCAAAGGGCCTGTTCTGCGCTGTATTGTTCTATGCTCTATGTTCTAAAACGTTGCCCATTAGGTCTCTTTTATATCTTTCCCATCTCACCCTAAACCTATGCCTTCTAGTTCTGGTCTCCCCCAACCCAGGGAAAAGACTTTGTCTATTTATCCTATCCATGCCCTTCATAATTTTATAAACATCTATAAGGTCACCTCTCAGCTTCTGACACTCTAGGGAAAACAACCCCAGCCTGTTCAACCTCTCCCTATATCTCAAATCCTCCAATCCTGGCAACATCCTTGTAAATCCTTTATGAACCCTTTCAAGTTTCACAACATCTTTCCGATAGGAAGGAGACCAGAATTGCACCCAATGTTCCAACCGTGGCCTAACCAATGTCCTGAACAGATGCAACATGACTTCCCAACTCCTGTACTCAATACTCTGACCAATAAAGGAAAGCATACCAAACACCTTCTTCACTATCCTATCTACCTGCAACTCCACTTTCAAGGAGCTACGAACCTGCACTCCAAGGTCTCTTTGTTCAGCAACACTCTCTAAGACCTTACCATGAAGTGTATAAGTCCTGCTAAGATTTGCTTTCCCAAAATGCAGCACCTCGCATTTATCTGAATTAAACTCCATCTGCCACTTCTCAGCCCATTGGCCCATCTGATCAAGATTTTGTTGTAATCTGAGGTAACCTTCTTCGCTGTCCACTACACCTCTAATTTTGGTGTCATCTACCAACTTACTAAGTATACCTCTTATGCTCACATCCAAATCATTTATATAAATGAAGAAAAGTAGTGGACCCAGCACTGGTCCTTGTGGCACTCCACTGGTCACAGGCCTCCAGTCTGAAAAACAACCCTCCACCACCACCCTTGTCTTCTACCTTTGAGCCAGTTCTGTATCCAAATGGCTAGTTCTCCCTGTATTCCATGATATCTAACCTTGCTAACCAGTCTCCCACGGGGAACTTTGTTGAACGCCTTACTGAAGTCCATATAGACCACATCTGCCACCCTGCCCTCATCTATCCTCTTTGTTACTTCTTCAAAAAACTCAGTCAAGTTTGTGAGACATGATTTCCCACATAAAAAGCCATGTTGACTATCTCTAATCAGTCCTTACTTTTCCAAATACAAGTACATCCTGCACCTCAGGACAGGATAGTTGCCTATAGCTCCCTGGCTTGTCCTTACCACCCTTCTTAAACAGTGGCACGCCAGCCAACCTCCAGTCTTCCGGCACCTCACCTGTGACTATTGATGATGCAAAAAATCTCAGCAAGAGGCCCAGCAATCATTTCCCTATCTTCCCACAAAGTTCTAGGGTACACCTGATCAGGTCCTGGGGATTTATACACCTTTATGTGTTTCAAGACATCCCTCACTTCCTCCTCTGTAATATGGACATTTTGCAAGATGTCGCCAGCTATTTCCCCACAATCTAGATCTTCCATGTCCTTTTCCACAGTAAATACTGATGCAAAATACTCGTTACATATCTCCCCCATTTTCTGCAGCTCCACACAAAGGCCGCTTTGCTGATCTTTGAGGGGCCCTATTCTCTCCCTAGTTACCTTTTTGTCCTTAATGTACTTGTAAAAAACCTTTTGGATTCTTCTTAATTCTATTTGCCAAAGCCATCTCATGTCCCCTTTTTGCCCTCCTGATTTCCCTCTTATGTATACTCCTACTGCCTTTATACTCTTCTAAGGATTCACTCGATCTAACCTGTCTATACCTTGCATAGGCTTCCTTCTTTTTCATGGGACTTTAGCCTCACAATAGTTGACTGTCAACTACCCCTCAAAATGACCCTAGCAAGCCAGTTAATTATGGGACAATTCAGGTAGTGCAATAGGTACTGGCCCAGCCAGTGACGCCCACATGTTATGAATTAAAAAATAAAAGCTGGTAACTCGATTGTTTTAGTCTTTAAGTTGTTACTAATTGAATAATCACTTTAGCTATTTCAATTCTATTTCTCGGTGTAGTGAGGATAGGGAAAGAGATTTCTTTTAAAACTCAATTTGCAACCATTAGTTTGGACTTTTTAAAAAGTATTATGTTTGCATGCTAGGCTTTAGAAATTATTACATTCTGTCTTGGGTCACTCAAGTTCTTGTACCTAATTGCAGACCCAGTACGTGGATGTCAGCGAAGTTGGACTGAAGAGTCTGTTTCCATGCTGTAAATCTCTAGGACTCTACAAATACGAGCAATCTCCAAGCTATGCCTGCTGGTACCAATACTTCCTTGTTTGTAATTGTTGGTGAGTTGGTTGATCATGGTTCCCTTCCATCCCAAACAGTAACTACTTACAGGAAGAGTTCACACAGAAGACCTTCAAGTTAATTTTGATCAGAGACCAAGCTCAATGCAATTACTAATTAATATTTAGCTCTGCAGCATGCCTTCACGTAAGCATTCTGTCAAAATCTCATGCTTGCCCATTCGGTAACAAACCCACTTTGCTGAAAATCGTCTCACCGTTACCACTTCTATCCCTCGGCTCTATCCCTGCAATTTCATTTCTTACAAACACCAATGCAAATTTCTTACAAAATCATAGATCATCATTCTCATAGGCTGTGCATTCAGATAATTCTCTGCATTAAAAGTGTTCTTCCTCATATCCCAGCTGTATCTCTTGCTCAAATCCTCCCTCATCCTTGCACAATCGGCAAATGGAAACAGCTGTTTTTTGTTCACCTTAACTAAATCTATCATTATCCTCTTGCTGCTCCAAGGATAACACCAGTTCCTCCAATTTTGTATCCTAGCCCAACCCCCGGAATTGCAAGAACCATTGACAAATGCTGCAGGATCAGAGTGGTGCTGGAAAAGCACAGCAGGTCAGGCAGCATCTAAGGAGCAGGAAAATCAACATTTTAGGCAAAAGCCCTTCATCAGGAATAATCACCAGTCTAATCTGGACTCTAATCTCCACTTCTGCCTAAATCTCTGCTATTCCCTTCCTAAAGGCTGAAACTAAAACAGGACTCAATACACGAGTTGTGGCAGAGACAGAGCTTTTGTAAAGTCTATATCCTATCATTTTCTGTTTTGACAGTGTGGACTAAAATGGAAAAAGAATGGTTTTAAAGTGAGTTACTGAAACTCGTTGTACAAGGTGTTTGCATTGCTGCTTTGATTAAGCAGTGTGGGGAGATGCTTTTAAATGGCACAGTACTAGACATGTGTGCACAGAGAGATTCAAATGATTGGTTTGTCCAACAAAGAAAAGTCATGGATACCAAAGTTTGATGACAACTGTGACTGGTTGCTGAGGAGCTACACGGCTTGAGGCTGTGGACAGTACGTGGAGAAATGTTGCAGGAAGGGCAAAAGACTTTTTCTCTCTCTCTCTCCCTCTGCGGTAAAATACCGGAAGCCTGAGGAAAGCCAGTTATCTCCCCCCACCAGTTGCTGTAAGCGACTGCCTTTAACCAGTGACTAAAAGATTTTGTAGTTAGTCTACCATCACTATATCCTGAAAATGTGTTGCTGGAAAAGCGCAGCAGGTCAGGCAGCATCCAAGGAGCAGGAGAAACGACGTTTTGGGCATGAGCCCTTCAGGATTCCTGAAGAAGGGCTTATGCCCGAAACGTCGATTCTCCTGCTCCTTGGATGCTGACTGACCTGTTGCGCTTTTCCAGCAACACATTTTCAGCTCTGATCTCCAGCATCTGCAGTCCTCACTTTCTCCTACCATCACTATATGCCTCTTGTGAAGGATGCGAAAGAACTTGGAGAAAGCAGACTTAAGGACAGAAAGTCAGAAGAAATGTTTCAATGGACCTCATGGACTTGTGCTATTGTGTTTTTTAGTTTCTTCTCCTCCACCCATTAATCCAATTACTTTTGGGGGTGGGAAGTAATTAGAATTTTAACTAGTTGAGCCATGCGTTGATAGTTTGTAGCTGTTTACTTTGATTAGAATGTGCTTATTTTTTAGTAAACTGCAGTTCTTATTAAATATACGGACCTGGTCAGTGTTATTTGTTAATTTGCTTCCAACAGACAGGTAAATTCAAGACTTTATGTGCTTTGAATAAATCATAAACCTTTGTGGCCAGTCCAGGGGTGTGAGAATCAATGCACGTTCTCAAGTGGGCTATAACATTTTTTATGGGTTCAAGATAACTTCTCAGCTTTTATACTGAATATCACAATTTATTGTTAAAAGGCTTTCTTAATTCGTCTACCACCTTCAAAGATCTTTACCCACAAACCCAGAACTGATCATATATGTTCTTCAGAACTGGGTAACTAATTATGTAGCACCCTCTCTATTCCTTCTACCAAACTCAGGAATCTGGCATCCTGATGGAAGACAATATTTAAACAAAAACAAGCAAGCGAAATGTTTGAAAGCAAATTAAAAGTTTATGGTCAATAAATAGGCACACTTGAGTCAAGCAGAGTGATTGCAAATAATTTGAGGAATGCAGCACCAGCTAAGAAATAACATTTCCAGATTCAAATAGCATGCAACTAACCACAATCATCAAGCACTGAAGAAAATGGGGGTTGATCGGATTGTGTCTTATTGTGAAAGATGAGCAGCAGATTGGGTGTCTGTTTTGTATTACTCATTATCGTGCATGAAAATAAAAGTCAGGAGAGATGTGAAACAGCTAGCCAATTTGCTTTAACCCACTTTCCATTATTGCACAATGTCAAAATAACCTCAATGTATGAGATAGAGATGGAACCAAAAGTCATGTGACCATTACATGCAAGATAGTATTAGACAAAACCATTACACGTTTGCAATATTTCACTGATTGTTTGAGTACCTGCCAATGGTATCATGGATTGCATTTTAACACCATTCAGTGTCCTACACCCAAGGAAGGTAAACAGAAACTGGGATAGTTAAACTATAAAAGAATGAAAACCCGATGCCCAATACACTTTTAAAAACGTGATCACTTATTACAATTGACTAATGAGGCAGCTTGTGTCAGCTTTTAGCAGCCATTTGGAATGAACAGCTGCGGGTCATTTTTCCCAAACCTCAAGAAACCCAGCAGCTGGGTTCCTGCCAATTCCACTAGGCAATCTGCATCCATTGGCACAATCCGCTGATGTTCCACATCTTCACCCTTCCCTCCCACTCCTCCATCTTTTCCCATAAATATCAGAGCATTGTTGATTTTTGGGAAAAAAAAGGTCACCGTGTGATCCAAGGTGTGTGATTTATCTAAGGGATTTAATGATTAACTTGTAGATATTTTTGCAGCCATGGTGTTTTAAATGTGAAAGTGTTCCTGTTGTGTAATTGGGTTTATATTTCATTGGAATATTTTGAGGAAACAAAGTAAACAGTTGTACACTAGGCTTTCAGCTTAGATCAGAGCTTTGTTCTTTTTCTTTTGATTAGGGAAAACATTCATAGCTGGATAAATTTAGAATTAGAACTTAGAATTAAATTTTATTGTCACGTGTACTCAAGTATAGGAATACACAAGTACAATGGCAAGTGAAAAGTATGCAGCTTTTGGATTCAGTTTGCCAGTTCTGCAGAAGCTCTGGCTGAAGCTAGAAGTCTAAATCAGCTGCTTCCGAAGAAAGGAAATGGTTTAGAGCTGTTAAGAAATTGGTTACATCAGTGTAAGCAGTTTAACTTGTACGTTCCAGACTAGAAGTGTTTAGATACAATGCTGAGACAGTCTCAGCTCTGTTATATCAATGTCCCAGGAAGAGGCTATTTGATTTTCAAGGTGGGGAATTAAAGCCACAGCTATATTAAGATATATTTCAGCTATATTTCAGATCTACAGATCTGAAAGAGAAGTTTCTAGCGCAAGTACTGGAAATTTGTCCCTCTGTGATTAATGGAAGTGTATTTTACCAGGCTTTTGAATCTGTAAAGTTGTGTTATATGTAAATAATTTGATTTGTTCTATTTAATCTGAATTTTCTTTGCTAATAAACTTGTTTTTTATTCTTTCTGGAACATTGCATATTTGTGTTTCACTTCAAGACCGCTTTGTTTTATCAAAAATAAAACTGATGATGCCAGATTTCAGTCTGTGATCTGACTTGTCCAGTAATAATATCAGTTGGGATTATAAATACTGGGGCTCTTGGTGGGATTTGAATTCACTGCATTTAAGAAGGATGTGCATTTTTCTTAAGGTAGCAGTTACTTAGTGGTTCTGGACATAAAATAACTAAATTGTGGTGAAGTTTACTCCACAGAATTTTAAGATGACTTTCAAAGTTGATAAGGGTTTTCTAGGAGTGGAAGATAGAACAGTGAATTATTTGAAATCGCTGACAAAAGCTAAACTAAGAAAGTTAGAAGATAAATTGAAGGTAGAAGTAAAAGCAGGGTCTCATAAGGAAGGGATGCTTCTCGTGATTATGCAACACTTAGAAGTGGAAGAAAACTTTTTTCTTCTATTGCATGGATCTCGAAGGTCAGTGCATGGCCACAACTTCCAGAATCAGATGTCAATGCTACAAATAGCATCAGCACACTGATTGCAGTGAGTGGATCCTCAGTGTAGCTGCACAGCCATGCAACTTAGATGGAATGCCTTGAAAGTGTAGTCCAAGATAGACAAGATAGTGAAAAAGGCATTTGGTATGCTTGCCTTTATTAGCCAGTGCGTTGAGCATAAGAGTTGGGAGGCTATGTTGTGGCTGTACAGGATATTGTTTAGGCCACTTTTGGTTCAACTGCATTCAATTCTCGTCTCCCTACTATAGGAAGAATGTTGTGAAACTTGAAAGGGCTCAGAAAAGTTTTACAAAGATGTTGCCAGGATTGGAGGATTTAAGATGGAGGGAGAGCCTGAATAGATGGAGGCTGTTTTCCCTGGAGTCAGAGGCTGAGGGGTGACTTTATAATATCAGGAGGGGCATGGATAGGATAAGTAGACAAGGTCATTACCCTAGATTGAGGGGAATCCAAAACTAAAGGGCATTGGTTTAAGGTAAAAGGTGAAACATTTACAAGGGACCTAAGGGACAACTTTTTCATGCAGAGGATAGTGCGTGAATGAAATAAGCTGCCAGAGAAAGTGGTGGAGACAGGTACAATTACAATATTTAAAAGGCATCTGGATGGGTATATGAATAGGAAGGGTTTAGAGGGATGTGGGCTAAATGTTGGAAAATGGGACCAGATTTATGTAGGATATCTGGTCAGCAAGGACGAGTTGGCCTGAACGGTCTGTTTCACTGCCGTGTATCTCTATGCGTCTATGATGGGGATCCCAACTGAAATGAACCAAAATACAATCAGTGATAAGAAACTGGATTTAGAGGAGAAAGACAAACTAAAGTGAGATAGAATTTTAAAACAAAACCATCAATTCCAAAGTGATCAGGAAATTAGAGGACATGAGTTGCCCATGGACCAGCTTAGAGCAAAGAATAGAAGTCGAGAAAACAAATAAATCAAACTAATTTTAAAAAAGGCTGGAACCAAAAAAAGTGACAGAAATAAATTTACATGCTTCCACTGTCATAACACCGGACATACCACAGTCAATTGCTAGCGGTTAAATGGGAGACTGATCGCAGTAGATGGAAAGTCTCAGGAATATTCTGAAAAAGGAGGGAGCAGAAAAGGATCGAGGTATTAAAACTGTAGTTTTGTAAAATGGTAATACAAAAAGAATAATGCTTCCTTAGAATGTACTAAGGAAGGCCAATCATGAAAATTATTTTCTGAAGATTGTCAAGGAGAATCAGACTGCTGTAGATTTGAGTATTTAAAATCATAGAACTCCTACAGTGTGGAAACAGGTTCTTCGGCCCAAGTCCACATTGACCCTCCGAAGAGTATCCCACCCAGACCCATTCCCCTAACCTACACATCCCTGAACCCTATAGGCAATTTCAACTGTGGGAGGAAACTCACATAGACACAGGGAAAACGTGCAACTCTACACAGTCACCCGAGGCTGGAATCGAACCGGAGTCCCTGGCACTGCAAGGCTGCAGTGCTAACCATTGGGCCACCCAAAATAAGAGGTGTTTCCTTATGCTTTGAATCAAGCAAGTCAATCAATATAAAATACTGAGACACACTGGAGCAACTCAGTCACTGATGCTACTATTAGTTCTTCAGAAGGATTAATGAAGCAGCAAATATTACTTGATGATATACATGAAAGTTACAAACTAGTCTCATTATACAGAGGTCAGCTATAGAGTAACTGTAGTAGCGAAACAAATTCCTCTGATGGAATTGATTTTATTTCGGGAAATGATCTGGCAGGTTTAAGAATATTGGCTCTCTAAGGGTAATGAAACAACCAGTGGAAATAAACGAAACAGAAATATAATGAGAAACATCCTGGATTGTTTCCAGATCGTGCTGTGACAATATCTTAGGCTCATCAAATTAAGCAGGAAGAAAAAGTGTTAATGAAACTGGGAAATGATTTGGAAATGTAGTTATCAGATACAATTTTAAAAATTTAACTCAAAAGAATTAAGGCATAATATATATAAGCACATATAATACAGAGGAACCTCGATTATCCGAATACCAATTATCTGAAAATCAGATTATCCAAAGGAGATCTCGAGGTCCCGATAGAAACATTACATCAAAGACGTGTTTCCAACAGTGATTGCGTATTTTGTTTACAGCGATTAAACAGGCACTGTCTCCAAATGACTGACCTTCTGCCCTCTCTCTCTCTCTCCCCTCACTTTCCCTGGAATTCCACACAGGAGTGTAGCCTAAGCGCCCCTCCTGCCCCAGATAATCTCTCCAACAATCTCTCCAAATGTGGAATCTGTCAAAAAGTTGCAGTGAAAAGTTGCGAGTGCACGCGCGCTATTTGGAGACTTGCCCCACAAAGGCGGCAGCAGCAGCAGGAGAGGGGGCAGTGGTGAACTGGGGCAGAGGGCAGGAGGACAGTGTTGGGGTCACAGGCGGTGTTGGTACGGGGTTGGGAGCAGAGGGCGGGGTTGGGGGTAGGGTGGGGTTGGGGGCAGTGATGGGGTTGTGGGGCAGTGTTGGGCAGGATCAGGAGCCAGTGTTGGACAAGGTTGGGGGCGGGGGGGGGGGGGGGGGGGGGAGTATTGGATGGGATCGGGGGGCGGGGAGTCTCGTGCGTTGTGCGCTGCTGCAGTCTCCTGAACGGAGAGCAGACTTTGAAAACTCTGAGCCCCAGAGCAAAGGCATTTAATTGATAACTGAATGATCGATTATCTGAACAAAATAGTGCCCGCCCACCCCTTTTGGATAATCGAGGCTCCCCTGTATACACAAATACACGCAACAAATATTATAGATTTAGCCCATTTTAAATAGAATTGTCATTAACGGATTCAGAATTAAAAATGTTCTATTAAATAAGGTACTCAAAAACTGAATTAAAAACAGAACCCTGTGTCAAATTTTGCCAGACATGCCATAATGTCAGGTAAGAGCAAGTGAGGACTGCAGATGCTGGAGATCAGAGTCGAGTGTGTGGTGCTGGAAAAGCACAGCCGGTCAGGCAGCGTCCGAGGATCAGGGGAATCGGGCATAAGCCCTTCATCAGGAATAATGTCAGGTAGTGGGGAAACCCCAACCCTCAATTAATTTTGTGCCTTTAATTTCAATGCCACCTTTAGAAGAAACATTCAGCGGAATGCTAAACACTAGGGCCCCTAACTAAACCATATCAGCAAAACTATTCTACAATGAAATAGAAGACAATGAGTCTAATGATGGCTCTACAGTATTTTGAAATTTGGGGAAGAAAATTCAATTACATGTACCATTCTTCAGTTTTCTTGGAAACGTTAGCTGTGATCATAACCTTAAAAGTGAACAGGAATTTGGTTCTCTGACTAAACAATACAGTTTTCTAACAAGGTGTGCATGCTGAAATGTTAAATTAGATGTTAAATTAGCTTTTAACTTCATAGACTCTGACAAACCCAGAATGTTTCTGATACCCTGAAATAAAAGAACAGAAAATATTTGAGTGGCAAAATCTTAAATATCCACTGAGACCAGTTTGGCTTTAATTATAATCCCTTATTTCTAATTACAATTCAATTCAGGGTTGAAAAGAGAAAACTACATGAACAAAATATGTTCAAAAAAAATACTTTAATAGATGCTGATGCAAATAAAAGTGGGACAATATTAAACTGTTAAAATATTAATGTCAAAGTTGAAGTTTTGAGTAACCATTTGCCAATCATTTCTCAACCTGCTGGACAAAGCATTGCACACACCCATAACTTTTCAACTACTTCATCTGAAATCCTTCTTTTATACAAGTTTGAGAAGTCACACGATTTCTTATAATTCACTGATAGTTATTTACAGACAAGCTCCGCCTGAGAGCTCCGCTGCACAGGAAGATGATGTGGTACGAACTGACCATTAACAGAAGAACCTTTTAGACCAATTGGGTATCATAATGGGCAGCACGGGGCAGTCAACTGTTGAGAAATAATGCACAAGTATTCTGTGGTGATTCTCTTTCCCAACTGCAGCTGTTTTGATACTCACTTTGGGCTTTACATAAAACAAGAAACTGGCAGAGTCTCATATTCCTGTCAACCTTGTTTACCCAACATAAGATAAGACTAAGCAACACAGCAGAAGCAGCAGCACAGAAAGAATCAAATTAAAGTGAGACACTAAAAGACAATAAAAAAAAGACATTTGGTTGGGAGTGAAGTCCAGCTGTTTCTTCAGCAACAGCTGAACAGAGTTACACAATTTAGAGCTACAGCAATCCCTGTGGAGTTTCCGACAGTTCAGCTGAACACATTGCAATTAGAGCACAAATTGCTATCCCTAAGAGTCTGGGAGGAGAAGAAATGACTTAATTCAAGGGCTGGGAGAAGAGTGAGCAGCACAGCAATAAACAAATCCATTAGACAAAGGAGGGAAAATAAAGAGGAGCTCAAGTTGGAGCAAGATTGTGTGGGCAATCATTTTGGAGGTACCAGAAATATCAAGAGGCCATGGAGGGACAGGGATACATTAGAAGTAGGCCATTCAGCCACTGACCTCTGTTCTAGATCATAGCTGATATTTCTACCTCAGTTCCCCACGCTAGTCTATACCCCTATTATCATTAGTACCTTTACTTCTACTGGATCTATGTTGAATATATTCAATGACTGAGCATCCACATCTTTCTGGGGTCGAGAATTCCAAAGATTCACTACTCTCCTGCATGAACAAATTCTCTCTCATCACAGTACTAATGGCATAAACCTTATTCTGAAACTGTCCCCTACTCCCAGCCAAGGAAAACATCTTTCCTGTATATACCTCATCGAGCCTTGGTATGTTTGAACAAGGTCCTCTCTCATTCTTCTAAATACTAACCATTATTGGCCCTTCTTCAATCTCTTAATTGTGCAGCATGGTCAAAGACACAGAGGAAAGTATTTGTAAACATGTTAGCAGCTATTTCTTTCTTTGGGAGGAGTCCGTACCTAAGCACGGAGTGAGGGGAAAGACAGGCGTGGATTTAAGAAGTGATAACATGCTCAAGAATCGTGGCAAGGAAGAAGTAGTCAGAAATGGGTTTCTGAGAAGGGGTTGATGACAGGGTATTAGAGAAGACGGGAAAACAGGGAACCATTCTCAATGCTAGTTGTGACGGAGGCCAAATGTTTAGTGATCAGCAGATTGGTCAGAATAGAGTCAAAGAAGGAGTCCCGTAAACAACATTACAACAAATGCGAGGTCTTGCACTTTGGGAAAAAGAATAGAAGCATGGATTACCTTCTAAACGGTGAGAAAATTCGTAAAGCCAAAGTACAGAGGGATCTGGGAGTGCTAGTTGAGGATTCTCTAAAGGTAAACATGCAGATTGAGTCCGTGATTAAGAAAGCGAATGCAATGTTGTCAATTATTTCAAGAGGGTTAGAATATAAAAGCACTGTTGTGCTACTGAGACTTTATAAAGCTCTGGTTAGGCCCCATTTGGAGTACTGTGTCCAGTTTTGGTCCCCCCACCTCAGGAAGGACATACTGGCACTGGAGCGTGTCCAGCGGAGATTCACACGGATGATCCCTGGAATGGTAGGTCTAGCATATGAGGAACGGCTGAGGATCCTTGGGATTATATTCATTGGAGTTTAGAAGATTAAGGGGAGATCTAATAGAAACTCATAAGATAATACATGGCTTGGAGAGGGTGGACGCTAGGAAATTGTTTCCGTTAGGCGAGGAGACTAGGACCCATGGACACAGCCTTAGAATTAGAGGGGGTAAATTCAGAACAGAAATGCGGAGACATTTCTTCAGCCAGAGAGTGGTGGGCCTGTGGAATTCATTGCCACAGAGTGCAGTGGAGGCTGGGACACTAAATGACTTCAAGGCAGAAATAGATAAATTCTTGATGTCACAAGGAATTAAGGGCTACGGCGAGAATGCGGGTAAGTGGAGTTGAAATGCCCATCAGCCATGATTGAATGGCGGAGTGGACTCGATGGGCCGAATAGCCTTACTTCCACTCCTATGTCTTATGGTCTTATTATATCAACTAACAAGAGAAGCCTGTGAAAGACGTGGGTTCAGGCAAAAGGGAGCAGAGTGGAAGGTGAGATTTGACTTGGCATATACTGGGAACTTAAGGAACAGGTAGATGGTTTGAATTTAGTTCAAAAAATCTCATAAGCCCCTCACATTTGCTGTGGAGGTGAGCTTAGGGATTTAAGGAGACGTTTTACTTGAAAAACCGGAGCTCTGTATTACCTTGGAGAGGAAAGTTAAGTGTGGAGTGTTGGATAGTTTTGGCACAACTATGTGAGAGACATTAACTTTGATGTGGTGCAAAGAATTAGTACACAGATTGTGTGGTAGGGATGTTTAAGTCTCTGCCCCCAGTAGGTTTCAGGGAACACCAATGACAAGCACAGCAGACAGAATGACGGTGTTGAGACAAATGTTCCTCCAAAGCTGCATTAAAGTAGCAAATCCAGGTGACTCCAAAGCACTGCGCAGACTATAAACAAGTTGGCTGCTTCAAGTTACGCTGCAGAAAACTTAAGGGCCCAATTACTTAAATGACAGCCTACCACAAAACAAAATTTTGAAGGTACATAGAACATAGAAGAATACAGCGCAGTACAGGCCCTTCAGCCCTCGATGTTGCGCCGATCCAAGCCCACCTAACCTACACTAGCCCACTATCCTCCATATGCCTATCCAATGCCCGCTTAAATGCCCATAATGAGGGAGAGTCCACCACTGCTACTGGCAGGGCATTCCATGATGGTTGATTGGAAAACTATAAAAGCTTTTCCAGTGACAATCCAGGTTCGATTCCAGCTTCGGGCGACGGTCTGTGTAGAGTTTGCACATTCTCCCAGTGTCGGTGTGGGTTTCCTTCAGGTGCTCTGGTTTCCTCCCACAGTCCAAAAATGTGCAGATCAGATGAATTGGCCATTCTAAATTGTCCATAGTGTTAGGTGCATTAGTCAGAGGGAAATAGGTCTGGGTGGGTTACTCTTCGGAGGGTCGGTGTGGACTTGTTGAGCCGAAGGGCCTGGTTCCACACTGTAGGGAATCTAATCTAATCTAAAAGATGTGCAAAGTGATCTTTTGATCACAATGATGGCTGCAGAAATATTGTAAATTGTAAAAATAAAATGTGAAGGACCACAAATGGATTGAAACTGAAGCAGTTAGTAATTTGGAGGAAAAGAATTCTCCCCAGTCAAATCCAGAAAGAAACTAAGTTGTAAGGAGTGTTAAAAAAGATAAGGTAAGAGATGGCCTTTCGAATTTTAGGCCAATTACTTATTGTTTTGGCTTTGCACATAAAATTATGACAAAGGGAAAATTTGTTCAGGGTTAGCCCTAAATGATATCTACCTTTGAAATAATGTATACACAGGCTTGCTAGTGCAAAATTGGTAACTTGGGAAGGGGACAGAGGGCCGGTAAGAAGCAAAAGCTTCAGAGGAGGAGGGACATCGCACGATAAAGGTATATACTACACTGCAAACTAGTGTAACAAAAATACTTGTGTATTTGGGTCATAAAATTAGAATGTGGATCCAATAATCATAAGACATGCGAGTTCAAATGTCAGTGAAACTACACCAAACTGATGCTTCTTCCCAGAACCAAATAAGCAAACAGCAGCATATTATCCAGTGACAAAGCTTTCAGGAAAAGAACACTGCAGCTGGGAGGATGAATCTTTAAATTATCTGCCCAAAGTACCTGTCTGTGCAAGTACCCTGTGCAAACATTGACACATTCTAATGAACCTTAATCCTATCTTCTGAAAACTACTGTAGCCTATTGATTGCAGAAAAGACTTTCAATATAAAACACCAATACTAAATTGAGAAATAAAGAAAACTGATGAGAACAAAGAAAGGTGTGATGTTTTCTCTCTCTATAATTTAATCATGCACCCACAGTGGAGTATATAATACGAAACATTTTCAAGTAATTTAAAATGCCTTTGATCTAACAATTCTCTCTCTAAAGTCTCAGTAAATCTTAAGGTGTGATGTCTAAACCTTAAATTGGATTTTGAAGTTCTCACTGGCCTGCAGGCCAATGACCAATTGCTATTTGGTTTTATTTTCAAACGCTAGGTTTGAAGATCATAAGGATGGTGGATTATCGAGCTTGTCATACCAAAGGGTTCCACTTCCAAGTTAGCTGAAAAAGATTCTCACAGCATTTTGTCACACTGTGGTACAATGCTAATAATAGGTCAATGTTTTCTTTCAGTGGATTGAATCTGCAAGTGCTGATATGTAACTTGTGACCTAATGACACTTGGAGCTTGCTGATGAGGCAACTGGATACCGGGGTGAAGGGGAACAGGCTCGAACGAAGCAAAACCAGCTGGATCAACGCAGCTACAGTTCAGTCCAACACAGCATGTAATTGTGGCTAGAGTTACAGCATAACTGAGCAGATACATGTAAGGATGTGGTGCACCACAAGTACACTCATGTCTTCAAGCACACATACTGTGCAATCTGTCTTCAATAGATTTTACTTCCTCGGTGAGTTTTTATTGCCTGAATTGTAGATAATCCAGTCAATAGAATTTAAAAGTAGTAATCTACTGTGGCGAGTTACTACTTGAATAACAGTAGGTCTAAGAATGAGAAAACACAACGGAATTCAAATAGTTGAGTTCTGAATTGAGTCGCTTTCCCCTACTCTCTAGAAAAGAATTTTCTGACATATACAAAATGCCTTTTGCATTTATTAAAAAAAATACAGCAAGAATTCACATTTGAGAAATAAGTTGTACAATTTAATCTACTGAAAATTTTACCCAGTATCTCTTTGTCAACAGTATGCGGTGTTCCAAGAATACTAGCCTCACTTCTATTCCTGTAAATAAATACACGATATACTAGGTGTCTGACTGGAATGTGCAGAACACACTCCTGACTGGGCATCTTCAGGATCATCCAGAAAGTTAAGACAGATAATGACTCGAGAAAAGCCGAGCATTCTCGTAAAATTTAAAATTTTTTTTTATAATAAATGCTTTGTCTGCCAGGATACTGACTCACTAACGCACATAGATAAAATAGCTAGACTTGCATGCCAGCATAGATTACAGACTGCACATTCCACTAATAGACTGTGTCATTTTAAAAAGCTGTAGAATACATAGTGTAATGTATTCTTACAGGCTCTACACCAATCTTCCACAGGAGCTTCAATTACTGTGGGAATTTCAAATGCATGGAATAAATTGCATTTCCCAGAAACATGTGGAGCAGTGCATTTTAGTCAAAAGAATTTGGTTGAGCATCAACATATTTGGTCACATGAAGACCCATAGCAGAAACTCATAACCCAGAATTGGCACCATCCTCAAAAGGGGGATAGTTGCCAGTGAATTCAAAGAATGTTGCGAGGAAACATACTCTGAACAGTACTATTAACTTAGGTGGAGGAACACCCATGGATACAAATGCAAAGATAGGAAGTGACCAAATGAAAGACAGGTAGGAGTCAAGTCTTTACATATAAGAAACTGAATATAGAAGCAAGGAAGAGCTATAGAATTTGCACAAGGCTCGAGTTGAGCCATTGTTGAGGGTAATGCATATGATTCTTATGGGAAGGATTTTACAGCCATAGAAATCACAACGGCTAAATAAGCTGCAGACATGAATAGAGAAGGTAATGTGAACAGGAAAGACTAAGAAAATGATTTTAAAACAACCATGTTTCAGAAGGTTGTTTCCAGTAGTTGGTAATTGTTGATAATACACAAAGATGAATGATTATTGTTCAGTGATTAAAAGGTAGAAGTGATTTGTTTGTTACAGTAGAAAGGGCTGTTAGAACATGGAATGCTTAATCATAAAAGATTATTGAGGCACTAATTATAGCATAATTTACTTGGGAACGGAGTACCAATTTGAAAAGGAAACATACAAAAGGATCTAGAAAGGGCAAAAATAAATCAAATTGCAGTAGATAACATTAGCCTCTGCACAGCCACCTTTATGACATTTTAGTCCAAGGACATTATCCTTTATGCAATAATCGATTAGGAAAAGCTAAGTACACATTGATTCTGAATCCTGCCTTTCCTCCCACTTACAGCATTACTCCTACTACATTCTTTCTCCAGTATTACTATTCCACACTATTTGCTCAGGGAAATACACAAAAATAAAAAAGTGCTGTAACAAATGTTAATTTTTAGTTTAATCTGCTGGATTCACATATTGAACTTCTAAAAAAGGCAATTCCAACTGAAAGAAAAGGGCATTTCATAAACAAGGGGCCACTGGCTCACATAAAAGCAGCTGTCAATTAGCATCACAAAGTAACCACATTCCATTTCATGAAATACAAAAATCTCAGCAGTAACAACATATCCCCGAGAAAAGTGAAAAATTCTACTTTGCGTGCTATGAAATGATTGAGGCAAATGCCTGAATTTCAACTGTTGGAAACGGGACATTTAAATAAAATCATCACCTTGGCTATAAATCACAATGACTAAATAAGCTGCAGACATTGAATATTTGATTTATTTGAATATACAACCAACATGGAGAAAGGTCATGTAATACAATCTTTTGTCAAGATTGGGATTTGAGAGGAGATCAAACTAGCTGCAACAACTATCTCCGTGTTACTGCAGGCAGACAGAGAATATCTAATAGAACACTTCAGTTTCCACAGCAGTGTTTCTAGAAGACAACATCAGTTACAACCCTAAAACTGCTAAATGAAAACCAAAACCTTTAGATAGTCACAAGCAGTAATACACTAGTAAACTCTTGTCTTGTTTTATTACTGAAATTTAATTAGCTAAAGTTAACCTCTTCTATTCTGTAATTTGTACATTTTCATGTTTGGTTGAAGAGTGCAAGTTTGCAAGCAAGTTGCAGAAGTCAGAATGTAGTTGCACCTTTTTAATATTTTTAGTGGGTTTTAGCAGATTAAAGCAAATCCCTTGTTTGTTTAACTCAAGAAATTCTGTCTGGCTAGTTCTTTACCATCTGCAGATAAACAGATGAGTATACAACAATTTGGAAAACACATGCATTTTAAATTCAAAAACTCTGTTACAATCAATGAGAAAAGAACTGTACCATTCCATCACTCCACATTTGAAGGTAACAACTTAGAGGGAAGTAATGGGAGTTATAATTTGGAGACGCCGGTGTTGGACTGGGATGTACAAAGTTAAAAATAAAACATCACACAACACCAGGTTATAGCCCAACAGGTTTATTTGGAAACACTAGCTTTCAGAGCACGGTTTCTTCATTAACTGGTTGTGGAGAATAAGATTGTAAGACATAGAATTTACAGCAAAAGTTTACAGTGTGATGTAACTGAAATGATATCTTGAAAAAGACCTGGTTTGTTTGTTAAATCTCATCTTTTAGAATGACGATGTTGGTTTCAGTTCTTTCATTTGTAAATCTCAAAACTTTTTTTTTTTAAAAAAGTTACATTCTTAAGTGAACACCAAGCCAAACTTAGAACTGGGGGACAGAATGTTCAGAATCAGTATTATTAAAGGCCAAAATTAGAAACTAAATAAACAAGAAGCAGAATATAACAAAAGGAATAATTTCTTCACATGAAAGGCTGTTAATTTGCAGAAAGTAGTTTATTCATGATAAGACAATGTTGTTTTTGGCACAAAATAAATTAGACTATTCAATTTACCTATATTATGGAATGTAAATAAAGTTCAAAATCACAACACTAGGTTATAGTCCAATAGGTTTGTTTGAAAGCATGAGCTTTCAAGGAGCTGCTTCTTCACCACCTGATGAAGAAACAACGCTTCAAAAGCTAGTGCTTCCAAATAAACCAGTCGGACTTTAACTTGGTGTTGTGTGATTTTTAAACGTTGTCCACCCCAGTTCAACACTGGCACCTCCAAATCATGGATATAAATACCACAGCAAAGGAAAGACTGAGCTGCTATTTTACATTTCAGCATGCAAGTGCAATCTATGCCCAAATGCAGTAAGATGTTGACAACATTCAGGCTTGGTTTGATTAGTGGCAAGTTATATTTTCATCACACAAATGTCAGGCGTTGTCCATCTCTGATAAAAGAGAATCTTTTGATATTCAATGGCATTACCTTCATTGAATTCTCCACTATCAACATTCTAGGGGTTACCATTCAATAGAAACTGAACTGGACAGCCACATAAATACTTTAGTTAAAACAGCAGGCTGGGAACTGGGGGATAAAAAACTCACCACCTAACTCTACTTGCCTGGATGAGTACAACTCCAACAACACATAACACTATCCAGAACAAAAGCAGTCTACTGATTGGCTCCCCATCTGCGGCCTTAAATATACATTCCCTCCATACCAACACACAGTGCCAACAGTGCACAACCAGATATTCTAGAGTACATCCTTTGATATGGATTTGAAAGAACCTGAGCTTTCTCACTAATGAAGAAGAGGACAGAAGATGCGACTGCCTGTAAATTTCACAACCCTGACATGGGACCAGATTATTCCTAGTGCGTTGTTGGGTCAAAATCCTGGAACCCATTTTCAACAGCATTGTGAGCAAACCCTACCCCTCATGGACTTGCCATGGTTCAAGAAGGTCACTAACCAGCATCTTCTCACGAACAAAGGACAGACAATAAAAGGTTAGTCAAGGCAGTGATGCCCAACCTTCGTGAATCAGTAAACAATATAATTTGAATTAGCTCTCTTTGAATAAAGACTGCAGTAAATTAGAAGTTCTATTAGAAATTTTCCAAAAAAAAACATTTTGCTGTTTTAAATTAGCAGGTTTAAAATAGACAAAATAGGAATAGAATATCAACATTTATGACAAGAGACTAAATTATTGTCTTATTTTTTATTGTCTTGACCAACAATCCTCACTCAAAAAATGCGAAAAGGTCACACAATAATTAGTAATTTAGTTCACTCACTGCTATTTGTGGAACATTGCTAGCACAAAATAGCTACTGTGTTTGCCCACGTAACAATATAATGCATGTCAAAAATAAATTGGGTAAAGCACTTTTGAGACACATTTGCAATAAAACAATTATCCCTTCCTATGCGTGTGTTTAACCCACTTAACCCGCAAGTCCCACTTGCCTTTATTTTCTGATTGGATTTCATGTTCCAAGAAGGCAGTTTTTATTTTAAAACACCATCATTTATTAGTAGCTCTCATGTAATCTCTAGCATGTTGCACAGAATTCTCGTTTATCTCCTCAGACCCTACTCTGCCACAGGGCCAGCAGATCACATTACAAGCACATCAAGATAAACAAGTTATTGTGAATTTTCTAGTTTAGAATCCCACCATTCTTAGAATTTATTAATTGAACAAACTGCTGCTTGACTGAAATGCTCATGAGCTGGGAACGACGTGTCCACAGAACTCGGCTGGTAATAAGTGAATGAATTTCCTGAAAATTGTGCAAACAGGACATATGGAAACATGCAACCCTCATACAACACCTGATATGTTTGATGTAGAGTACGATACAAGGAAGCCTCGACCAGAGACGTGAATTCCACTCATGAACTGAACAGTGGCTTCATTGCTTTCTGACTCAATAACCTTGTCCCACTGAATTCCAAGTCCACAATATTTACCTGGAAAACCAGCATAACGTTAATAAGCTTTTAAAACATTACTTGGATTATGTGTCATAAAATATGCAAGAAAGAACAGTTTTATCAGTTATTGTTATAGTGATTAGAAACTTAATGTGGCTATTCTTTTGTGTTAGCTTGTACAGATAAAATTTAGAGCTCAGGCTAAAAAGTTCAAAGAGGGGTCATTTAAAAACACAAGTATCAGTTATAAAGATTATCAACCATCCCATCTTAACATTTTTCCCTCCATTCTCAGAGGAATTTACTTCTTTCTGTAGCCATTTTAAAGTGTAATCTCTGGCAGAAAGTTGGCCAATTGTATTGAGCTCTCCTCTGAAATTAAACAGAATGTGTTTGAAAGCTGAGTACTTTTCCAAGAGAGATCAATGGGCAGCAACTAAGATCAGAAATTCAAATCGACACTTAACATCCCATAGTTTAGTGCAATTGAAATGCTTTAACTGCTGCCCCAGCTGAGATCAACTGCTTGACAATGTGTAAAAATTGTACCTGAACAAAGTAGTCTGAATGCTGCGGTATCAAGCAGTGATCTGACCAAATAAGGCATCAATTGCGTTTTGGTGACCAACTCTGCACCACACAGGCAAACCACTGATTCCAGAGTTTATTTGACACATCACAGTGAATTGCATTACTCATGCTTGCTTCATTTAAAAGATGAAATCTAAATTGAACAGGTCCCATCAAATATTCTCAGTCGAAATGCTTTGGAACTTTTCAAACACTCAACTCTCATTTATCACGTTAAGGTCATCCATCGCCTTAAACCAGTGCTACACAATGAGGCAATGACAGCTCTGCTTAGGTCAGATTATGCTTTGTCTGCCACTTTTAATTCAAATCTCCTCAATCATATTTCTTTTCAGGCAAAAAATGTCTCACGTGGTGTTTGTTGGAAATGCTGAATTCAAATTACTACATGATTTAATGCTTTTATACAAAATATTATTTAGGATTCAGATCCTTGTTTAAGAGCAAAACCTAGTCTTTTACTTCCAAAGAAGAATGTACTGATGCAGTGTACTACCCAGTTCCCAGGAGAACATTTAACCAGATGCCAGTATATACAAGAGGCAGCAAAATATTCTTAGCAAATACTCCTAAAAACATCAGCTTCGATTCGCTATCATTACTCTTCAAAAATGGAAAGCAAACTCTGCCGCCTGCATATGTGGTTAAACACAGAAATACAGAAGAGATTGTAAGCGATTCCATGCTTCTTCACAGCACGTAATGTTGAGGCGCCTACAAGTTACAATTAGAGATCACAGGCCATCATCTCTTCTGGCTGCAATGCGGTTATTAAACCCACCCCCACCTTTCCAAACAAAAAGCCTTATTAAGTGAGGTGTAACTGTTTTTCAACAGTGCTATAAGTCATGACCATTATTTTTGAACCTCTTTGACCCTGGAAAACTAATTTTATGCTCATCTCATGTCAACTTTTCCCATGCTGATAAAAACTTCATATGAAAACATGAAAAAGTTATGATGTTGTAGCATGAATGTATGTGCATCAATTGTTTACATTGCTCTCTATAAAATATAATAAAATTGATGGATTGTTAGTTCATATTATTCCTTAGTTTGCTATCTAGGTGCATTCAATTTGATTAGCTGGTTAACCTATTTGATTACATCATCGTTACTGGAACCCTGCAAATTCAGGATCAAAATCCTGGAACTCCCCTCCTCACAGCACTGTGGGTGCACCTCCATCCCTCAAACCGCAATGATAACAAGGACACAACTCTACCACCTTCTCAATGACAGTGAAGAATGGGCAACAATTGCTGGCCTCACCAATGATGTCCACATCCAACAGATGAATAAAATAAAAATCCCCTTCATCCAAAAAGGCACAAACTAAATGCAAATAAATTACTTCTGCACGAGATCCATTTACTGCTTTGGTCCATTTTCCCAGCTCAGATTTCTGAATGCACCTGCATCTACTTTACAGCAGCACTACAATGTGCTACTCATTTTTTAAGTGAATAACAATCTTGGTTGCCTCTACCCTAACAGTAAAGATAACAAAACTTCAATAGCAGAACTTGAAGGTCTGCTTTGTCATTCAGCAGTTGGAGGAAGCCAGCTTCCTACAGACAATGCAGAGATGAGAATTCCACTCAGATTTGACGGGAATGCAACATGGAATTTCAACATTTTTCAAAGGAGCCCTTGGAAAAGTACAAGACATAATACCATCAGGGAATCATTTCATCAAGGAGAGTATGTATGGGAAATATCAGAATCAGAATTCAGCACTAATTTCCCTGCAGCTGCACACAGCCCCAGTGCACATTCAAAGCAGACATTACTTAGGAAAATACTACAAGGTAACCTGCATAATCTCTCTGATAAAAGCCGACATTGTCAGTGATCTTGCAACACTTGGCCGACATTCCAGCTCACTTAATAAGGCTTTTTGTTTGACAAGGTGGGGGTGGGTTTAATAATAGCATTGCAGCCTGAAAGGTGATGGCCAGTGATCTCTAGTTGTAACTTGTAGGCACCTCAACATCACGTGCTGAGAAGGAGTATGGAATCGCTTACAACCTCTTCTGTATTTCTGTGTTTAACCACGCATGCAGGCGGCAGAGATAGATGTCCATTTTTGAAGAGTAATGATAGCAAATTTTAAATCTCGGCCGATGTTTTAGCAGTATTTGCTCAGAATACTCAGTTCAGCATTATTTCACTCTACATTCCCCTCTATCACTACATTAAGCTAAATCATTAGAAAATTTCAATTTTAGCTTTCTATCTATCTCTCCACCATACTCACTACAGTACTTTAGACTTCCCTAACACTTGGTCGGGTCAGGAAGGAGAGAAAAACATTACCACATCATCTAGGTCAAAACAGAATTATAGGATCCCTACAGTGTGGGCGCAGGCCATGGAGTCCACAGCACCCCATCCAGACCCACCGCCCTACACAATCTCTGTAACCCTGCATTTCCCATGGCTAATCCACCTAAACTGCACAACTTTGGACTGTGGCAGAAAACTGGAACACCCGAATGAAACCCACAAAGACATGGGGAGAATATGCAAACTACGCACAGACAGACAGTTACCTGAGACTGGAATCAAACCCAAGTCCCTTGCACTGTGAGGCAGCAGTGCTAACCACTGACCACCGTACCACCCCATTCTGCATCCTTAAGTCAAAGTCCATCGTTGCCCTCTTCCTAACTGGAAACCAGGAGTAGTACAGATGGAAGAATGAACGTGACATTTTTGCACAAATTGGGTTTAACATTGCAGAAAAATACCACAACATTTTTCCACAAATATTTTTTTTCATACAAATTCCTTTACAAGTTATAGAGTCATAGAGATGTACAGCATGGAACCAGACCCTTCAGTCCAACCCACCCATGCCGACCAGATATCCCAACCCAATCTAGTCCCACCTGCCAGCACCCGGCCCGTATCCCTCCAAACCCTTCCTATTTCATAAACCCATACAAATGCCTTTTAAATGTTGCAATTGTACTAGACTCCACCACACCCTCTGGCAGCTCATTCCATACCCATACCACCCTCTGTGTGAAAAAGTTGCTCCTTAGGTCTCTTTTATACCTTTCCCCTCTCACCCTAAACCTATGCCCTCTAGTTGGTGGGCGGCACGGTGGCACAGTGGTTAGCACTGCTGCCTCACAGCGCCAGAGACCCGGGTTCAATTCCCGACTCAGGCGACTGACTGTGTGGAGTTTGCACGTTCTCCCCGTGTCTGCGTGGGTTTCCTCCGGGTGCTCCGGTTTCCTCCCACAGTCACAAAGATGTGCAGGTTAGGTGAATTGGCCATGCTAAATTGCCCTTAGTGTTAGGTAATAAGGGGTAAATGTAGGGGTATGGGTGGGTTGCGCTTCGGCGGGTCGGTGTGGACTTGTTGGGCCGAAGGGCCTGCTTCCACACTGTAAGTAATCTAATCTAATCTAATCTAGTTCTGGACTCCCCGACCCCAGGGAAAAGACTTTGCCTATTTATACTATCCATGCCCCTCATAATTTTGTCAACCTCTGAATGGTCACCCCTCAAACTCCGACACTCCAGGAAAAACAGCCTCAGCCTGTTCAGCCTCTCCCTATAGCTTAAATCCTCCAATCCTGGCAACATCCTTGTAAATCTTTTCTGAACCCTTTCAAGTTTCACAACATCTTTCCGATAGGAAGACGACCAGAATTGCACGCAATATTCCAACAGTGGCCTAACCAATATCCTGTACAGCTGCAACATGACCTCCCAATTCCTGTACTCAATACTCTGACGAATAAAGGAAATGCCTTCTTCACTATCCTATTTACCTGTGACTCCACTTTCAAGGACCCATGAACCTTCACTCCAAGGTCTCTTTGTTCAGCCACACTCCCTAGGACCTTACCATTAAGGTGTGTAAGTCCTTAATGTGATAATTCAATTTTTAATAAAATGATGAGCTCTCCCATGTACTAGTATCAGGTCAAAATAAATTTTCCTACAGTGCATCAGCTAATATGCTAAATAAGGCCAATGACAATACTGACTTTATTTTACCCAAGTGCACATTTTTTGAGGAAATTAATACAATTTTATTTCTATGAGGATCATGGGTTCACAATTGCCTTTATTCTCCCAAAGCTTTCATTGTTTTGACGAGTTCATTCCAGTTAGAGTGAAACTGCCCAGACACTCTCAAATAAGCAAGCATATGTACTCAGTATATCCCAGATATTGAACATCATTCATGGATTACCTTACAACTATCGTAAAATGATTATTTACTTACCAAATTCAGTTCGGCCCGGACCAATGCCATTATACAGTCTTAGGTAACTCAGGTGACAAGAGGTAGAGTCTTCAATATCAAAGTCACCAAATTTAAATATAATCCTCAGGCTGGGCTGTACCCGTATCTCCCACTCACAAACAGTATTATTAGGGTATGTCTGAGGATAATTTATTGATGCAAAAGTTCCACTCTCTGGGCCAAGAACTGTGTGTCCACAACCATCACCTGAAAGAATATTTAAAAAATTAAGTTGTAATAAGCAAAATATAACTTGGCAAAAACATTTCTAAATAATGAAGCATTGGCTTTGATGAAGCATTTCAAAACTTTTCGGAATTTGAATATATCAACAATAGTACCATCAACATCACTGAGAACTCTTATATTAGCTTTGTACAGTATACAAAAATCCAATGACTGTTCTGTAACCCTGAATTGTGCAGAACATAGCTATCAGTCTTTACAGGAGTACTATTCAAGTCAAAGTGTGTAGGCTCAAGTCTCACTGGAGAACAGTTGATATCACAGCGCAGTCCTTAGGGAGTGCTTCAGTGTTGGAGGTATTGAGTTTTGAAGGGGTGTTAGAATCATGCAACACAGAAACAGATCTGTTGGCCCAACTCATCCACACCAACCAGGTTTCCTAAAATAAACTAGTCCCACTTGCCGCTAAACCTTTGCTATCAGTGTGCCTGTCCAAATGACTTTTAAAATGTTGTAATTGTACTCACCTCTATCATTTTCTCTAGTAGGTTGTTCCATATATGCACCACATTCTGAGTGAAAAGGTTGCCCCTCAGGTCCCTTCTAAATCTTTCCCCTCTCGACTTAAATCGATGCCCTCTAGTTTTGAACTCCTCTACCAGTGGAAAAGAGCTTGGCTATTCACCTTATCTATGCCCCTCGTGATTTTATAAATCTCTATAAGGTCTACCCTCAGCTTCTGACAATCCAGGGGAAAAAATTCCCAACCTATCCAGCTTCTCCTTGAAACTCAAATCCTCATCCTTGTAAATCTTAGTTGCACTGTTTCCAGTTTAAAAACATCCTTCCTATTGCAGGGTGACCAGAATTGTATACAATACTCCAACGTGGCCATACCAATGTCTTTTACATGACATCCAAAACCCTGTACTCAGTTCTCAAATCAATGAAGGCAAGCATGCCAAACACCTCTTTCACCATCCTGTCTACCTGCGATGCCACTTTCAAGGAACTACATACTTGTACTCCTTGATCTCTGTTTGACAACACTCCTCAGGGCCCTAACATTGTGTAAATCCTGCTCTGGTTTATCTTACCAAAATGCACCACCTTGCATTTATCCAAATTAAACTCCATCTGCTATTGAGCCAGTTGATCAAGCTTCCTTTTTACTCTTAGATAACATTCTTCACTGTCCACTATGCCACCAATTTTGTGGTCATCCACAAACTTACTAAATCACAATCTTATATTCTCATACAAATCATTTATATACATGACGAACAACAGTGGACCCAGCACCGATCCTTGTGGCACACTACTGGTCACAGACTGACAATCTGAACAACAACCCTCTGTCTCCTGTAAACTGAGACAGGCTCTGGTCTCTCAGGTGACTGAGGTTCTGAAGGAAAACCATATTGGACTCAAAACATTAACAGCTTGCCGAGTTCCACCGAAACTCTGTTTTCTTTCAGATTTCCAGCATGTACAGTATTTTGTTTTGTTTCAGGTGTGGGGGATCGTAGGTTTGAGGGTCAAAGAAACTTTGCTAAGAGTTACTTGCCAAACCTGAATAGTGCCTGGACTGTCTGAGTGTTATGATAGAACGTTACTAGGGTGAAGTATGGGTGGTGAGGGCAATATGAAATGATGAGTCAAGAATATCACACAGTAAGGACATTGTAGAACTTGTACTAGTATCAGGTCAAAATAAATTTTCCTACAGTGCATCAGCTAATATGCTAAATAAGGCCAATGACAATACTGACTTTATTTTACCCATGTGCACATTTTATAGTGGTCACGAGATAGCTGGTTTGGGTGAACATTAAAGATAAAGAACAGATATAACCCATACAAAGGCAAAAGCACATCAGTGGAAGGTTTCACACTGTGGCAGTGTGGTAGGTTACCAATTTGGGACAACGTCTTAGTGAAATTCCTGTTCTCATGCCGGGAGATGCTAGGCAGAACAGTTCACCAGCAGTGGAGAGCAGAGAAGGAAACACGAGGGAAAAAAACACTACTATTCAAAGAAACCTTACATAAAGGAAACAATAAAAGAATGTTCCTACAACATGCCAGAAAAGATTTACCAGGATGTTGCCAGGGTTGGAGGATTTGAGCTATAGGGAGAGGCTGAACAGGCAGGGGCTGTTTTCCCTGGAGCGTCAGAGGTTTACAAAATTTTGAGGGGAATGGATGGGATAAATAGACAAAGTCTTTTCCCTGGGGTGGGGGAGTCCAGAACTAGAGGGCATAGATTTAAGGTGAGGGGAAAGATATAAAAAAAGAGACCTAAGGGACAACGTTTTCACACAGAGTGGTATGTGTATGGTATGAGCTGCCAGAGGAAGTAGTGGAGGCTGGTACAATTGCAATATTTAAAAGACATCTGGATGGGTATATGAATAGGAAGGGTTTGGAGGGATATGGGCCAGGTGCTAGCAGGTGGGACTAGATTGGGTTGGGATATCTGGTCAGCATGGACGGGTTGGACCAACAGGTCTGTTTCCATGCTGTACATCTCTATGACTCTACACCAGAACTCTCCCTACATCTTTCCACATTTTCTCTAAAGATGTGATTAACACAATTCCTTTTGCATTTAAAGCATCCATCAAATAAAACTACTACAAATTCAAACAAATAATGTTTGTACCTTGCCGGCTGTTAGTGGCTCATTTCATTTCTAAAAGGCCTATTGTTCTCTTGTAAATGTCCATTTGTTGTTGTCAGATTGTCTGTTCTAATCTCTATAACATTATTTAAATAATGCTCAGTTCTAATGTAAAAACCAAAGAAAAACTGCAGAAAGCTGCAACACCAAACGGACTTGAAAGTACTTGTGCACAAAACTAGCATAAACTAAAAGAAAAAAAACCTGCAAATCATGGAAATCTGGAACAAAAACATAAAATGCTAGAGAAACTCGGCAGGTCTGGGAGCATTTGTGGAGAGAAATCAAAGTATTTAACTCTTCTTCAGAAGATGAGCACACAAGTGCAGCAAGTAGTCAGGAAGACTGATGGAATGTTAGCCCTTATTTCAAGAGAGGTTGGAGTATAAGCGTATTAAGTCTTCCTGCAGCTGTGCAAGGTGCTGGTGAGACCATACCTGGAAAACGGAGAGCAGTTTTGGACTTCTTATTTCCCTCAAGGGAGAGTCTCAGACCAAAGGACACAGCTTCTCAATAATGGGAGTATCAATTTTGGACTGTGATAAGGAAGAATTTCTTCTTTCAGAGGATGGTTGTCTTTGGAATCCTTGCCACAAAACTGCAGGAGAAAAGTCCTTGTGTACATTTAAGGCTGAGGTAGGTAGATTCTTGGGTAGTAAGGGAAATCAAAGCTTACAGATAAAAGGCAGGATAATGGAGATGAGGAATGTCAAATCAGCCACTGAAAGACAAAGCAGGCTTGAGAGGCCAAATGACCTACACCTGTTACTATTTCTTATGTTCTTAACATAAACCAAGAAGAAAGGTGCATGTCACTCTATACCTCTGGGGTCAACATCAACACCCATAAAATGTACTTCTTTCTCTTCATTGCTTGATAAACTATATCAGACACACAGTTTATTCTTGGTTTTTAAATATTCACCTGACGTCAATTATCCTTTGTCCATGACCTTACAATGTTCTCTCTCAGACAATTACCTAATTATATTTTGAAAACCAAATTTCACATATGCAGGTAGTGCACTTCAGATCCTAAATACATGTTGTGTTTTAAAAAAAAAAATGCTTTTCCACAAGTTTCCATTAGTCTTTTTTGCCAATCAACTCAAATCTGCATCTCAAACCTACCACCGTTGGGGACACTTTCTCCTTTTCTGCTGTGACAAGATCTCAGGATTTTAACACCTCTATAAATGATTTTTTAAAAACACATCTGAACCCACAACAGTGAAGGAATAGTAATGAGAATAAACAACTTGCTTTAAAACTCTCAAAAACCTAATTACTGGAATTATTTTAATGGGGATACACAGGGTAAAAAAATGCACATGTTTGATTACAAACATGTTGAACATGGACACTATTTTCTGTCTCTGACTAAGCTATTGCAATGACAGTCAACTGCAGTGAGCACAAAACAAATGTTGAGATGCAATAAAAAGGACAATTTTGACTCTCAATAGGAAGATAATTTACAAACTGTAAGGTTATAATTGCAGTCTTACTGCAGATACTGGGCACAGCTCTGGCAGTCCTGGTTTAAAAGCAGCTATAGAAGGGAGTAACCAGAATGATTGAGATGATGGAAGGATTAGATTATGATGAGCAATTATGTTTCGAGGTGATATAATCGCTGCTTTTAGGATTCTACAGGGACTAGACAGCATACACCATGAAAAGCTGCTTCAGATTGACGAGAACTGTAGAACGAAAGGACATGATCTGTGCCTGAAGGGAGGCAAATTCAAAAGTAATCTGCGGAAATAATATTTTGGTGAGCAAATGATCAATCTGTGGAACAGACTCCCTGGGGAGCCAGTGGAAACAATTAGTATTGATTCATTCAAATGAAAATTAGACAGATTTAGTTTCCTTACCTCAGGGAGGATATACTTTTCCTCGATAGAGTGCAATCAATGATTTTTGGATGAATGAATGAATTGGCAGAGGAGGAGGAGAATTTGGTCAGGGTAAGTTTTGTGCATTTTTCTGAATTCTAGAGAGTGATCTTATTGAAATGTATTTAATTCTTAAAGGATTTCAGGTTGCTAGGAGACCAACTCCCCTGTCTGGGGAATCAAGAAAAGGGATCAGTCTCAAAATTAACAGTCGGTCATATAGGATCAAGATGAGGAGAAATGCCTTCATTCAAAGGGTTGTGAATATATGGAATTATAAACCTGAGTGAGCAAGTGAAAACTCAGTTATGGAGTACAGTTAAGATATATCAGTAGATTTTGGGATAAAAGGAAATCCAGAATTGTGGGCGCAGCATGAGGAGGTGTAGCAAAGGTATAAGATCGGCCATGAACTTTACGAATAATAAATCAAGCTTGAATGGCCGAATGAACTGCACCTGCTCCTACATCGTATGGTTGTATTGTTTTTCCAAGAAATAACTCTTTGGGATACATTGAGTAAATGGAGACATGACATGTGCTAACTGTAGCATGTTTGGGAGGAATAGCTGACTTCTGTAGCTCCCAGAATACTTTACCATTGTGATTTTCTTCACACCATAACTAGGCCTGTGGTAAACAGATGGATTAAGACCAACTCCTATGATTGTTCAATTACTTCGATAACATTTTATTATGCAACAACCAAATGGTCAAAATCAAACAAGATGAAGATTGTCATTCTTCTCATCTAACAATTCCTACTTGCAAGGGGAGGGGGAAGAAAAAGAGTGATCCAAAAACCTGATGCTGCTGTTGGAAACCTCAGAATAAACAAATCTACAGGAATTAACATTGTCGACATTTTTAAATGATTTACCTTATTATCCTTTGGAAGGTCACTGGTTAAACAATTGAGACTAGATTAGATTACTTTACAGTGTGGAAACAAGCCCTTCGGCCCAACAAGTCCACACTGACCTGCCAAAGCATAACCCACACAGACCCATTCCCCTACAGTTACCCCTTCACCTAATGCTACGGGCAATTTAGCATGGCCAATTCACCTGACCTGCACATCTTTGGACTGTGGGAGGAAACCGGAGCACCCGGAGGAAACCCACGCAGACACAGGCAGAATGTGCAAACGCCATACAGTCAGTCCCCTGAGGCGGGAATTGAAAAAATTTAATGGGTTCTCTTTTTTTTATTGAAAGATGAGCCCATGATAATTATTTGACAGTAAGTACATTATTTACAGCTTGAAATTGTGGGACCAGTTATATAGCTGTAAACATCTGGCAATGAAGTGGCAGATGTTTCTGGAAAGAGCAGGGTCTTCTCAAGCAGATGCTTTTAAGAGTCACAAATACACAGCATGGAAACAACCCGTCGGGCCAACTCGTCTCTGCCAATCAGATATCCTAAGTAAACCTAACCCCATTTGCCAGCATTTGGCCCATATCCCTCTAAACCCTTCCTATTCATGTACCCATCCAGATGCCTTTTAAATGCTGTAATCGTACCATCTTCTTTTTATCCTTTGAAGTTAATGGAATCTGTTAACAAATATACATTAACTAGTCGATCAAACATTTTAGTGTTTTAAACAGGTTAAAACTGCATATGGAATGAAAATCTGAGCAGTAAGTGTGTAACTTTATTATTAATACAATATAAACATGATATGATCATTCAGGATGTTATCAATTAGATTGTTACTGAACTTTTTTCTGTCATAAATTATCACCTAATTCTTGCCATATTTAACACCAGATAGCTGAAGGTTTCTTTTTATTCTGATGGTTTACTCCATTTGTTGTACTTGCTAATGTACAAATCACAACTACATCTGTGAATAAACATTAACTTTGACTCTTAGCTGCTTACTTGCTGACAAGTAATGCATAGTATGATCAGTCTTATATGACCAGTATTCCTCCATCCACATGGATAAATGTTATTTGTACATTTCCCCACAAATAAAAACTTACAGAAATTTGTTTACAGAAAAAAAGGTATAAAAATCACGAACTGAACAATACAGTTAATGGTTATACAAAAATGAAAATGACCAATTACTTTTTTTTTTACATTTACTAAATTATGATTAAAATTCCTTGTAAATTCTGCCAATAAATACCTCTCTGAAGATAATCAACTCATGGGAATCAGGCTTATGACTTGAGGACTCATTGACACTGTTTAGAACATGACAGCCATGGTATATCCAATATATATTTAACAAAGAGACCTTCAGTATGTTTTTTGTGGTTGGGTGCTAGTGTTTAATGGCAGTATCATACTCAACAAGACATTTTATCCTGATGAATTTTAATATGTTGTTGTTGTTGCTGGGTGTGCTCCAGCTGGAATGATGCTTAAGGCAAATACTGCTTCCTCCCCATATTCCTAACCTGAAACATATGAGTCAAAGGACTAAACATGTGTTTACCCAGAAGCAAAAGCCTGATTGTCATTTTAGGACAGTACTGGCTTGAGGATGAGTTGTACACACTTCTCATTGTAGGTTTGTGGGCGGCACGGTGGCACAGTGGTTAGCACTGCTGCCTCACGGCGCCAGAGACCCGGGTTCAATTCCCGACTCAGGCGACTGACTGTGTGGAGTTTGCACATTCTCCCCGTGTCTGCGTGGGTTTCCTCCGGGTGCTCCGGTTTCCTCCCACAGTCCAAAGATGTGCAGGGTCAGGTGAATTGGCCATGCCAAATTGCCCGTAGTGTTAGGTTAAAGGGGTAAATATAGGGGTATGGGTGGGTTGCGCTTCGGCGGGTCGGTGTGGACTTGTTGGGCCGAAGGGCCTGTTTCCACACTGTAAGTAATCTAATCTAATCTAATCTAAAAAAATCTCATTTTTTTCCCTATTGATAGGAATTGATAAAGTAAAAATAAAAAATGAGCAGGTTGCAAACCAGGCCGCCAATTCACTTTCTCCGGTTTTTGACCAGTGACAAACCAACAACATTTTGTCAGTCATTAATCTTAAAATGTCTTAAGGTACCTTACAAGAGCGCTTATCAAATAAAATTGGACACCAAGCTACATAAAGAGACATTAGACCACATAGAAAAAAGCTAACCCAAAAGGCATATCTTTTAAGGTGTGACTTAAAGAAGAGAGCGATAGTGACTGAGTGATTGGGGGGGGGGGGGGGGGGGGGGGGTAGGGTGGGGGGGGGGGTAGGGTGGGGGGGGGGGTAGGGTGGGATGGGGAATTCCAGGGTTTAGACCTTGTAGGTTAAAGCTCAGCTGTCAATGGTGGCATGGCAAAATCACGGTTGTGCGAAGAATTGGAGAAGTGCAAAAGATCTCACTTCTAGGGCTGGCTGAGATTACTGCTGTGGCAGGACAGGACCATGAGGAGAGGGGTGAAACGTTTAAAGTGGAAGCATGACAAATTGGGGATCAATAAATATCAGGTAGCACAGCAGGAAATGAGGAAACAGGATTTGGTGCAAGTAAACCAAAAAGACAGAGACTTTAAATGGGAATAAATACAGAGAGGGTAAAACAGGGGGCTACTCGGGGAATGGGCAGATCTGGCGATGAAAAGTACACGTAGAAGAGTACTTCAGCTGCAGATGAATGAACTATTGCACCCTTTGCTCACCACTACAGCTGGCAGGCCAGTCAAAGAGCTGTCTAACAAATTAACTTTTACATTTTTCAGCTGTTGTTGTAGGCTCTACACAACAAGCCTGCCTATTACTGGTGACTTCTGCTCCCTCTCCAACAACCTGCATTTTTCCTGAGAAATTGCTACAGTCCTGAGATTTAAAGCCACAAAGCTGTTCAGAATTGTGGTGTGCCCCAGCACACTCAGTGTCTGCCTACAACCCTCTCAGCCCAACGCTGTCAATAATAAGTTCCCAAGAAGTCCCAATAGGAGCTTGGTCCAATCTGTGGCCCATTTAAGAGTGCCCTAAGGATAAAATATGTTTCTCCATCAATCAGAACCAAATTTGCCAAAGAGAATACACTTGGCAAAAAAATAATTTGCAATGTTTTGGAAGACTCATGGGAAACCCTTTTCGAAAGTCATGCTGATGTTATAAAAGAACACTTAGGGTCTGCCGAGATAAAGTTCCCAAAAAACATCAAACTATAGCTTCGTCTTGCCACAAGAGCACAACAGAGAGAAGCTTCATGCGTCATTGCACCACTTTCTGTGATGATGTACATTGAGTTTTTTTGCCAGCATTTATTGCCCAGCATTTATTGCCCAGAGGGCAGTTAAGAATCAACAACATTGCTGTGAATCTGGAGTCACAGGTAGGCCAGACCAGGTAAGGAAGTCAGATTTCCTCCCCTAAAGGACACTAGGAAAACAGATGGGCTTTCATAAACAACGGATTCATGGTGACTGTTAGATTAGTTTTTTTATTATTTCCTGATGTTTTTTCCATTGATTCCAAATTTCACCATCTACCACAATGGAATTTAAACTAATGCCCTCCAAACATTAGTCTTGGGTTCTGGATTACTAGTCCAGTGACACTACCACCATGCACTCTTGCATACCATATCCATACCAAAGCAGCCTATGACAACATGCAGTAAGACCTAGACAATACTCAGGTCCAAGCTGAGAAGTGGCAAGTAACATTTGAGCCATGTGGCAGACAATGACCACTTCCAGCAAGAGAGAATCTAAACATGACTCCACAATGTACAAAGGCACTACCCTCAACAAATCCCCATGACCAACATCCTGAGGGCTACCTTTAACCACACAGTGAAATGAGAGAGCTGTTTAAATACTCTGGCTACAAATACAGGTCAGAAACTAGGAATTCTACAGACAGTAACTCACCCCTTGCCTCTTCATTGTCTGTCCATCATCTACAAGGCATTGCATTAGGAGTGCAACAGAGTACAATAACACTTAAGAAGCTTGATATTATTCAGACCAAAACACCTTCCTTGACTGGCACTTCATCCAACACTTTCAACACTCAATCCCTTCATCACTAAGGCACACTGACAGCAGTGTGTACCATCTACAAGATGCACGCAATAATACTGTGATGTCCCTTTGATGGTACCTTGAGAATTGGTGACCAGTACCACCTCGGACAAGGGCAGCAGATGCACGTGAATAATCAACACCTGCACATTCCCCTCCAAGTCACACACCACGTTAACTTGGAACTACATCACCATTCCTTCAATACCAATGATGTCCAAATGCAGGACCTTACTTTCTTAACAGCACTTGAACCTGCATAGGTTCAAGATAGCAGCTCACCAGCATCTTCTCCAGGAAGTGCAGAATATTATTATTTCAATCTTGCTTTCTTCTAAACAAGCAACAGTGAAACTTTGTCACCTTTACCATCTTCAGTCTCTTGAGAAAGCTTCTACATCGAGAGATTTAAGTCTCAAAAGTAACCACTTATCAACTCCTGATACCTATTAATTGCTAAACACAGTACATTAGTTACTGCCACCCAACAGCAGTAGCAGTAGCATTAAATCTTCATTTAATTAATGATGCACTTAATTAGGATTAAATAACCACTGCACAGTTTTAATCCCTTGAGATACTACTTTCATTGTTCACTTATACATGCTCCATCCAATTTATGAGGGAAGACTCAAAGGGTTGTGCTTTTGCGCCTAAAATTTCCTCCAGCTGATCGTAGTGATAGTCTCAATCAGGGACTACATTCCCAAATAAAAATTCTCTTTGCCTCGATAAAGTGACAGTTGGAGAAGGGTGGAGCCAACTTCAAGTAATTTTCAATCAAATTTAAAAGTTCAACAGTTAATATTGTATTATACTCCCAAAACAAATGCTAATTTGAAGTGTCTTATTCTAATGCAGGGTAATTTATATAATTTTTCTGAAGTGAATATTTCATACATTCCCATCTATCAACTTCCATACCCAGTAATACTTCACTTGGCTACTTGTGAGCTAAGTGTTTAAGAACAAGGATCCAGTGGAGTTGTATACTCATGTCCACATCAAAATGAAAATAGAAAATACAACAGAAGTTGCACAAAAGAACGATAATCTTGCTGCACTGCTGAATGAATCCAGCAATGTGTGTGCCACAGATTTGATTGTTTCCAGTATTGGTTTTACTGTGTTGTAAGCAAATTCAATATTTGGGTGTGACCTTCCCTCCATCTTCAGGTCAGAAGTGAGGATGCTCGTGGATGATTGCACGATGTTCGGAATCATTCGCTACTCAGCTGTTGAAACCATCTTTATCAGGTTGGAATAGTTTCAAATAATTCTCAGACTGCTGGCTGTAAACAATAATTTTAACATATTTACTGTTATAAGAACACTCCCTTATGCGAGCCACTTCCCATACTCTTTTCTCCAAGATTTTCACATCACGAGTCTACGTTAGTTCTTTCTACGTCACTGCAGATTATCACTGTCAGTCCTGAAGAAGGGCTTATGCCCAAAACGTCGATTCTCCTGCTCCTTGGATGCTGCCTGACCTGCTGTGCTTTTCCAGCAACACATTTTTCAGCTGTGATCTCCAGCATCTGCAATCCTCACTTTCTCCTAGTCCTTTAGGAGACTCGGTTTATCAGACTCCATAAAGTACAATGGGTATACTAAACTCCATGAAAGCCCTAAAAAGGTACGCACTACCACTCCACCCAAGTCATGCCCAACAAACTCCAGACAGACATAAAAGCAAGATGTTGCAGATCTGTTCTGAAGAAGGGTCACCGGACCCAAAATGTTAACTCTGCTTTCTCTCCAAAATGCAGCCAGACCAGAGTTTTACCAGCAATTTCTGAGTTTGTTGCAGATCCTGGAAATGAGAAATAAAATCAGAAATTGCTATATATTTTCTGCTTTCATAATTTGTTAAGCATAATGTTTCTGGAGTAAGTAAAACTTGCACATGCCCAATTGCATAACAGGAATACTTCATTAACTGGAAGGTATTTTGCGATGTCCTGAAGTTATGTGAGGTACTATAGAAATACACAGATGCACCCTCTCTACAAAGATGCTGCCTAAACTGCTGAGTTTCTTTCGCCGTTTTGTTTTAACACTGATTTCCAATATATACAGAATTATGCTTTGACTGTGTAAATGTAAGACATGTTTTTACAATCTCAAACCAAAAGTGACTAAACCAGCTCCATGACATCAACCAAGATATCAAAAGTAAAAGTACATTTTCTGAACTGCAACCACCATAACCTGCAGTGTATAAAACCTGAACATTAAGAACACACTTCCATTTCAATATACTGTGAACTATTCTTTCAGAAGCACCAGACAATTCTGCAAAACATTAATGTCATTTCACCACTATTAGACATTATACAATTTTAATCACTTTGTTGAATGGTCAATACCATGAAAAGCTGTATGAGCCACAGCAGTTTAAAAATAATGGATTGAGTTAAAAGCTAAGAACCAAACAAAAATCCCCAAAAGTAGAGAAATATATTGATTCACAAAATGTATCATATCTGCAAGTTAGTTCTAAAGAAAACAAAATCATTTCCCCAATTAGGTTGTATTTAAAATTTGCTTTCAAAATTAGTAGCGTTTTCATATAAAAGATTTTAAGAAAAAATGCATCAAGCTGTTTTATAAAGTTCTGAGCATTTAAATATCTAAGAAATAAAACATCAAAAAGGCTGAAGCATCTGTGCATGATTACATTTTAATGTTTTTGCATTTTAAATAAAGCCTGCAATCAATGCAAACAGAGCAGATGGAGAGAGAATACCTAGCACAGCACTTTCCTTGCCTTTTAATAAAAAACTTCACAAAGCAATCCTCCCTCTATCCAAAAGGCACATTTTCCATTTGGTAGTAAATTGAATTTAAGCATTAAGGTAAGGAGTACATTTATAATTAGAAAAAAAATAAAAGCTGAATGGTTGTGACTTTTAGAAATTTTCACTTATGTTCAGCAAATATTTAAGTGGAACCACTCTATTCCAGGATCATCTCCAAATGCCAAGAAAATCTTTGTCTTCTTTTCTCCATTCTAAGTCATCTTGTTAAATTCCTTTCCTTTGTGCATACCATTTCTCATCTTGACAACAAGTGCAAGGACATGGACATCTTTGGCCTCACAATTGAGATGATCAGATCACTTCACTTCCTCTCTGAACCCACCTGACCAAACTTTCTCGAAGGAGGTACCCCTCCTTCGCCAACCTTGAACTTTTTTGCTTTTTCTAAAAAAACCTCTCTCATCTTCCCTCATCCCTTCTTTGAGCTCACCATGTCAATAAGAGACAGAGCCTTCTCCCTCGACACTACGCCCACTAAACTGACCACCCAACTTCATTCCTACCCCAAAAGCAGCTGATACCGTCACAAATAATCATTTACCTTTGTCCTTGTAAACTCTCTAAACTTCCTCCCTGTCCCCTGCAAAACCTTTGAATGTACTGAAGCTTCCAAATTGCACACCAGTCTTTCCAAAAACTCCATGTCTGATCACTAATCAGATTTCTGCCTTGACACAGAACAAGAACAGTGCACACATTTGTAAAGTGACACCCAAGTGACTATGAGAGCAATGAATTACAGTGCTTCTTCTTCCTCACCCGACTGCCCCACTATCCTCTCCTAGTCCTGTACAATTCTGTGCAACAGTTCTCCACCAGTTTTCAGAGGAATGGGACAGCACCCATCTGTTTCTATCTACCTAATTATAGCAATGGCTTCTCTTTCAGTACCCAAGCTGTAATCTCTAGGGTCTCCCAAATATTAATCCATGGTGGCCCTTCTATTTCTCATCTTGATGCTGCCTTTGTTGTCATCATATGCAAGCACAAAGACAACTTTCAACTGTATGTTGACGACAGCACCAGTATCTCTCGACTCCTGCACAGTCTCTAAATTATCAGACACCTTTCCAATCGAGTACTTGATTAGCAGAGATTTCATCCAAATAAATATTGGAAAGATCAACATGCTACTGTTTTCAGTCTTGGCTCCAAACTCAGTTCTCCAGTTATTTGCTCAACCTGACTCCAGGGTAATAGCCTGAAACTAAAGCAACCTTCGTGTCAGTGATCCTAAATTCAGCCTAACCGTATCTGCGTATCATCACGAAGAACTGCCTATTTCTATCTCCGCAAAGTTGCCCAACCTGGTCTAGATCTAAGCTCATCACCTGCTGAAACCCTTATTCATGCCTTTTTCAGCTCTTGACTTGACTAATCCAATGCATTTTTGTCAGGTCTCTGTATTCAATCCCAAGTAATTTTCTTAAACCACACATAACGGCCATGTTCTTTGATCTACAGCGGCTCCCATTAAGCAATGCATTGATTTTGACATTATCATTGTTTTTGTTCACTCAGATTCCTCCAACACCTCATTCCTCCCTGCTTCTTCAATAATTACAGCCCAACAAACAATCACAGAAGTCTTACAGCGGAGGAGGCCATTTTGCCCAGCACAACTGGACTGGCTCTTCAAAAGGAGTCTCATTGACACAGGTAACCACCAGGTTCCGCCCACCCCTATTCATACAACTTATTTGTACTGAGTTAATTATTCAGTGTCATTTTGAATGCCTCAAGTCAACCTGCCTCCAACATATTTCCAGGCAATGCATTCTATATCCTAATTATCCACTGTGTCGTATTGGAGTGCTTTCCACAAATCCCCGAAGGCACCAGGACAGGCTAATAAGGGTGGTTAAGAAGCCATATGGGACTTACTGACAAAAACTGTTGAAAATTACAGGTCAACTTAGATGCCAAGTATAGCCAGAAACTTGCATTTTGGCACTGAGGAATGGGATTGTCTAATATGCTGGGGTCAAGATATTCGCCACTATCCTCGATGCCAAGTATACTCCCAGCAATCTGAAGCAATACTGGAAACAGAGCACTTGATCAATTCATAACACCAGCCAGAGTCAGCTTGGGACATTTTCCAGCATTAAGTGAAATGTGACAGTGTGTTGTTCAGCTTTGATCAGTTGACAAGTAGAGCAACCTGTCAGCCTGCAGGTATTTCATGAGTTTCCCAAAACCATTCTACTGGTTACTCAAAGCCTTTTATTGCTCTTCCATATCCAACTGATTTGATCAAAGATTTATTTCATCCCACTGATGATTCTCTTCTTCTGGAGAAAATTGGAGTAAAACTTATTTATAACTGCAAAGAGTTGGAATGCTTAAAGAAACAAGTTAACATTTTTTTTGTCACATTAAACACAATGTATACTCCTCAAATTTGACATGTTTAATAATCTCAATGAGCCAAATGGCTCAGTATCGGATTCAATGTTATAAATTTTAAAAAAAGACTACAATGATCTAGCTTCCTCTAATTTAATATATACTACATTGCAAATTAACCAACAAAAATTCAACTTAATTTATTACAGAAATTACAGGTCTATTTTATATTCTGTGTTAATGAGTCCTCGTTGCTCCTGTATACATATAAATCTATAATACTTGTCAATGTGGTCACATTATCCAGTATATTTAAAACAGAGATAGATAGGTTCTTGAGCATCAAGGGATCAAGGTTTACAGGGAGAAAGCGGAGGAATGGGGTCAAGAAACTTATCAGCCATGACTGAATGGCAGAGCAGACTCAATGGCCTAATCTCGGCTCCTATGTCTTATGGTCTTTTTGATCAGTTCATTGGAAACTAGTGTTGCAGTTTTCTGATTTTACCCTGCTCTTCACAGTAGGCACCATCAACTAGTAGGAAAAATAATTCAACTTCCTTTTTGCTCCCTGTACAATTATCTGCTTGTCAACTACCAGCTCAGGAGATGAAGAATGAATCAGGTCCTAATTTATCTCAAAGCGGACAAAAGACTTTGCAATATCATCCAACAGACCAATGTACCACTGGCACGTCAATCAAAAAACAGCCACTCACATCTAACCACCGCCACACACATACCAACTCAATCAATCCTGCTCATTTTTGATTGCAATGATTTGACCAACAAAATGTTTGTAGTATTGATTTTGCTAGTCTGTAATCTGGGACAAGGCCATTGGTATTTATCATAAATGTTGTCTGTCACATTAAAGCAACTGCTCAAGTGGTCCCTGTGGCTGCTTATAGATTTCAGGCTCCAAGTCAGAGAATCCCAGTCTGAAATGTCTGCCTTTCATTTGCTTTCTTTCAAAATTATTTTCCATCTGTAACAGCATACATCAAGAATGTGATGGTTATACAATTTTTATTTATACACTAATCCTCCACGCAGAAAACATTAGATCAGATTAGATTACTTTCCAGTGTGGAAACAGGCCCTTCGGCCCAACAAGTCCACAACGACCCGCCAAAGCACAACCCACCCATACTCCTACAGTTACCCCTTCACCTAACACTACGGACAATTTAGCATGGCCAATTCACCTGACCTGCACATCTTTGTGACTGTGGGAGGAAACCGGAGCACCTGGAGGAAACCCACGCAGACACGGGGAGAATGTGCAAACTCCACACAGTCAGTTGCCTGAGGTGGGAATTGAACCCAGGTCTCTGGTGCTATGAGGCAGTAGTGCTAACCACTGTGCCACCATGCCACCCATACAGGTAATCAGAGGAGATGTGAAGTGACATATTATTGAAGTGAGAGAGGATGCATTGTACAAAAAACAAAAAAGAACTGCAGATGCTGGAGATCAGAAACAAAAACATTACAGGAAAAAACTCAGCAGGTATGGCAGCATCTATGGAGAGAAAGCAGTTAACATTTCCAGTCCAGTGGCCCTTCTTCAGTACTGCCTTTTGTTAGAGAATGTGTTATAAATTTGCTGAGGAGATCAATGTTGTTTGTAGGTAATTATGGCCCAAACACTTAAAATAATGGTAAGGCCATGTGTACTCTGCACTATTTAACCACAAACATCACAGTAACTTCAGGCAAAGGCGAATGAGCAATTAAACACAGAAATTGAAAAATTGCAGCCCATGATGTGGCACTCCATACTTGCTTCACTAAGAGTATCATGTGGTCTGGCTGTCCAATTAAATTCTTAAGTCGTGTGAAGTTGCTGGCCTTGCACAGTAGATTATTCACAGACAGATCATTCATGACATTTCAGTCTAAGCAACTTTTTAATTACCTGATAAGTCTTAATTATTTTCAACCAATCTCCCGGACAGAAAATTAATTCCAACAGAGGTGCTGCATTTTGGTAGCACAAATCAAAGCAAGACTTATACACTTAATGGCAAGTTCCTGGGGAGTGTTTCTGAACAAAGCGACTTTGGAATGCAGATTTATAGTTCCTTGAAAGTAGAGTCCCAGGCAGATGGAATACTGAAGGCGGCCTTTATTGGTCAGTGCACTGAATTTGGAGTTGGCAAGTCGTGTTGCGGCTGTGGTTAGGCCACTTGTGGAATATTGCATATAATTCTGTTCTCCCAGCTATAGGAAGGATGTTGTGAAACTTGAAATGGTTCAGAAAAGGTTTACAAGGATGTTTCCAGGGTTGGAGGGTTTGAGTATAGGGAGAATCTGAATAGGCTGGGGTTATTTTCCCTGGAGTGTTGGAAGCGGAGGGGTGACCTTATAGAGGTTTATAAAATCATGGAGTGGGGGGGAATGTATAGTGAATAGCCAAAGTCTATTCCCTGTGGTGTGACTGTCCAAAACTGGAGGGGAGAAAGTGAGGACTGCAGATGCTGGAGATCAGAGCTGAAAATGTGTTGCTGGAAAAGCACAGCAGGTCAGGCAGCATCCAAGGAGCAGGAGAATCGACGTTTCGGGCACGAGCCTTTCTTCCTGATTCTCCTGCTCCTTGAATGCTGCCTGACCTGCTGCGCTTTTCCAGCAACACATTTTCAAAACTGGAGGGCACAGGTTTAAGGTGAGAGAGATAAGATTTAAAAGGGACCAAAGGGGCAACATTTTCACGCAGGGGATGGTGCTGAAATGGAATGAGCTGCCAGAGGAAGCGGTAGAGGCTGGTACAATTACAACAGTTAAAAGAAATCTGGATGGGTATATGAATAGGAAGGGTTTAGTGGGATCTGGGTCGAATGCTTGCAAATGGGACTAGATTAGTTTAGAATATCTGGTTGGCGTGGACAAGTTGGACGAAGAATCCTTTTCGGTGCTGTACAACTGTGTGACAGAGAAACGAGGAGGAGGAGTCTGCTCTGCCTTTCAATATGATCATAGCTGACTGTCTCTCAACGCCACCATCCCACTTTCTCTCTCGAACATTTTGCCACCTTTAGCCTCGAGGAATCTATTTCCTCCTTATTATATATATATATTCAGTGACTTGGCCTCCACAAATCCCGAGGGTTCACCACTCATTGTGCAAATAAATTTCTCCTCATCTCAGTCCAAAAGGCCTATTGCATATTCTGAAACTATGGGCCCTTGTTCTGGAACTCCTACCCAGGCAAAACATCATCCCTGCAAGCAGTCTGTCCAGCCCTATCAGAATTTTAGATTTCAATGAGACCCCCTGCTCATTGTTCTAAACTCCAGTAAATACAGGCCCAGTCGACCCAATCTCTCCTCATATGAAAAACGTCATCGCAGGAATCACCCGTGCACATCTGATAGCATAGAAGGAGTGTAAGTACATCTTTCATTAGGTAAGGGGATCAAAACTACAAAATGGGGTGTAATCACATTAATTTAGGTTTAAATTGCTGGAGGTCATTGAAATATTTTTTCACTTTTGATTGAGAGAGCGAGCGAGAGAGAGCAAGAAACAAACAGTATCTTTTTCTATCCCCATGCTTTTGCAACCATAATTTACACTTTCATGTTCACTTCACAATCCTACAATCTGATTATTTAAGATGATATACAATTGTTTGCCCACTTCCTTTCAATCCTAAATGCGCTGTAGAGGTTGCCACACTGTTTCCATCACATACTTTCAACAGCTGGCAAGACAAATTAACACAGAAATTAAATTGTCTTGGGGATGTCTAACTAATGACAGGTGATGACTAGTTCCAGGAATTTTGTGGTTAACGTACTTCATGTATAGATTTCTAAGTATTGAATATATTGGAATGCTATGAGTCACTTCCTCAAAATCGAGTATAGACAGAAATTGTTGATGTGTCTTTAAGGATTGTCTACACGGTAGCTGCATGCATGTAATTCTGAACACCTCAAATTTGATCTGGATTGTGATTGGGGCAGGAGGAACAATATAGATCAGGTTGATTTTAACATTTACTAAGTTTATAATCCTGGATCTGCATTTTAATGGTAGTGGCTCTGAACAAACATGTTGCAGTTGTTTTGCATTTTTATTTGAAATGTCAGACTTATTTTGTGAGGAAATTATTTATTGAAAAGTAGGTAATAATCTTATACTTTATTGTGACTTTCAGCTGAATGGGGCAGTTTCATTGAATTTTAAGGGTTCTTGAGTTTCAGTCGTAAAGCTCGTGATCATGAAAGCTAAGGTTAATCTCGCACTGGGATACTGACATACTGTAAATGGTACAGGTTAACCTTAACGCTAATTGCAAAGGATCACAAACAGGGGAGGCAACATTACAGCACTTGCATTTACTGTGGATTGCGGCATAATCGGTCTAACAAGGAGATAGCAGTTGCACTGGCTCTGGCTTACTACACTGGCTGAAATGGAGGTGTTGGTGGGGGTAGTGGGGGTGGTGGATCCATGTTTCCGTGGTATGAAGAGAGAGCTGGTTGAGGACATAGATGGTATTTTGAAGTGAAGCTACTAGTCAGTGTCATAACTGAGAGAAGCACATGAATCTGAAATGATTAATATCAAAAAAGCACCTGCAGTTGAACTAGGATACTATTTTTAAAAAAAAATCTGCATTCAGATCAGATACACTAAACTACAGGGATGTTGTAAGGTGCTCTGAAACCATCATTTTTGGATCATGGTTACTGCTGTACTGTAGGAAGTGCAGCCATCAATTTGTACATAGCAAACAGTGATAATAATCAGATAATCTGTACTGATGGTGTTGACTCAGAGGCAAACATTGGCCAGAACACCTCATGGTTGTTCTTCACACAACATCATGGATTTTGTTTTAAAATGGAGTACCCAGGGAGACAGATGGGGTCCTTGATTTAATGTTCCATTTGCAACACAACACCTCTGACAGCGCAGCATTCCCTCAGGGATGCACTCAAACTGTCAGCCTAAATTTTGCCTTCCATTCTTTGGACTGAAACTTAAACCCCAGGGTCTTCAGTCTCAGGGTCTTCAGTCTCAGAAGTGGCAATGCTACGACTAAACCAATGTCTAACACCCACATACGTGTACAGGATTAGAGGTTACAGGGAAGCTTGGACATCTTGGATTAAACAGAAGAAATGGCAGCAATGCAAATTCTAAATCAGTTATTTATAGTCATGAAGGCAAACGACAAACTTTCACTCTTGTTGCTATTTCAATTAACTCAAGACTGCCTACAATATATGATGATTTTTCATCTATGAGAAATGTTTTTTTTACATTTTGAAAATTGCCAAGATAAATAGTGTCTAGTTTGTGTCTGTTGATATAACATTATCAATGATTAGACACCCACTGCCAATGAGCCTAGTTCTGGAGAACAGAACTATTTATCTATAACCACTGGGTCTAAACCTAGCCTGAACTATTACTCATGGCAGAACTCAAACAAGAGATGATTGGCAACGTTTGTATACGGGTTGCATATTCTTGACAATAAATTTAAAGGATTTATTTGTATCCAACATGGAAATGTGTTTTTATTCCTCCTCTCCAATGTTACCAAATCAATTTCAAAATTATCTCAGTTTAGCATGGGGCTTCAGACACACCTCTTACAAACACAACTACAAACTAAAGTTCAGAAAGTAACACGAATGAACCATTAAATAAGACAATGACAACTGCAAACTTTGACACACTGCAACATTCAAAAAGAGACTGGCTTTAGCATTCATGTTATGGTTAGGCACGAAGCTTAACACCTATAAAAGGAGAATTAGTCTGTAGGCCATGTATGAAAAAAAACTGCCTCTTTAAAATGTTCACCAGAAACCTGATGGGAACCCATCCCCCATCCCCAGCTTTCCACTCAATCTCTGAACTACTCCAGAAAACCTTCACTTCGCTGTTTTATGGCCCGAGGGGAGAGAAAAAGTACAAACGAACTAAACATTTATTAAAGAGCACAAACTAACTCAACAAGAGGCATGGAAAGCCCCTCTCCCCACCGAGAGAGAAACTACTGTGAAGAGAGAGAGAAATCGCAGAGTTTGCCGCTACCGCCGTCTCTGTAACCCACCTTTCTGTCCGATCGCGCTGCTTAATGCTGTAAGCAAGTAGAAAAAGATGCCGAGCTTTCTGATGGCTTTTCCTCTCAGCGTCCCAGCCTCCATGCCGAGATGAGAAGGGAAGGCATAATGTGGCGGAGTTGTTGAACGATCGCACTCCGGCTCTCTGTTTCTCTCTCTCTCTCTCTGTCGCGATTAAGAGCCAATTCTCAACCACATTCACTGACTGGTCAACCACTTCCTCCGCTTCCGCTCATCCCACAATGCAGCCTGTCTGTTGGACACATTCCCCTGGGTGGGCAAGGCTGCTCTATGTACTCTCCCTTGACTCCCTTCCAGCCTCTTTCAGCTGCATCTCCCCCCTCCCCCCCTAACACCATTAGTGACTTTACCCCCCTCGCCAACACTTCGGGAACTGAGTCAAGATGTTCCTGCAGTTGGGTTGCACCTGAACTTAGCTTGGACAACCAAAATTCATTACAATATTTCTATTTATTGCTTTTATTCACATGCATTGAGGGACAAATGAGTTCAGTGATACCAAGAGAAAACTCAAGGACAAAGTGCAAATATTCTTAATCTCAATGCCACGTGGGGATGGGGATGGGGGGGGGGGGCTGGTTGCATTATGGCTTTTGAACCAGCCTCAGTACCCTCATGCTACAAAAAATAAATCAGCCTGAATCCTCATTTCCATTTCCACGAATCACTGCTGCTGGAAAATGCACATCTGGATAAGGATGGGTTTTATTTGCAAGCTGCTCTCATGGAAAAGCTTGCTGAGCATTGTAGCCCAACATGAGTCACCATACTTAGAGAGAAGAAAATTTACACAGGCTGATTTGTTAGTAACACATAATGCTAGATCTTGAAAAGTCATGATCTGAATGCTCTGTGTCATCTCATTGTATGCGAACAAAGTAATATTTGGAAAGACAAAAGAAAAATACTGGAGATGCTAGAAATCTGAAATAAAAACAGAAATACTCAATAAATCTGGCAGCACTTGTAGAGAAGGAAATAGAGAATGATTCAGAACCATGACATTTTCATCGACAATGTGAAATATTAACTCTATCTCTCTCTCTCTGCAGATTCTGCCACCACTGCAGAGGATTTCTGGCATTTTCCATTACCGTTTCTAAAGATCACACAACACTAGGTTATCGTTTAATAGGTTTATTTGGAAGCAATCGCTTTCGGAGTGCTGCACCTTCATCAGGACAAGCACCTGAAGGAGCAACGCTCCGAAAGCTAGTGCTTCCAAATAAACTTGTTAGACTATAGCCTGGTGTTGTGTGATTTTTAAATTTTGTCCAGCCCAGCCCAACACCGGTACTTCCAAGCCATTTCTGAAGATATCTTTAGAGTCTAATTCTTTCTCAATTACTGTTTACAATTGACCATAGTTGCTGCAGAGTAATACAGGAAAGCTTTTGTTTTCTAAAAGGCATAATAAAATTGATTACTTCCTGTAAAATCACTAATATTTCTAAGTTAATCCAATTAAATTTTAATTCAAAAGTTTTTTATCTGCTTCCTTCACAATGGTTGCATTAGGCAAGGTAGGGGTGGGTTGTACACTCTTTGGATTAATAGAGCTGGTGACATTGCTTAAAATTTTGTTTAATCTACTTATGTTAAAATTGTACTCGCTGAAATAATAGCAATAGCAGGAATTGGCATCATGCCTGTGTGAATTCAATTGCATGTTCCTATAAGCTGCTAATAGTATATTCCCAAATTCTTTGTTCGAGCCATTGGACAGATCTGCTAGTCACAATAACTTTCCTTTTTACCAGGCCGGGGGTCCCTTTCCTTCTGCCAGATCTCCATTGATGGGCACCAATATGTTAGCACCATCTGTATTTATGATACTCACCCGCACATAAGATTAGGAAGAGTGGTCCACTCAGGGTGATAAAAGTGAGTGGGAGTCTGGTTGAGCACAGTGGGAGCACAGGCACTTGTCTGGGGTCTCCTCCAAAATCATCAAAAAGCCACGTCCTGTGCATGTCCTTCTATGGAGAAAGTAAATATAATTTTGACCAGGGACAGAAAAGTTAGTACTCCTGACTAGAGAAAACTCAAGGAGAAAGTGAGGGCTGCAGATGCTGGAGATCAGAGCTGAAAATGTATTGCTGGAAAAGCGCAGCAGGTCAGGAAGCATCCAAGGTTGAGAATCAAGAGTTGAGAAAACTCAACTCTGACTATTCACCTCAACAGACTTGGCCTGAAGTGACAGTGTAAGACCAGCATGTTTGAGTCTCAGCATAATTTATGACTCTTTTGATGGTCACAACTCTGAGTTTCAGATTTTCCACCCCAGTGTATATTTTCCTAGTCTAGGAGATGGAACAGAGATGGGATTAATGTCAGCCAAATGAAAATACGTTTTGCTTATTTAGCACTACCATATTTAAATGCAGTTGGTTGCTTCAAGGACACTGATGTTAGTATGCCTGTCATCCCAGTTGATGCAGCTAATCCTTCTCAAGCAGTGTTGATGGTACTTCTCAAGGTCCTTCAGGTAGTATTGACTTGTAGTCCAAATTTTGGAGCCATAAAGAAGAATCAGAAGAGTGTTTGCCTTAAATACAAGGTTCATCCTTAAGTGTTCAAAAGAGACCATGTTCATCCAAAACCAACTCCTCTGTGCTAGCCATGTTCATAGGATAGCCGGTTTCGATTGCCAAAGCAAATCTTCTTTGCTCACCAGAAAGAAGGCACTTGAACGAGCGAAATACAAAAGATGCATTTCAAAGGCTCCATGAAGACTTCCTCCAAGAAATGCAACATAAATGTCAATGCATGAGGAATGTGTTCAGATGAAAAATGTACTCAGAAACATGAAGCTCCAATGTGAATGTACATAATTCTTTGAGAAGCCTCGTCCTCAAGAGGAATTATGGAAAAGGAGATGGACAATGGAATGCCGGCGATCTTGAGGCTAAAGGACCAGTTTACCTTCTGGAAGTACCTGCCAAATGGGGGGTTGGAGATGTGGCTCTAGGGTCAGGTTCATTAGCCACATGAGGACACACAGAACCCATGATCAGTGACACAAAATTTCCAAGGTGGACAATCATACTCATTAGGGAATGATTGCCATTGCTGATTTAAATGCGAAATTTTTCCTTCTTGCTTTTCCTTTGTTTCCACAGCTGATTGTAAATCAGAGGCAACCAAGGGAAATTTGACTTGAAACAACCAACCTTGGATCTGAAAATTGTCAAGTAAACATCACGATACAACTGCTGAAATGAAGTAACAGCTGGTTAGGAATGAGCTCCTGATATAAACATCTTCTCACACAGCAGAATGCAGCATTTTCCATAGGTGAGTCATCACATCCCTTCTGAGAAACAGCAACTCAATACAGTAATTACACATCCCAGTTTGATGGCATTTAGAAAGCCTGGAAATGAGAGAGAACATGCAGCTTACAGTTTCACTGTGGGGAAGTACTGGGATGCAAACATTACTGTAGAATAGGGAGGATCTTCCAGGAGAAAGTGAGGACTGCAGATGCTGGAGATCAGAGCTGAAAATGTGTTGCTGGAAAAGTGCAGCAGGTCAGGCAGCATCCAAGGAGCAGGAGAATTGACGTTTTGGGCAAAAGCCCTTCATCAGGAATAAAGGCAGAGAGCCTGAAGGGTCTCCACCCTTTATTCCTGATGAAGGGCTCTTGCCCGAAACATCGATTCTCCTGCTCCTTGGATGCTGCCTGACCTGCTGCGCTTTTCCAGCAACACATTTTCAGCTGTAGAATAGGGAGACACATTTAGAATGGTGGGCTTAAATCATTGAAGCTTCATTGAAATACATTTATTGATGAGAGGCAACATGAGACTTTTAGAGTTGAAGGCAAAGATGAAGATATCGTTGTGAAGGCAGTTGTGATTTGACCAGCTTATTGACACTAGTGAAACATAGAGTGGTTCATGAGAGTGCTTCTTTTGGATCATTATGGTGTTTATAATTAAAATCTCACCAATCATCTTCCAAACTAATTTTGTATTAAATGAAACCTCTTTCATTTTCTTCTTTTCCTCTTTATCTTTTTCAGTAGAAATGTTGATTACCTTGCATCTTCCAGTATCTCTTGGAGCATTCTATTATTAGCAAAGTTATGCAGGACACAGAAACCTAAATCTGATTGTTGAGTAGTGCCCCAGTTGACCCGATCATACATTGTACAAGCTGTTTCAGCACCATAATGATATCTTTTACAAGAACTTGATTGGAGGCATGACCCTCAGTGCATGTCCTTCTGTCCTCAGCTTTCCATCTGTCTCAACATTATTTCCATTGGTTTTAATGGAAACGAAAATCAGGAGAGAGGTAAATCAGGTGTTGATTTGTGATCATCCATTTGACAATATCGCACAATGATTGATGGTTGGAACTGGATGTGGAGAGGTCAGGGATGAGATTTTGGGCAATGGGGAGATAAGGGGTTAGGACTGGTAGTAGGTGAGGTTATGGGGCATGACACACAATTTGGATCAGGGAAGACCAACATTGGCTGTGGTGTTAAGGAAATATAGAGCTCAGGAGGGAAGGAGATCAGGGTTTGGTGTTGAGAATGGGGAGGGAAATGTTGGGAATTGTGGAGGTCAGAGATTGGAAATGCGAGTGGGAAGGATCAGGAGTCAGGATCATTAAAGTGAATGTCCAAGAAATGCATGCTTACATTTGATTTGTACTATGAGGGTCCCTCTAGTGCATCCTGATTACATATCTACATCTTTTCTTGAAGTATGCAGTCAGATTGTGGGTTACATTGTACCAGTCCTTGGACATGAGAAAGTTGGAAATCCACAGCTTACAATGCTTAATGCAAATTAACACACAATGTTTCTTTAATGTGACAATTAATCCTGAACGGTTACATCATAAGTATAAAACATAGGGTGGCACGGTGGATCAGTGATTAGCACTGTTGCCTCACAGCACCAGGGACCCAGTTTTGATTCCACCCTCAGGCAACTGTCTGTGTGGAGTTTGCATATTCTCCCTGTGTCTGCATGAGTTTCCTCTGGGTGCTCCGGTTTCTTCCCACAATCCAAAGATGTGCAGCTTAGATGAATCGGCCATGCTGAATTGCCCATAGTATTCAGGGATGTTTAGGTTAGGTGCATTAGTCATGAGAAATGTACAGAAATGTAGGGGATTCGGATTGGGTTTGGGAGGGATATTCTTCAGAGGACTTATTGGGCCAAATGGCCTGTTTCCATACTGTAGGGATTCTATGATTCTATGAAAATTCAGGTGATAGTGTTCCTATGCATCTGCTGTCTATATCCTTCGAGGTGGAAGAGGTTGCAGGTTTAGATGGTGCTCTCGAAAGATCTTTGGTGAGCTTCTGGAATGCATCTTGTAGGAAGTACACACTGCTGCCACAGTATGTTGATGATGAAGAGAGTGACGTTGAAGATGGAGGACAGGGGATGAAACCAGGCAGGCTGCTTTGTCATCAATGGTATCAAGCTTCTTGAATGTTATTGGAGTTACATTTGTCCAGGCAAGTGGAGGGTATTCTGTCACATTCTGACTTGTGCTTTCGAGATTGTGTGGACAAGCAGTGGGGATACAGTATTTCTAGCCTCTTATATACCTTACAGGCCGCCTACTTGCAGAACGTTTCAGAGAACACCTCTGGGACACCCAGACCAACCAACCCAACCACCCCGTAGCCCAATACTTTAACTCCCCCTCCCACTCCACCATGAACATGCAGGTCCTTGGACTCCTCCATCGCCAGACCATGGCAACACGACGGTTGGAGGAAGAGCGCCTCATCTCTGCCTGGGAATCCTCCAACCACAAGGGATGAACTCAGATTTCTCCAGTTTCCTCATTTCCCACACCCCCCCCCACCTTGTCTCAGTCAAATCCCTCGAACTCAGCATCGTCTTCCTAACCTGCAATCTTCTTCCTGACCTCTCCGCCCCCACCCCACTCCGGCCTATCACCCTCACCTTGACCTCCCTCCACCTATCGCAATTCCAACGCCCCTCCCCCAAGTCCCTCCTGCCTACCTTTTATCTTAGCCTGCTGGATACACTTCCCTCATTCCTGAAGAAGGGCTTATGCCCGAAACGTCGATTCTCCTGTTCCTTGGATGCTGCCTGACCTGCTGCGCTTTTCCAGCAGCACATTTTCAGCTTTTATATGTCTAGCCTAGTTCACTTTCTAGCCATTGCTAAACTCAAGGCTGTTTATTGTGGGAGAATTCAATGATGATAATGCCATTGAATGTTAAGGGGCAATGATTAAATTCTGTCTTGCTGAAATTGGTCATTTCCTGGTATTTGTGTGGGGAAAGTGCCATGCATTGTTGCATATGATCACAGACTCTTCTATATCTAAGGACTCATGAGTATTGGACTATAACCGGGTGTTGTGTGATTTTTAACTTGGTTAAATACTGGCATCTGTGCTGCTGGCAACTTCAGGAGGAGGCTGAGATGAATTATCTGCTCATCACTTCTGGCTGAAGATGGATGCGAGTGTATCAGCCTTGTCTATTGCACAGATCATTCAGGATGGAGATATTAGTGGAGCCTCCACCTCCTGCCTATTGTTTAATTTTCACCATAATTCATGGTGACGTGGCAGAGCTTACATCCAATCAGTTAGTTGTCAGGTCATTTAATCCTGTCTATTGCATGCTACTCCTACAGTTTGGCATAGATGTAGACCTATGTTGTAGCTTTTCCAGGTAGACACTTCATTTTTAGTTATGCCTGGTGCTGTTCTTGGCAGGCCCTCCTGCATACTTCATTGATCCATGCTTGATCCCCGAGCTTGATGTAATGATCTAGTATCAATGTTGAGGACTCCAGGGCAGCTGTCCCCTAACTGCATACCATTGCGCTGCCACCTCAAATATGATTTGTTGAGTATGTCAATGTCAGGCTTTTACTTGACTGTTTTGTAGCTCTCCCAATCTTGCCACAACCCCCATATAGAGTCATAGAGATGTCCAGCACGAAAACAGATCCTTTGGTCCAACTCGTCCATGCCGACCAGATATCCCAACCCAATCTAGTCCCACCTGCCAGCACCCGGCCCATATCCCTCCAAATCCTTCTTATTCATATACCCATCCAAATGCCTCTTAAATGTTGCAATTGTACCAGCCTCCACCACTTCCTCTAGCAGCCCATTCTATAAATGCACCATCCTCCGCGTGAAAAAGTTGCCCCTTAGGTCCCTTTTATATCTTTCCCCTCTCACCCTAAACCTATGCCCTCTAGTTCTAGTCTCCCCCACCCCAGGGAAAAGACTTTGTCTATTTATCCAATCCATGCCCCTCATAATTTTGTAAACCTCTGTAAGGTCAACCCTCAGCCTCTGATGCTCCAGGGAAAACAATTCCAGCTTGTTCAGCCTCCCCCGATAGCTCAAATCCTCCAAACCTGGCAACATCCTTGTAAATCTTTTCTGAACCCTTTCAAGTTTCACAACATCTTTCCAATAGGAAGGAGACCAGAATTGCATGCAATATTCCAACAGTGGCCTAACCAATGTCCTGTACAGCTGCAACATGACCTCCCAACTCCTGTACTCAATACTCTGACCAATAAAGGAAAGCATACCAAATGCCTTCTTCACTATCCTATCTACCTGTGACTCTACTTTCAAGGAGCTATGAAACTGCACTCTGAGGTCTCTTTGTTCAGCAACACTTCCCAGGACCTTACCATTAAGTGTATAAGTCCTGCTAAGATTTGCTTTCCCAAAATGCAGTACCTCACATTTATCTAAGGTAAACTCCATCTGCCACTTCTCAGCTCATTAGCCCATCTAATCAAGATCCTGTTGTAATCTGAGATAACCTTCTTCCCTGTCCATTACACCTCCAATTGTAATGTCATGTGCAAACTCAGTAACTATACCTCTTATGCTCACATCCAAATCATGTATATAAATGATAAAAAGTAGAGGACCCAACACCGATCTTTGCGGCACTCCACTGGTCACAGGCCTCTAGTCTGAAAAACAACCCTCCACTACCACCCTCTGTCTTCTATCTTTGAGCCAGTTCTGTATCCAAATGGCTAGTTCTCCTTGTATTCCATGAGATCTAACCTTGCTAATCAGTCTCCCATGGGGAACCTTGCCGAATGCCTTACTGAAGTCCATATAGATCATGTCCACCGTTCTGCCCTCATCAATCCTCAAAAAACTTAATCAAGTTTGTGAGACATGATTTCCCATGCACAAAGCCATGTTGACTATTCCTAATCAGTCCTTGCCTTTCCAAATAAATGAACATCCTGTCCCTCAAGGTTCCCTCAACAACTTGCCCATCACTGACATCAGGCTCACTGGTCTCTATTTCCCTGGCTTGTCCTTACCACCTTCTTAAACAGTGGCACCACGTTAGCCAACCTCCAGTCTTCCGGCACCTCACCTGTGACTATTGATGATACAAATATTTCAGTAAGAAGCCCAGCAGTCACTTCCTTAGCTTCCCACAGAGTTCTAGGGTACATCTGATCAGGTTCTGAGGATTTATCCACTTTATGCATTTCAAGACATCCAGCACTTCCTCCTCTCTTATATGGACATTTTTCGAGATGTCACCATCTATTTCCCTGCATTCTATATCCCAAATGTTGGTACGCAGAACTTTGCAAGATCATATATCTGCTGTTGTCATTTTTGGTGCCTCAGTCAATGTTAGATAGTTCTTCCTATTTCATTCCCTTGTTTAGACTTCATAGCAGTTTTCCAACTGAGTGGCTCACTGGGCCATTTCAGAGGCAACCACAATATTGTGGGTGTAAAGTCACATGTAAGCCAGACCAAGTAATCTTAGAGATTTCATTCCCTAAAGGGTAATAGTGAACAATGACAATCAACAATATAGATTAGATTCCCTACAGTGTGGAAACAGGCCCTTCAGCCCAACTAATCCACACCCACTCTTCGAAGAGTAACCCATCCAGACCCATTCCCCCTAACTAATGCACCTAACTCCATGGGCAATTTAGCATGACCAATTTACCTGACCTGCACATCTTTGGACTGTGGGAGGAAACCAGAGCACCCGGAGAAAACCCATGCAGACACGGGGAGAATGTGTAAACTCCACACAGACAGTCGCCCAAGGCTGGAATTGAACCCAGGTCCCTGGCGCTGTGAGGCAGCAGTGCTAACCACTGAGCCACCGTGCTGCGAATTATCTGCCCAACATTAGGTTATCTTTTAATTCCAGATTTTATTGAAAACAAATTTCAAGCATCTGTTGGGGTGGTATTTGAACTCATAATCCCCAGAATATTTATCTGGAACCTTTACCTTAACATTCCTACAAGAATAAGGACAACAAGTGCATGGAATATCATCATCCACAAGTTGCCATCAAAATCATTCACTTTCCTGATATGGAAATATATTGCTATTCCTTCATCTTCACTGGGCCAAAATCCTGGAGCACCTTTGCTAACAGCATTGTAAGGACACTGAGCAGTCATTCAAGAAAAAGGCCCAATTCTTCACTTTTTTTTAATGATCTCCTGCACAGGGTGTCAACATTGATGGCTAAGGCAGAATTTGTCACACATCCCTAACTGCCATTGAGATGGTGCTCGTAAGTCACCTTCTTGAATACAATGGACAGGTTTGCCAGGTCATTCATTAAAAGTCAATCATGTTGCTGGGGCTCTGAAGTTACTTACAGTTGAGGGCAGATAAGGACAGCAGATTTCCTTCTCAAAGGGACTTTGGTGAACCAGTGGGATCTTCCCAACTATCTGGTAGTTTCATGACCATCAAAACTGGCAGGGATGAACAATAGAGGCCAACTTTGCTAATGATTAAACAATCTAAAGAATGACATAGAAATGAACTGATCATTTCTGCTTCTATTCAATAACCATTGTTATAGGTGTGTGTGCATGTGCATATTGATTGAGGACACGATCAGGTTTAGCTGTGATGTTTTCTGTGGTTGAATGTCATTGGTATCATTCTCAAGGCTGACACCTGAACAAACCAATTGTTGGGTGAAAGATCAGCGGCAAGTCATACTAAGAAATAAGTAATATATGTCAAGGAGAGAATAAATATGTTTAATACTTCCAGTAGTCCCTGGATTAGTGAAACAATTCAGTCGATAATTGGAGAGCTTTAAATAGACCAGCAAACATGCATTGCAATAAGCCTCTGTCGGAAGATTCGAGTGTTAGACCATTGTTCTCAGGAGTGCATTCCCTGTGTCTGCTACAGTACAAACATCTTAACATTCCAGTCCCTCTGAACTTAATCACTTTCACATTGGTAGAGGGTAGCTTGACCTTTTCAACTTCCATTGATTCCATTAAATCTACCATGTCTTTTGTGGGCAGTTTCTATTTGGTCTGCAGCATGTTGTCTTTATTTTGTTAACGTTGGCAGAAAATATTTGGCACGGGTTACAAAGATGAAGCAAATGAAGTTTTGTTTTTCATTAAGTTGCTGTGTAGAACCAGCAAAATAACCTATAATAGCTGAGTACTCAGCAGTTACGAGCAAAGGCTATCATACAATTGGCCAGGCAATTACTTGCAGTACTACCACAAATGATTCACTGCAGAGTCACCAGCAATCAAATTGGGGAAGTAATGTAACAGTAGACTGTAAAAAGCCACTACTTATGGCAAGGCAATTAAGTATGATTTTTAAAAAGACTCTCAGTTTTTAATCTTAAAACTAGGATCCAAATAACTTTTTCACACACGTGGTATGAACAAATACCTCACATATTTATGGAAAACTGTTACCAGGCAAAATTGATGAAGATTTTTTTACCAGTTAAACAATACATTTCCATGCCATTAAATGTAAAACATTTCATTGTATCACAGCAACACTGTCTGGCTCATACATACACCACAATACATATCAAAGCAGAAAAGAAATTGCTTGAGAAACTCAGCAGTTCTGACAGCATCTGTGGGAAGAAAGCAGAGTTAATGTTTTGAGTCTGTTGACTCTTTATCAGTCTCCAGACCCAATTGCCAAGGGAATCAAACATTATGCAGAGAAAGCAGGAAAATGGGGTTGAAAAACCTATCAGCCATGATTGAATAGCAGAGCAGACTTAGTTGTCTGAATGTCCTAATTCCTGCTCCGAATGACTTCTGCTCTTATGGTTTTATTACATAACAAAGCAGTGGAACTGCCATTGAACAGGTGCAAATAAAAAGGAAATTAAAAATAGGTTGATTCAGTAGTCAGACACAATCACAAGAAGAATGGAAAGAAAAGTTGATTCATCAATGTTTCTATGTGGAAACAGATGAGACTTCTCCAGTAATTGTCGACTTTACTTCTTTTAAACCTCCAAGACCAGGAAGCTGGTTCAAGATTGTTGGGATCTTCCCCTGTGTCCTGACCTTATAGAGTTTGTTCTTGATGCACATCATCCTGCTCAAATGGACTCACCACTGTAAAGAACCCTAGTATGGTTACAGTTCTGGGGAAGGGTCACCAGATCTGAACTGTGAACTCTGATGTCTCTTCACAGATGCTGTCAGACGTGCTGAGCTCTATCAGCAATTTCTGTTTTTGTTTCTAATTAGGTACATATTGCAGCAGCTGAAAATGTGTTGCTGGAAAAGCGCAGCAGGTCAGGCAGCATCCAAGGAACAGGAGAATCAACGTTTCGGGCATCAGCCCTTCTTCAGGAAGGGCATAAGCCCTTCTTCACATTGCAGCAGGGCTGGGGAGAGTGCCATTCCCTCCAGCCTGTGGGTTCCTGGTCTTGAGCTACCAATATTGTTTGCTTAACCTCATCTGTGTACTGTGAATTTCTGTGCTTCCTCCTCACCTTTGTTGTCTCACTGCTCCAGTATACATTAGTTGTCTTTGGAAGGATATCTCACACAATCTGGTTGCTCTTTGCATAGTAACAGATAGTCCAGGGCTGCACTGCTCAAAACTGCTTGAGCTTGAGCCTTTCATTGGCCATATATTTGTAGGCTGTCTCCCCCTGGGTGAACAGTGCAGAGTTTAAGCAGCCTCTCTATAGTCCTGCACCTTTCTTCATCATGTTAATTGGTCTGCTTGTAGCTGTATGTCATGCTTCAACCCCACGGCAATCAGAATTCAAATTGAAGGGTCAAAGTCATGCTCATCATCATCTTTCTCCAACCCCACCTCTGCACTTTAACTTCATCTTTTCACATTCTGTCTCAAATCCATCAACATGAGCTTACCAAGTTGGACGTTGAAATCTGTCTGAGGGCCTCTCAGCTGCAGATCACTGGATTATTGGCTGTGTGGATTTTCAGCGGGGTTTTCAGTTTCCAGACATGTTCTGTACACTTTAGTTGCTTCATAAACGTTTGGGCAGGCATCTTGTATTGTGGCAATCATCCTAACTTCCATTTTCTGAATTGAGAAATTCTATGAGGAGAATGAATGGCAGCTTCAGTGGACAGATGTAGGACCCAGGGTAAAATGGTTTAAGTCAGTAGAGCTCTGGACTATACGTAAGTGTGGGGAGAGCAATCCGATTGTGAAATGTTAAACTCCAACAAACAATAACTAGCAGCTGTATATTCAGATATTTATTAGATGAGGTAGCCAATCCCTGATCGAAATACACTTCCAAGAGAAAATGAGGTCTGCAGATGCTGGAGATCAGAGTTGAGAGTGTGGTGCCGAAAAAGCACAGCACGTCAGGCAGCATCCGATGAGCAGGAGAATCAACATTTTGGACATAAGCCCTTCATCGAGAATGAGGCTTGTGGGCCAGGGGGTTGAGAGATAAATGGGAGGGAAATGGGGTTGAGGAAATGCAATAGATAGATGAAGGTGAGGGAGAAGGTGATAGGTCAGAGAGGAGGGTGGAGCAGATAGATGGGAAAGAAGATGGACAAGTCAGGAGGGCAGTGTTGAGTTGGAGGCTTGGGACTGCGATAAGGTGAGGGGAGGGGAAATGAGGGAACTGGGGAAATCCATATTGATCCCACGTGGTTGCAGGGTCTCAAGGTGGAATATGAGGCGTTCCTCTTCCAGGCATCAGTTGGTAAGGGTATGGAGATGGAGGAGGTCCAGGACCTGCATGTCCTTAAGTGGGAGGGGGAGTTGAAGTGTTCAGCCACGGGGTGGTGGGGTTGGTTGGTGCGGATGTCCCAGAGATGTTCTCTGAAACGATCCGCTAGTTGGACGCCATTACTAGTTGGACGCCAGGTTGCAAGTTGGATGCCAGGACTACATACATTATCATGCAAACTGATAGGAGCACACTAGCCCAAGACTGTCTCTTACCAGCTCCTTCCTTACTCCGATCAATTTGCCATCATTACATTGGGTGGTGTTTGCTGCACTTGATGAAATATTAACATAATCAGCCCTATTTGAGCATAAAGTCTTTTTTATCCTCATAATTATTAAAACATTATATCTTTGTTTATATATTTAGACTTACCACTATCTCATGCACCATCTTACAAGTTCAGATAAGCTAGATGTTGTGGCATTCTCCCCAAATATTTTGGTTTGGACTTGGAACAATGGTTATTTTTTGGCAGGAGATTTCACATCCAGTGGTGTTATTTGGGTGGAACTGAGAAATAAGAAAGGGATGATCACCTTACTGGGATTACACTGTAGTTCCCCAATAGTCAGCGGGAAATTGAGATGCAAAAGTGGAAGAAAATCTCAGCTATCTGTAAGAATAATAGGGCTGGAATGGTAGGGGATTTTAAATTCCCAAACATAGACTGGGACGGCCATAGTGTTAAGGGTTTAGGTGGAGAGGAATTTGTGTAGTGTGTACAAAAAAATTTCTTACTCATTATGTGGATGTACCAACTAGAGAAGGAGCGAAACTTGACCCTCTGTTGGGAAATAAGGCAGGGCAAGTGACTGAGGTGTCAGTGGGAGATCACTTTGGGGTCAGTGATCATAGTTCTGTTTTTTTTTAAATAGTGATGGAAAATGATGGACCTGATCTAAAAACTTAAGTTCTAAATTGTAGTAAGGTCAATTTTGATGGTATTAGACAGAACTTTCAAAGGTTGTTTGGGACAAGTTATTTGCAGGTAAAAGGATGGTTGGAAAATGGGAGGCCTTCAGAAATGGGGTAATTAGAGTTCAGAGACAGGATGTTCCTGTTTGTGTGAAGGGTAAGGCTGATAGATGTAGGGAATGCTGGGTGACTAGAGAAATTGAGGCTCTGGTCAAGAAAAAGAAGGAGGCATATGTCAGGTATAGACAGCTGGGATTGAGTGAATCCCTGGAGGAGTATAAGCTCAGTAGGAGTATTAGTAGCTTAAGAGAGAAATCAGAAGGCAAAAAGGGGATATGAGATAATTTTGGCATTTAGAGTTAAGGAGAATCCATGGAGATTCTACAAATGCATTAAGGACAAAAGAGTAATTAGGGAGAGAATAGGGCTTCTTCAAGTTCAAAAAGGCCATCTGTGTTTGGAGCCACAGGAGATGAGTGAGATCAATGTTGATTTCACCAGATTCTTCATCTCCCCTTCCCACATCTCAGCCCAGATCCAACCTTCCAACTTGGCACCGTTCTCTTGAACTGTGCTACCTGTTCATCTTCATTCCCACCTATCTGCTCCACTCTCCCCTCTGACCCATCACCATCACCCCCACCTGCATCTACTTATCGCTTTCCCAGCTACCTTCCCCCCAGCCTCACCCCTTCCAACTATTTATCTCTCAGCCCCCTCCCCCCCAAATTCCTGATGAAGTGCTTATCCCCGAAACGTCGATTCTCCTGCTCCTCGGATGCTGCCTGATCAGCTGTGCTTTTCCAGTGCCACACTTCTTGACTCTGATTTCCAGAATCCGCAGTCCTCACTTCCTCCGAGAGTATTCAGTATGTACTATGGAGAAGGACATGGAAGTTAGAGAACTTAGGTAAGGAAATAATGATATCGTGAAAAGTTTTCGTATTATCGAAGAGGAGGAGCTGGATGTCTTAAAGTGCATAAAGGTGGATACATCCCTGGGACTGATCAGGTGTATCCCAGAATTTTTGAGAACCAAGGGAAGACATTGCTGCACCCCTTGCTGAGATATTTGTACCATTGGTAACCACAGATGATGTCCCGTAGGACTATAGGGTGGCTAATGCGGTGACCTTATTTAGGAAAGGTGGTAAGGAAAAGCCAGAGAACTACAGATCACTGAGCCTGACATCAGCGGTAAGCAGGTTATTGGAGGGGATTCTGAGGGACAGTATTTACATGCATTTGGAAGGGCAAAGACTGATTAGAGACAGTCAACATGGCTTTGTGCGTGGGAGATGGTGTATCACTAACTTGGTTGAGTTTTTTGACAAAGTGACAAAGAAGATTGATGAAGACAGAGTGGTGGAGGCCATCTAAATGTATTTTAGCAAGGCCCTGAACAAGGTTCCACATGGTAGCCTGGTTAGCAAGGTTGGATTACATGGAATCCAGGGCGAACTAGCCAATTGGTTATAAAATTGGGTTGAAGAAAGGAGACCGTGGTTGGCAGTGGAGAGTTGGTTTTTGGATTGGAGGCCTGTGACCAGAGGTGTGCAACAAGGATCAGCATTGGGTTCACTACCTTTTGCCATTTATATAAATGATTTGGATGTGAACCTGGGAGGTATAGTTAGTTTGCAGATGACACCAAAATTGGTGGTGTAGCAGACAGTGAAGAAGGTTACCTCAGAGTACAATGGGACCTTGATCAGATGGGCCAGTGGGCCATGAAGTCACAGATGGAGTTTAATTTAGGTAAATGTGACATGCTGCATTTTGGTAAGGTAAATCAGGGCAGGACTTATACAGTTAATGATAGTTTTTTTCGAACAAAGAGACCTTAGGGGTGCAGGTGTGCAATTCCTTGAAAGTGGAGTGGCAACTAGACAGGGTGGTGAAGAAGACATTTGCCTTCAGCAGTTAGAACATTGAGTAAAGGAGTTGGGATGTCATGTTGTGGCTGTACAGGAAACTGGTGAAGCCACTTACAGAATATTGCGTTCATTTCTGCTCTTCCTGCGACAGAAAAGATACAAAGATGTTGCCAGGATTGGAGGGTTTGAGTTGTAGGGAGAGGCTGAACAGGCTGTGGCTTTTTTCCTTGGAGTGTCAGAGACTGAGGGGTGACATTACAGAAGTTTATGAAATTGTGAGGGGCATGGATAGGATATAGCCAAGGTCTTTTCCCCAATGTAGGGGAGTCCAAAACCAGAGGGCATAGGTTTAAGGTGAGAGGGGTAAGATTTAAAAGTGACCTGAGGGGCAACCTTTTCAGAAGGTGGTGCACGTATGGAAGGAACTGCCAGAGGAAGTGGGAGATGCGGGTAGAATTACAACATTTAAAAGGCATAAGGATGAGTCCATGAGTAGGAAGGGGGTAAGAGATGTTTCAAGATGTGGTGGTATCATGGTAGGAAGTGTGCAAGCTCAGTGCCTGCGTGATCCTGCTCATCTGACTGGCTGCATTCTTTTTTATTTTTATTTTTGTTTTGTTTCTTCATGTTTTCATTTCTCTCTTGTATCAAAGTTTACCTTTTCTTCTTTCCTGTGGTTGTGGTGGAGGAAGGTGATTGCGAGGGCCTGTTGCAGCAGTGTGGTGGACCCAGATATCCATTCTTTGTGGCCATAGTGGCTGTGGCTTTGTTGAAACTTTCATCATCAGTGGGTCTGGTTGGCGGTCTGGCAGTTTCAGTGGTGGGCTAGGCATAGTGGTTCTGGTTGATTCCACGTGGCTATGGCAGTAATGTGACAGCTTTGGCATCGGTTATTTGGTCTGTCCCTCCTTGCTACAGTGGCTTTGGTGTCGGCTTCACTACTGGACAATGTGTTGGGTCTGGGCCAGTCCAGAAATCTTTGATTTGTGGCCTCAGAGATGGCTTTAGCAGGATGCTCCTGGGGCCACTCCCAAAACCCAAACTACCGTGGAGGGAACAAAAGATGAACTTAGTCTTAACTTTGTCTCAGTTATTTCTTTTTATAATTTCTGTAATTAAAGTGGCACCAAATTGAGGTGATGTGTATACATCCCAGGGTATTTTTCATAAAAAGAAGTGACAATGAATTGCTATTCAGTTCTGTTCGAGAGGGGTATGGGCCAAATGCTGGCAAATGGGATATCTAGTGTGTATGAACACGTTGGAACGAGGGGTCTGTTTCTGTGCTGCATGACTCTATAAGACAGTTGATGTGGTCTGTGTTCTTGATGGCCTGAGGTCTTTGTTCTCTTTTGATCTGAAGGGTCTTTAACTTCTTATTTATTTCATGGAAGATTTTGGTGGTATACATCTAAGGCTTTATAACTGTCAATGTGACCCTGCTTTGGCAGACACTCCTTTTGGCAGTACCTTGATGGCCTTTATTTGTACTTTATTTATATCTTATTAATGATATCATCCATGGAGTTGCATATGCCACATCTTCAATTTGCATCAATGATATTTGAATCTTATTCTGCCTCCAGATCCGTGCTGGAGTAAGTGAACTTATAAATTCAACTTCTTGAATATTTTGATCTTTCTCCTTCTCTCTCCATGATTGAAACCAGTTTGTAAATTTTCACAGTTGTCTTATCTGGAGATTCAATCTTGCTTGATCTGATCTTGTTGTTGGGGAGGTCAGATGTTTTGGTTCAACTTGTCCTTTGTTAATCATTTCTGCACCAACAGCAGACTTGTCTCTTTGCTTTCACTTGGTTTTGAAATTAGTTGTAACCTAGAATCTGAACTTTCTTCAGTGGAAAACATTTGAACCAACTATAATTATATATGATGGTATGAAATAAACTTTTCGCTTTGACATAACTAACTTCAGGAGATTCTGCTAAAGGTTCGGGTATGAGCCTGTGGACCCCAGCAAAATTTTCGACCAGCTTTTCATTGACCTTTTGATGTCTGATCTCTTCCATTTTTGAATGGGTTCTTTTTATACGTCTTCACCTTGTTGCCTCCACTCCACACAAACATATTCATAAGGTTAAAACTATCTTTTACTTCCAGATCTCAGCAAGGGTACTATGAAGAGGTGACAAACAAATGGTTGGGTAATTGTGATAAAGAATTAAAAGTTAGAGTCTGAGTATTTGTGGGTATATGTTGCAGTACAAATTTCTAGGCAGCATTACAGAGACCTGGCAATAAGTTCCATGGCCAATTTTTGGCCAATTATAGCAGTAAAGAAAAATCCAATGTGGGGAAAGACAAAAGGAATTATTTTGCAAAAAAGTAAATAATCAAAATATCAACATATTTTCTAAGGCTTTCTTCTGAAGCCTTATAAAATGTAAGTTTTGTTCATTGTATAGTTCATCAAATTTTTCATTTGTAGTATTTCATAAATGAAAAACACATGAAACTAATGTTAAATGGATTCCACTATTTGTTTTTCAAGTTGAAGTTAAGTAATAAACAAGGAACTTTTATTGCTTGTGATTATTGTGTGTATTTCTCAGCTGTTTCTTATTCAACTCATTAAAGTGCTCTGTGCTCAGTTAATTGGATTACCACAATATCTATTCCCTAAGTCCATGTGATGTCTCTTTCATTGTTTCAATTTGAACGATGGCACATGAAGAATTAGATTACATGATTTCATGTGATATCATTTGTCTATAATTTGCAACAGAAAAAAAGTTAGAGAATTCTGGTAGCCTAATATCATAAGCATATTCTGTTCAGAACAATATAATGAGAAACAGAGAGTTTCTTAATATTTTCTTCTGTGTTTAAAGAAGATGAAAGTAAATGCGAAAATATGGGAGTATCTGAGAAGATACTACAGCTACAAAAGCAGGTCAGAAGCTGGGAATTTGCTGCCAAGTAACTCACCTTTTGGGTCTGTCCACCAGCTACAAGGTGCCACTTGAGAATAAAGTGGAATACTCTCCACTTACCTTGATAAGCACAGCTCCAAGAACACTTTAGAAGTAGCCTGCTTGTTGGTACCACATCCATCACTTTGTACACTCGTTCCCCCCACTCCAATGGCAGCAGTGTGCACCGTTTGTAAATGCACATCAGAAATACACTTCTGTTGTGTGTGTCCCCCTATGGACGTTCTAATTATATGGGTATTTTCAGGACTTCTGTGTGTGTGTGTGTATGAGTGCGTGAGTGTAGCCACTAATGTTCAAATGAGAAGGGTCTTCTTGAGTAAACAGGATGTAGTTTATTGTATCTTGGCAACTACTAACAGGTTATGAGAATAGGCTCTGCATGACTATTAAGACTGTTGGAAAGACCTTACCTCGGGTCTGTCATCTATAAGATCCTACTTTACTCTCCCACTCAGTCCTCATGACATCATCACTATGGGTGATGCTTATTGCACTCAGCCAAGTATTGCCCCTTTCAGACTTATATACAATATCTCAACCAAGACTGTCTGATTATTATTTTTACACAGTTATTTATGTAATCATTTTGCCATTTCTTCCCAAGTCTTTGACTTTACCAATTCAAGTGATCAAAGGTTTCACTATTCTTCCAGAAGGTGTTTTCTTGGAAGAATGGCAGTTTGTTGGGTGGAAGGTACATGTTATGGACTGTCTTCCTAAGGACTTCAGGTCTGAAATCTTCTGAACTGGAGGACCTTTCATGTTTTGAAAGTGTTTTGCAGACTTGGTCCTAATAGAGCACATACATTTTCTACTTGCGCTATCTTGCTTAGCTCTTCTGAGAGATGTCTCTCATAGAGTTGTATGCACCATGTCTGCAATTTGTTTTAGTGGATTCATGTTCTCAATCTGATTGTAGATTTGTGCAGAAATAGACAGAACTATTACTTCAACTTGTTGATTAGTTTAGACTTTCTCATTCATCCTCAATACTGAACTATTGCTAAAAATAACTTGTTCACTGCCTCAATTTTGTTATCCAAACAGTCCATCTTGCTTGATGTGATATTGATTTATAGTTGAGATTTCTTCTTTGGAAAGTAGGGAGATCAGATATTCTCATTGAAGGTGGCCTTTCCTAGTAATCCCAGCATTTAAGGTGTGGCCCAGATTTGTCATAACCAGTTGATCAGTGTACTGCTCAGGAGTGAGAATTCTTAGTTTTGCAGCTTACATTGGTATTGGGTGTCTCTCGTTAGAATGTATCTTGTGGCATAGCTTGCATATTAAGCATAGTAATGTAGGAGTATGGGTCTGGGTGGTATACGCTTTGGCGGGTAGGTGTGGACATGTTGGGCTGAAGGGCCTGTTTCCACACTGTAAGTAATCTAATCTAATCTAATAGTGTCACTGAGATCCAAAAGTTTAACTTCAGTTAGCTGTGAACAATGTTTTGCCAACTAAGGGGTGTTATTTCATAATACTCACAGTGTTTAGAGTCTGTTTCTTCTTTTACCCACCGGTGAGCTGTAACATCATCTACTATACTCCAAATTTGAAATGAAGCGTGTACAGTATACTTGTTCAGTCTCTGACTTAGTTTAAAATCTTTTCTATACCCCCAGAATTATTTTCCCTGGGATTCCTAATTTTGTGTTTACTTCACCCATCACTGAAATGAAACCTTCCTGACAATATTTTTGAGGCCTTGCCCATCTTCTCTC